>NC_044038.1:101416207-101716207 GCF_901765095.1 Microcaecilia unicolor
GGTTTGGATGGCTCCCATTTACCAGCACAAGTGTAACAGGTGTGGGAGGGATGGGCCTGGGTCCACCTGCCTGAAGTCCACTGCACCCCCTAATCACTGCTCCAGTGACCTGCATACTGCTGCTAGGGAGGTGGGTATGACATTTGAGGGTGAAAATAAAAAGTTGTGAAACGGCATATTTTGTGGTGGGAGGGGGTTTGTGACCACTGGGGGAGTCAGGGGAGGTCATCCCCGATTCCCTCCAGTGGTCATCTGGTCATTTAGGGCACTTTTTGGGGCCATATTTGTGGAAAAACAGGGTCCAGGAAAAGTGCCCTAAATTCTCGCTAAAAACGCATATTTTTTTCCATTATCGGCGAAAGGCGCCCATCTCTGATCGCCCGATAACCACGCCACAGTTTCGCCTTCACCACACCTTCGACATGCCCCCATCAACTTTGTCCGCATCCGCGACGGAGTGCAGTTGAAAACGTCCAAATTTGGCTTTCGATTATACCGCTTTATTCGTTTTTGTGAGACAAACGTCTATCTCCCGATTTGGGTCACAATATAGGCGTTTTTCTATTTCGAATATAAGCAGGATAATATCATAAAACATTAAAAACAATAGAAAATAGCTCTATTGCAAATAGAACAGAATCCAATGATAGCAAGAAACACAATATAGCAGACAATCTCATCCATCCACTCAAGAGAGGGCCTAGCTAACAATTGGAGAGACCCCCAAAGTCAGAGCTCAGCTGTCAATACTTCCTAACAATAATCAATGCTCAATAAAATTAAAAGCCAACTGAAAAAAATATTTTTCAATAAGACCTTAAATCTAATAAAAGCCTCTACACTGTAAAGAGAAACCGGTAATTGATTCCATAATAAAGGAACCACCCACCAAAAAGTCCTCTTCCTCGTGGAGGCCAGACGCACTGAAGAAAGAGCAGGAACTCAGGAACTACCATTCTACTATTTGTCTCTAGATCTCAACGACCTCTGTGGTACTTACAGAACTGCCAATGATGCCAAATATGACAGAGTTAAACTACAGAATGCCCCATGCGCACAAACTAATAATTTAAAATCCATATAGTATTTAACCAGAAGCAAATGATATTTCACAAACAGAGGGGTCACATGGTTCCTTAATCCTACTCTACACACTGCAGCATTTTTCATAGTCTGAAGCTGCCACAAACAAACCTGCGGAAGCCCCATATATAAAACCTTCTTATCCAGAAAAGCTCACACTGAAAGTAATTGTCAAAAGGCAAATGCAAGAGATCTGAGCCACAAAAGCCATCTGATAATCCACTAAGACCCCCAAATAAGAGAAAGAACCCATCAAAGTCAAGGGTACTCCCACCAACAAAGGTTGCAAGCTTGGGCAAAAGGCCAAACTGGCAATCCAACAGGACATAGATTTAGCTACATTCAACACCAGCTCATGATCTTTCAACTAGTCCACCTTATCCAAACAGGCCTGTATTACTCATAAATCCATATCTACTGGAGAAACTTCTGCCACCAAAAAATATCATCTGCATACATTAAAAAAACCCAAAACAATTCCTAAATCCTGAAGCAACTGTGCCAAGTGAGCCAAAAATAAATAAATAAATAAATAAATATTTCATGTAAAAAAAAAATATATATATATATATATATTACATGAAATTTAATTTTCAAAAGGGCAGCTAACACTATAGATTTCCCCAGTGTCTTCAGTACAGCTATTAACTCAAATCTGATCATGTTATGATCGCTATTGCCAAATTAACCCAACACCATTATCTCTCACAATCCTGCATTCCACTGAAGACTAGATTCAAAATAGCTCTCCTTGTTCTTGGTTCCTGAACTAGCTGCTCTATAAAGCAGTCCTTTATTTCATCTAGGAACCTTAACTCCTTAGTATTTCCTTATGTGGCATTTATCCAGCTAATATTGGGATAATTGAAATTGGAAGCAAGTTATAATGGAGAACAAAGGTGAATTCTCCTGATGCTGCTTTGCAGCGAAACATGGAATACCTGTTGAGACTGAATTTTGCACCCTGTTCTTTTGAGGCCGAAAGAAGTCTTCCAAATTTAGGTTTTTTTGTTAAGTTTTCTGCTAAGCAATGGCAGTTGTGTGACTTAACCTGTTGATAAGAAGGGTGATGCTATGTTTTTTCATTCAATTTTTTTGTCTCTGTGAACTACCATAAGTTGTTTTGAAATGTATTATGTAGAGTTTTTTTTGTTTTTACCAAAGATTAAAGCTATTACTACCTGCTGTATTTAGTGGCAATTTTTGTCTGGCTGATGTCTTTATTCCACATCTCTCTATATAAAAGGCAACACCAACGTTCTATGAAGCCTCCAGACGGAAGTGTGAAGGGGGAGAGATATCCGGTTTCCCCATGAGTGTCTGCCCCGCCCTCTCTGTAACACAAACAGTCAGTGAAGGAAAACAGCAGAGCACGAAATCAAATCACTGGCTCTGTAACAGTGAAGGACTCAGAGGGGGGAGGGGAGAGAGGCCAGAGGGCAGGGACACACACACTCCCACATGCACACAGAAGAAAACCTTGCTAGCCCCCCCCCCCATTTCATTTGCATCAGAAACAGGGCTTTTTTACTGAAGGACTCAGAGGGGGGAGGGGAGAGAGGGCAGAGGGCAGGGACACACACACTCCCACATGCACACAGAAGAAAACATTGCTAGCCCCCGTTTCATTTGCATCAGAAACGGGGCTTTTTTACTAGTTCTTTATAAAACAGAGTTAGATACATTGTGGAGTTCACGTAGCACAAATTGGAGAACTTTTAAAAGATTTTCATGGTTGTATACTGGTCTAGCTCTATTGTTTACATACGTGTGAAGGGATTTATAGCACACTGCCCCTCACACATAAGAAAAGTCCCTCTCTAGTCTGGGCCACCTTAAGAGCACTTGATCCTTCCCTGGGAGGAAGTGAGCCGGGAGGGGTGGAGTCAATACCAGGCAATTTAAAAGACAGGACCAGGCTGAGGTTAAGGAGGCCCAGAGAAGGAAGAACTGAAGCCCAAGTCTATGCCTTTACTGAAAGCATTTAGATGCTGTGACCTGGCCGAGGTAAGCCATCTTTGTTCTTTGTTAAGACTTGCAAGCCTTGCTGAGGGTTTGGCTATGGCCAGACCTGAGTCTAAGAAGTCCTGAGAAATTACAGGCTGTGTTTGGGGCTGGGCAGCCCCACCAGCCACAGACTATTTGGCCTGCTAGCTAGAGACCTATTCAAGACTGTTACTAAACCACAGTGGCTGTTGCATCTGAGGTTCCTGGCCTGTGAGGTAACAGGTCTCAGGTGAATAAAAACATTTACTTTCACCTTTTTTTGAGGGGGTAAGCAAACATGTGGACAATGGGGAGCCGGTTGATATTGTATATCTGGATTTTCAGAAGGCGTTTGACAAAGTGCCGCACGAAAGACTCCTGAAGAAATTGCAGAGTCATGGAATCGGAGGTAGGGTATTATTATGGATTAAGAACTGGTTGAAAGATAGGAAGCAGAGAGTAGGATTGCGTGGCCAGTATTCTCAGTGGAGGAGGGTAGTTAGTGGGGTCCCGCAGGGGTCTGTGCTGGGTCCGTTGCTTTTTAATGTATTTATAAATGACCTAGAGATGGGAATAACTAGTGAGGTAATTAAATTCGCCGATGACACAAAATTATTCAGGGTCGTCAAGTCGCAGGAGGAATGTGAACGATTACAGGAGGACCTTGCGAGACTGGGAGAATGGGCGTGCAAGTGGCAGATGAAGTTCAATGTTGACAAGTGCAAAGTGATGCATGTGGGTAAGAGGAACCCGAATTATAGCTACGTCTTGCAAGGTTCCGCGTTAGGAGTTACGGATCAAGAAAGGGATCTGGGTGTCGTCGTCGATGATACGCTGAAACCTTCTGCTCAGTGTGCTGCTGCGGCTAGGAAAGCGAATAGAATGTTGGGTGTTATTAGGAAGGGTATGGAGTCCAGGTGTGCGGATGTTATAATGCCGTTGTATCGCTCCATGGTGCGACCGCACCTGGAGTATTGTGTTCAGTACTGGTCTCCGTATCTCAAAAAAGATATAGTAGAATTGGAAAAGATACAGCGAAGGGCGACGAAAATGATAGTGGGGATGGGACGACTTTCCTATGAAGAGAGGCTGAGAAGGCTAGGGCTTTTCAGGTTGGAGAAGAGACGGCTGAGGGGAGATATGATAGAAGTGTATAAAATAATGAGTGGAATGGATCGGGTGGATGTGAAGTGACTGTTCACGCTATCCAAAAATACTAGGACTAGAGGGCATGAGTTGAAGCTACAGTGTGGTAAATTTAAAACGAATCGGAGAAAATTTTTCTTCACCCAACGTGTAATTAGACTCTGGAATTCGTTGCCGGAGAACGTGGTACGGGCGGTTAGCTTGACGGAGTTTAAAAAGGGGTTAGATAGATTCCTAAAGGACAAGTCCATAGACCGCTATTAAATGGACTTGGAAAAATTCCGCATTTTTAGGTATAACTTGTCTGGAATGTTTTTACGTTTGGGGAGCGTGCCAGGTGCCCTTGACCTGGATTGGCCACTGTCGGTGACAGGATGCTGGGCTAGATGGACCTTTGGTCTTTCCCAGTATGGCACTACTTATGTACTTATGTACTTATGTACCTTTATATACCTTGTCTGCCTGAGTTATTCTCAGAGCAACCCCATAACCCTCGCCCAGGGTCTCACAATATGTAACTGAAATCACCCATTATTATATAGTGTTGCCAAATTTGCTAGCTTCCCTAATTTCTGTTAACATATCATCATCTGTTTATTCATTATGGCCAGTTGTGCAGTAGTACAGCCCAACCACTATTCTTTCCCTTCACACATGGAATTTCTATCCATAAGGATTCCAAATTGCAATCTGATTCCTGCAGAATTTGTTTTTACTCAATTCCATCTTTAATATTTAGTGCCACTCTCTCCTATCATTGTGATATAATTTGTATCACAGTTCCCATTGTTTATCCTCCTTCCACCCGGTCTCTGAGATGCCTATTAGATCAACCTCTTCATTTAGTGCTGTATACTCTAACTCACACATCTAATTTTTTAGGCTTCTTGCATGTATATGAAGACATTTCAAAGTTTATTTTGGGTTTTATCTACAACCTGCTTAGAAGTTGGCAGGGATAATTTGTGATCTTTATTATCTGTCTGTGCTTTTAAAGGCACCTGGCTTACTTTTGTATTTGTTGCAACCTATCAGCATAGGCGCCGACTCCGTGGGTGCTGTGGGTGCTCGAGCACCCCCAATATTTTCTAACCCAACGTCACCTGACCCAACCAGAACGAACCATCAGAAGTTCCGGTTCCAACCTCACCCTGACCTGCCTGCCCTCTTCTCCCTCAACAGTCCTCCTTCCTCGCCTTCCTGCCTCCCAGAATTTAAAACTCATTTTACCTCAGATCGCAGCGGCAGTGAAAGGCGAGCAGGCTCGTCTTCAGCCTTCCCTTCTCTCTCAGCTCTGGTCCCGCCCTCATTTCCTGTTTCCACGAGGGTGGGACCAAAGCTGAGAGAGAAGGGAAGGCTGAAAATGAGCCTACTCGCCTTTCACTGCCGCCACGACCTGAGGTAACATTAGTTTTAAATTCTGGGCGGCAGGAAGGCAAGGACGGAGGACTGTTGTGGGAGAAGAGGTCGGGCTAGGGTTGTAACTGGAACTCGGGGGGGGGGGAAGGGGCAGGTGGTGTTTGGGGTGAGTTACTGGACATGGAGGGGAGGGCAGGGGAGAGAGGAGAATTGCTGGATATGGATGGAGGAGAGGGTAGGGAGAGGAGAGTTGCTGGACATGGATGGAGGGGAGGGCAGGAGAAATGCTGGACATGTATGGAAGAGAGGGAAGACAGGAAGGAGATGCACATGGATGGAGGGAAGGAGATGCACATGGATGGAGGGCAGGGGAGAAAGGAGAAATGCTGGACTGGACATGGAGTGGAGGAAAGACAGAGGAAGCAGATGCACATGGAGGGGAGAGGAGAAATGCTGGACATGGATGGAGGGGAGGAAAGAGAGAGGAAGTGAGATGAACATGGATGGAGGGGCGGAGAGAGCAGAGAAATGCTGGACATGGATGGAGGGGGTAAAGGAAAAATGCTGGACATGGATGGAGGAGAGGGAAGAGAGAAGAAGGAGATGCATATGGATGGAGGGGAGGGAAGAAAGAGGAAGGAGATGCATACTGACTGAGATGAGGGAAAGGGAAAAGAGAAAAACTACACATGGATGGAGAAAATAGATGCCGGATGGAAAGGGGGAAGAGAGGGGGCAGACACTGGATGGAAAGGGGGAAGAGAGGGGGTAGGCGCTGGATGGAAAGGGGAGAGAGAGGGGGTAGATGCTGGATGGAAAGGGGGGAGAGTTACGATCAAGAAAAGAAGAAACAAGAAACAGAGACCAACACATTTAGAAACAGTAAACGGCCAGACAACAAAGATAGGAAAAAAAATAATTATATTTTTAGTTTAGTATAAAGTAGTGTGGTAGCTGTGTTAATAAATACAGAAAATGGAAATAAGGTAATATCTTTATTGGACTAATTTTAATACATTTTTGACTAATGTTTGGAGACCAAACCCTACTACTACTACTTATCATTTCTAAAGTGCTACTAGACGTACGCAGCGTTGTACACTTGAACATGAAGAGACAGTCCCTGCTCGACAGAGCTTACAATCTAATTAGGACAGACAAACAGGACAAACAAGAGATAACCCTCCTTTCCCATGTCAGAACAGAATACCGTAACAGCAGTATAGTGTCCTGACCTGAGGAAAGAGGTTTTGGCCTCTGAAAGCTAATTGAAAAATGTATTTAGTCCAATAAAATATTATCATATTTTCCATTTTTTTGTTTTATTTGTATTTGTTAACCTATAGTATAGTGAATGAAATATGTCAGTTTTTGAAAATTGCATCTTCTTATATTTGCACAGTACAGGGGGACTAAGGGGAGGGACTATTCAGGGAAGAAGTCCTGGTGCAGGTTGCAGGCAGCCTTTCAGTGGCGCTGCCACTGCCCAGGTGAAGACTGCAGCAGACAGGATGTTAAGGTACTGGGGGGGGGGGGGGGGGGGGGATGCACCACCTGTAAAACAAAAAAAAAAATTCAGCACCCCCAGTCATTTTGAAAAGTTGGCTTCTATGCTTATCAGGATGACCTAAATTCCCTGTTTTGATATTATACTCCGAACCATACACTCCTTAGTGACTGTCAGCTTTTCCCCAGGTTCTAGTTTAATAAATGCTTCTACCCCAGTTAAGATAGAGTCTATCTTTTTGAAATAGGCTTCCACTTCCCCAGAAAGTTGTCTATTTCCTAACAAATCTAAATCCCTCTTTCCTGCCCTATCATCTCATTCATGCACTCAGACTCTGGAGCTCTGCCTGCCTCTTGGGTTCTGCAAATGGAATGGTGAGAATAAGAATGCTACTCTGGTGGTGTTGGATTTCAGCATTCTACCAATGAGCCTAAAATTGACTTCCAGAACCTCCCTCTTACATTTTCCTATGTCACTGGTACTGTTTGGGCCTGTTGGTGCTGAGTCTCAGAACCAAAGACCCATCACCTCTCCCATACAAATTCCCCAACTGGTTTCTTAGGACCACTGGCCTGGCAAATACCAAAAACCACTATAAACAAGAGAAGCTTCTCACATTACCAAAGTTTATTCTTACCCAAGAACATGAAAAATAAGAAATAATAGAAAGTTAGGAGTAGCACATAAGAAGCAGGGTAGTGAGGGAACATAAAAGGGGGGAGCCATGGAAATGATCGCATATTCCTTAGTCTATTGAGATAGACTTAAGGAAGATTTTCATGACCTCCTTTGTCCTCCAGACCAGGCAGTTATATAGGGTTAAGAACTGTTTTTTTTTTTTTGAGGAACACATCACACAAGAATAGGTCATGCAGGAGATATCCAAAATCCCAGGAATAACATGTATAGAATGTTTGTACGTTTGGGAAGCTTGCCAGGTGCCCTTGGCCTGAATTGGCCGCTGTCGTGGACAAGATGCTGGGCTCGATGGACCCTTGGTCTTTTCCCAGTATGGCATTACTTATGTACTTATATCATTTGTTTGTTACAAGGTACATAAAAAAAGATACATCCTCAGTTCTTTGGTAAATAAGCACATCCTTCAGTAAAACAATCTTCTATCTTACTTCAAAGGATTCAGGCCCAGATGCATCAAACAAACGTAACAAAATCTAAATCGTTAAAGTCCTTAATGATTTTGAAAAACCGAAGCATGCACCAAAAAAACAGGTCAAACATGTTCGTTGCGGTATCCAGAAGTACAATGTATCACTGAATCATAATCCCCGTCGTAATCGGCCACTAAATCATGCGCAGAGCAGCCAAGCGTTATGCTGGCTGCTCTGCGCATGCCACAAACATCCCAAAAAAAACCACAACACAAACACGTGGCTCCCCACTTCCCCCTGCACTAACCAAAACATTTTTAAAAATCCAAATAGATCGGGAGGGGGCAAAGGCGCTCGTCAGGAGCGTCCTGTATGGGCGCCCTTGCCCCCCCCCCGAGATCGCCGCTGTTCCACGCTTCAGCCGGTTTTAATAAAAACAAATCTCCAAATTTTCTCATCCCCGGTCCCCCTCCCTTCCTGTGTTTCCTGTCCATTGCTCCATGGCTCCACCTCCCGCCATCCTCTGCCTCCACCCCCGTGCCCCGCCCCCTGGGATCGTCGCCGCCGCTCCCACCCTCCACCGGACCCCCCCTCCACATTACCGTCCCGTGCAGCACCTCTCACCTGTATGCGAAGGTGCTGCATGGGATAAAACATCTGATCGCCAATTGCTTCTCCCTTCTCCGATGTCAGTCTGTTGTTCCTGGGCCCGCCCTCCATTGACGTAAGTAGGAAATCAATATATTGAAAGATATTTTTTGAGGGTGGGAGGGGCTTAGTGACCATTGGGGGAGTAAGGGAAGGTCATCCCCGATTCTCTCCGGTGGTCATCTGATCATTTCGGGCACCTTTTTGTGCCTTGGTCGTAAGAAAAATACAACTAGGTAAAGTCGTCCAAGTGTTCATCAGGGACGTCCTTGTTTCTTTCGATTATGGATCGAGGACGATCAAGTGTTAGGCACCAGGGCCGTGCCTAGGGTCTCTGGTGCCCCCCTGCAGACTATCAATTGGCGCCCCCCCCCCTGTCTAGCATAAAATACTATAAATACCAAAATACCATACTGTGCAAAATATAAAGACAGCAGATGTAAATTTGAAAAAAAACTAACAAGTACAAATCACCACTTTACAAATTAACAAATAGAAATAAAACAAATATAGAAAATAAAATAAAACCATTTTATTGGACTAATACATTTAGCTTTCAGAGGCCAAAACATCCTTCCTCAGGTCAATACAGTATAGTGCTGTTACAGTATCCTATCCTGACCTGAGGAAGGGGGTTTTGTTCTCTGAAAGTGAACCAAAATGTTCTAAAATTAGTCCAATAAAAATATTACCTTGTTTACATGTTCTATTATAAACATTTATTAACACAGCTACAATACTACTTTATCCTAAAGCAAAAAAATAAAAATATATATTTTATTTACAGTTTGTTGTCTCTGGTTTCTGCTTTCCTCATCTTTTCACTGTCTTCCTTCCATCCAGCATCTCTTTGTTCTCTCTCTGCCATCCAGTGTCTGCCCTCTCTCCCTGCACCTTCCATCTACATCTGCCCTCTCTCTCTCTCTGCCCCTTCCATTCACCATCTGCCCCTGTCTGCCCTCTGTCTCTCCCCCTTCCATTCACTGTCTGCCCTTTCAATCCCTTCCATCCACTGTCTGCTCTTTCTCTCTGCCCCTTCAATCCACCATTTGCCCTCCCTCTCCCATCCATCCAGGATCTGTCCCCTTTCTCTGCCCCTTTTTTTCAGCCCCCAGTTCTAACCCCACTATCCCACCAGTCCCCAGTTTCAGCCCCAGCCCTTTTCTCCCACCAGTCCTGAGCTTCAGCCCCCAGCCACTTCTCCCTGTGCCCTTTTCAGCCCCCAGTCCCCACAGTTTCAGCCCCTGCCCCTTTTCAGCCCCCAGTCCCAGTACTAGCCCCCTTATCCCACCTACCCTCCTTTTCAGCCCCCAGTTCCAGCCCCCTTCATCCACATGCCTTGCATTAGGGCCCCCCTTTTCAGCCCAACCCATTCTCCCACCTGACCCAGGCATGCCCCATTTTCCCTCATGACCCCTTCTCAGACCCCAGTTCCAGCCCCCTTCTCCCATCTGAGAATCCCCCTTCTCCCATCTGATAACCCCCTCCCCACACCAGTCCCCTGCTCCCATCTGAAAACCCCCTCCCCATCTGAGAACCCCCACAACACCCCTCTCCCATCTGAAAATCCCCCCTTCTCCCATCTGAGAACCTCCTCCCCTCCTCGACTCTCCTGCCACCACCATACCTTTAAAAAACATTTTGTGAAGCCGAGTTGCAAGCAGCGCCTCGCCTCTCCCCTGCCCTCCATCCACCCATGTCCAGCGACCCTTCTCGCCCCATGCCCTGCATGCACCCATACCCAGTGACCTTCCTCTCCCCTGCATGCACCCATACCCAGTGACCTTCCTCTCCCCTGCATGCACCCATACCCAGTGACCCTTCTCTCCCCTCCATGATCCACCCATGCCCAGGGACTCCCTTCTCTCCCCTGCCACCCCTCCCGAGTTGTTCAGCGGCGACTTCTTCTTCTCCTCCCTTCCTCCCTCCGGATCTGTACCTCACTGCCCTGTCCTTCGAATTCTTCGGGGCAGGCAGTCTTGCCTGCCCGCTGCCAGCACTGACTCTACCCTGCCGGTTCGCGCTTCAAAATGGCTACCGAGACTTCAGCAGAAGTCTCGCGAGGCCGCCTCTGAAAGTCTCGGCGGACATTTTTAAAGCGCGAACCGGCACAGGGGAGAGTCAGCGCTGGCAGCGGGCAGCCAAGACTGCCTGCCACGAAGAATTATAAGGACAGGTCGGTGAGGGACGGATCCGGAGGGAGGGAGGACAAGCGGTATGGCGGGGCAGCACCGCAGCGGTGCCCTTGAAGGCAGGTGCCCCCCTGCGGTGCTTACCCCGCTTACCGTGTTGGCACGGCCCTGTTAGGCACGCCCAAGTCCCGCCTTCTCTACGCCTCCGATACACCCCCTTGAACTTTGGCCGTCCCTGCGATGGAAAGTAGTTGGGGATGTCCAAAATTGGCTTTCGATTATACTGATTTGGACGACACTGGGAGAAGGACATTCATCTTCCAATTTATGTCGAAAAATGGGTGTCCTTCTCTTTCGAAAATGAGCCCAATAGTCTGCTAATCCAAGAAGTAGGGAATGGACATTAGGTAACCAATCCAAACAGGACTCCAGAGGATAATCGAAACTGTACTGTATTGATATAAACGTCATGGATAAAAAGTACTCATGGGTTTTGCACCAACATAAGAACAGCCATACTGGGTCAGACCAATGGTCCATCTAGCCCAGTATCTTGCTTCCAGCAGTGGCCAATCTAGGTCACAATTACCCAGTAGAAACCGAATTAGTAGCACCATTCCATGCTACCAATCCCCAGGCAAGCAGTGGCTTCCCCCATGTCCATCGCAATAAGACAATTTTTTTCCTCCAGCAACTTGTCCAAACCTTTTTTAAATCCAGATACATTATCTGACGATACCACATCCTCCAGCAGCGAGTTCCAGAGCTAAAATATTTTTTGAGTGAAAAAATAATTCCTCCTATTTGTTTTAAAAGTATTTCCATGTGATTTCATTGAGCGTCCCCTAGTCTATGTATGTTTTGAATAAGTGAAGAATCGATTCATTCACTCCACACCACTCAGGAGTTTGTAGATCTCAATCATATCCCCCTTCATCTGTCTCTTTTCCAAGCTGAAGAGCCCTAACATCTTTAGCCTTTCATCATATGGGAGCAGTTCCAGCTCCTCTATCATTTTGATCACTCTTCTTTGAACCTTTCTCAATTCTGCTGTATCTTTTTTGAGATACGGCGACCAATGAAATGACCTCAGTTGAGCAGTGGCATTCCTAGGGGGGCTGGCACCCGGGGCGGATCGCCGATTCGCCCCACCCCCGGGTGCAGCGCCCCTCCGATGCAGCGCGGACCCCCCCCCCGCCGAAAGGACACCCCCGTGAAGGAACCCCCCACCGGGTGCACGCCGCCGGGGGGGGGGGTGCCGCGCGCGCATGCGCGCGCCTGTCCTCCGTTGTTCCATGCTTCTTCTCTGCCCCGGAACAGGAAGTAACCTGTTCCAGGGCAGAGAAGAAGCATGGAACAACGGAGGGCAGGCGCGCGCGGCCCCCCCCCCCCCCCCGGCGGCATGCACCCGGGGCGGACCGCCCCCACCGCCCCCCCCCTAGGAACGCCACTGCAGTTGAGTGCATATTTGTAGAAAAATGCTATCAGTTGCCTTCGGTGAAACCCAGGTCAAGACAGGCTTAGAGCTCAGAACTAGGCCTCTAAAAATCAAAGACCATGTCTGAGTCAAACAATGTCACTGTGACAAAATGCTGAATTAAGCAGCTAAGAAGCTCACAGAGGAAGACGGAATCTATTCTCAAAATAACAGGTGGACAGACATAACAAGACAATACCCAGAGTTTTGTGGGCAAAGATGTTTTGGGTAAGAACATCCAGGGGCTGAAGGAGGACCTGAAAGCATGTGAACTCATTATTAGCAAAGATGTTGATACTTGGAACTTGGAAACATGTGAAGTCATAGTTATCAACTGATAATATGCAAAGATTGGCAGTGGAAAAATGAAACTGCAGCTAGGCTCATATTCGGTAAAACAAAATATGAAAGCTCCAAACCCCTACGAAAAAAGATGCACTGGCTCCCACTCAAAGAATGTATTACGTTCAAAATATGCACCCTAGTTCATAAAATTATTCACGGAGATGCACCAGCCTCATGTCAGACCTGATAGACCTACCACCCAGGAATGCTAAAAAAATCATCCCGCACATTCCTTAATCTTCACTTCCCAAACTGTAAAGGTCTCAAATACAAACTAGCGCACCCGTCAACCTTTTCTTACCTGAGCACACAATTCTAGAATGTGCTGCCGCGCAATTTAAAAACAATCTATGAACTAGCTAACTTCCAAATTCTGCTGAAGACTCATCTCTTCAACAAGGCATACAACAATGATCAACAAATATGAACTCCTGTACACATATCCAGAACTACCTCCACTATATCTACCTGCCAAAATATTAACATGATGTCTCATCATCACGCTACCCAAGATCCTCTTGCTATTACTAAATATATATTTTCTTATATAATTCTTATATATTTCTTATATTTCTCTTACTATGCTTGCTGAAAAATACTATCATGTTCTATCATTATCATGTTACCCAAAATCCTTCATTTATTACTAAATGTATACTTTCTCATGCATTGTCACTACTCATGACATATTGTAAGCCACATTGAGCCTGCAAAGAGATGGGATAATGTGGGATACAAATGCAACAAACAAATAAATAAACAAATAAATAAATAAATAAAACCTAATATGGATCAATGGTACAACTACTACTACTACTACTACTTAACATTTCTAGAGCACTACTAGGGTTACGCAGCGCTGTACAAATTAACGACTAAGGACGGTCCCTGCTCAGAAGAGCGGTACAAGAAATGTATTTAAAGGCTAGTAGCTAAGGCATTGCCCCGGAGACTACAGAAGATGCTGACGGCACCCGTTGTGTGTCACGGAGCTCTGCACTCCCAATATGAGAAACGAGTGTCTGATATATGCCCTGTGATGATTTTGTACTAATCTGGTTTTGGTAAGTGAGCTAATAAAACTTTGACAGCTACTTTCTCATGTCTACTGAATCCCTGTGTCCTTCTGTTTGTGGCGTTCTTTAGTGCCTAGGCTGGGTAGATTAGTCTGGGACTATGGCCCAGATGCATCAACCATACGTAAAAAAATTACAAACGTTAAAGTCCGAACTGAATTAAAAAAAACAAACAATGCTCAAAAAAAAACAAGTTGCACAAGTTCGGTGCGGATTTAAAAAGTACAATGTATCAATGATTCGTAATTCTGTTCGGTAATCGGCCCTTAAATCATGCGCAGAGCAGCCAAGCGTTATGCTGGCTGCTCTGCGCATGCCAGAACCGTCAGAACAACAACAACAAAACCCCCACAAACACGTGGCTCCCTGCTCCCTGCTGCATCACTGAAAAAATAAACATACCTTAAAAAAAGGATCGGGAGGGGGCAAAGGCGCTCGTCAGAAGCGTCCTGTATGGACAGCCTTGCCCCCCCCCCCCAGATCGCCGCTGTTCCCCGCTTCCGCCCTTCATTAAATTAAAAACTGAAAATAAAAAGCTAAACTAGCAGCGCCGGGCCCCCCTCCCCTCCTGTGTTGATCTTTTTCTTTTCCAAACACTGCTCCGCCTCCCGTCATCCTCCGCCCCTTGCTCCGCCCCCCCCCGAGTTCTTCGCCACCGTTCCCCCCCTCCAAAGGACCCCCCCCCCTCCGCCTTACCGGCCGTACAGCGCCTCTCACCTTTGTGTGAAGGTGCTGCACGAGATGAAACAACGGATCGTCGCTCCCTTCTGCCTCCACCGACGTCTCTCTCCTTCTTCCTGTGCACGCCCTCCTCTGACGTAGGAAACTTACGTCAGAGGAGGGCGTGCACATGAGGAAGAAGGAGAGAGACGTCGGTGGAGGCAGAAGGGAGCGACTATCCGTTGTTTCATCTCGTGCAGCGCCTTCACACAAAGGTGAGAGGTGCTGCACGGCCAGTAAGGCGGAGGGGGGTCCTTTGGAGGGGGGAACGGCGGTGATGAACTCGGGGGGGGGGGGAGCAAGGGGCGGAGGAGTGTTGGGAAAAGAAGAAGATCAACACAGGAAGGGAGGGGGGCCCGGCGCTGCTAAAGTTTAGCTTTTTATTTTCAGTTTTTAATTTAGTGAAGGGCGAAAGCGGGGAACAGCGGCGATCTGGGGGGTGGGGGCAAGGCCGTCCATACAGGACGCTTCTGACGAGCGCCTTTGCCCCCTCCCAATCCTTTTTTAAGGTATGTTTATTTTTTTTAGTAATGCAGGGGAAAGTGGGGAGCCAGTGTTTGTGGTGTTTTATTTTTTTTTCTCACTTTTCATGTTTAAACATGCCAGCTTTGATTTTTCTGGTACAGGGGGGCAGCGGGGAGATGACAGCTCAGGCCTTTACGACTGCTCTGACCACATGTTAAATATGTTGCGGAAAATGATTCGGTGTAATCGTCGGTATTGTTAGTGCATCCCGAATCGCCCACATTACAATGGTAGTTACTCCGTTTTCGTTAGCTGCTTGCTTCATTGGAAAAAGGCCTTTAATGCATGCAACGGTTGGGAATTTCGTTCGTTAAAGGGTTTGTTAGAGGGTCGTTAAGGTTTAGTGCATCTAGCCCTATGTGAGGTCTGCTAGGTAATTAAACAGTCAGACAGGGGGCACATAAATTATTGGGAAGATAAATTAATTTGGTGCCCGCCGATGCTGATTAAACACTGGGATCTGTTTTGTTTCAGCTCTGTACTGACAGCTGGGGATTTTCTGTTAATTTATTTATTTATTGTGAACATTTATATCCCACATAATCCCACCAAGGCAGGATCTATGTGGTTTACAATGTTAAGGAAAAGTACAACATAATAAGTCAAGTGCAAATCAGGGTAGAAAGTAGATGAGGGGTAGAGAGGGAATCAACAGGGGAGAGGTTTTGCGGGGATGCAGAAGATCAAGCAGTAGAGGAGTAAGATCGATCACACAGGTAGGTCTTTAAGGATTTCTTGAACTGGCTGTGATCGGATGTCTCTTTTAACTTTGATGGTAGAGCGTTCCAGAAACGTGGACACGTGAAGCAAAAAGAAGAGGCAAAGAGCAACTTGTATTTTAAGTTCCTGCAGTTAGGAAAGTGGAGATTGAGATAGATGCAGGACGACTTCATGGAATTCCTGGGCGGGAGGTCGATTAGGCTGACCATATAGGCTGGAGCGTCCACGTAGACAATCTTGTTGGCAAGAGCACAGACTTTGAATACAATATGTTCTTTGATCGGGAGCCAGTGGAGCTTCTTGCAAAGGGGTTTTGCAGCCTTAAACCGCAATTTGCCAAATAGCAGTCTTGCCGCCGTGTTCTGCGCAGTCTGGAGCTTCTTAAGGGCGTGTTCTTTGCAGCCGGTGTAAATTCCATTGCAATAGTCGAAGTGGCTCAAGACGAGGGAATGGATAAGTGTCCTGAATAGGTCAAATGGGAGGAACTGCTTGATACGCTTAAGGGACCTCACGGAAAGGAACATTCGCTTCGTAATAGACATGACTTGAAGCTCAAGAGTCAAATGGGGATCCAGAATGACCCCA
This sequence comes from Microcaecilia unicolor, assembly GCF_901765095.1. Taxonomy (NCBI): domain Eukaryota; kingdom Metazoa; phylum Chordata; class Amphibia; order Gymnophiona; family Siphonopidae; genus Microcaecilia; species Microcaecilia unicolor. The sequence continues at coordinate 101,432,626 of NC_044038.1, forward strand.
AGGAGCTTCAAACTAGCTGCAACAGGAATGGTGATGTTCTGCGCAGTAACCGTGCCCGGTATAGACTTTTTGAACAGGGAGGAGAGGATGAGGCACTGCGTTTTTCCCTGATTAAGCTTAAACTTAAAAGTGTTTGCCCAATTGTCCATGATGGCAAAACTACGTTGAATTACTGCTGAGATTTCGGCTAAGGAAGAACTAAAGGGGATGTAGATGGTCACATTGTCTGCATAGATGTAGGGATTCAGGCCATGGTTGTGAATGGCCCTTGCGAGAGAAGACAGCATGATGTTGAACAGGGTAGGCGAAAGGGGGGAGCCTTGAGGAACCCCACAACGAGATCTCAATGATGGCGAAATAGAGGACCGGACTTTGACCCGATAGGATCGGCATGACAGAAATTCTCTAAACAAATCCAAGACAGGACCCCCAACACCACATTCAGCTAGTAACATAAGGAGGAGACTGTGGTCAACCATGTCGAACGCGCTTGACATATCAAATTGAAGAAGCAAGATGTTCATTCCGAAAGACAGTTCCTTTCTAAAGTTGGACAGAAGGGTAACCAGTACAGTCTCGGTGCTGTGGTGCGGCCGGAATCCAGATTGGGAGGCATAAAGTATGAGAATTTGTCCAAATAATCAGACAGCTGGGAGTTCACCAAACTTTCCATAGTCTTAACAAGCAATGGGATTGTTGCAACAGGGTGGTAGTTACTAATAATACTAGGTTCACACCTCGGGTCCTTCGGTATTGGCGTCAGGAGAATATGGCCGTGATCAACGGGGAAGTGGCTGTGCTGGAGCATGAAGTTGAGATAAGATGAAAAGTCAGCAGCAAAACACTCCAGCACCGATTGCAGCAGGTAGTTATGGCAGGTATCCAGCTTCCACTGCATTCGAGAAAACTTGCGAAGGGCCAGAGAGACCGTTTTGGTGGTGACAGGCTCAAAGGCGGACCAATAACGGTCGGCTGGGCAAGGGTCTTGTGTGGACGCAAGGCCTTGCAGGAAGTCAGCAACACTAGCGTAGCTTTGGGGAAGCGAGCTCCGAAGGAGAAGGATCTTGTCCCTGAAATGGTTGGCTTACTGGATCGCTGATGGCATGCCCACACTTGGTGAAGTAAATTGGGGAGGTGTCAAGCAAGGAATTCAGCTGATGGTAGAGCTTCCGTGCATCCAACATGATCGTTTGAATACACTTCTGGAAGAAAGTTATTATGGCTTGTTTGATGGCATATTTGTAAGTGCGAAGTGAGAGCTTCCAGGCTGACATGGTGTGGTCGCCTTTAGACTTATACCAAGCTCTCTTCAGCTGCCTAGTTTGTTGTTTTAGCGCTTTAAGGTCCTGGTTAAACCATGCTTTAGTTTTGCGGTGGGAGGAGGATTTAAGTTGCAAATGTGCAAGTCCATCTAAGATGCATTGGCACCGGGCCTCCCAACGAGAGAGGTAATCAAAGGAGTCAGCGTTTGCTTGCCAGGCACCCCCATAAATTTGCTCCCAAAATGATTTCAGGTCGACTTCCCCTCTTGTATAGTAAGTAGCAGGTTCTTTGGGTAGAGGATGGCTATTCTTCCGCCATCGGAGTGCAAACCTTAGTTGGTAGTGATCTGACCAAGGAACAGCTGACCAAGCGGTATTAGCTACACAGAGGACGGAGTCATTTAGGAGCTTGTAGGCAAAGAGATCAAGGGTATGGCCTTTTTGGTGCGTCGGTTGCAGATCAGGACAATGAAGATCCAGGAGAGTGAGGAAACTCAGGCACTGGCAAGCGCTAGGAGTGAGCTGATTTTCTAAATAGAGGTTCAAGTCGCCCAGGACAAGGAGGTTGGAATAGTTGGTGCAGGAATTGGAGAGAAAGTCCATGAAATCTGCCTGACAGGCAGCCCAACTACAAGGTGGCCTGTAGAACAGAACACAACAGAGACATTCTCGTAGAGAGCTGCTGTGGATCTTGATAGAAGCGATTTCGAGTCCGGGCGAAATGGATTCAGCCAGGGAGTCAACCCGGAGGCCCGAATGATAAATCATGGCTAGGCCCCCACCTCTTTTCCCCGGCCTGTTCCAGTGCACGATTTTGAAGCCTGGGGGGCAGAGGTCTAGGAGAATAGGGTCCTTTGGGTCACGTATCCAAGTTTCCGTGACAAAGAGTACGTCGAGACGATCAGTGGTGAGCCAGTCCGCGATGGTTTCCGTCTTGTTAACCACAGACCTTGCATTGATGTAGCCAACTTTGACGGAGAGGTACGGATCCGGTTGACTTTCCGAGCAAGAGATATACTGAAGATGATTTTGCCTGGGGGTGCATCTGCGATGTGGAGTTTGCTGATGAAATACGCTAGAGTGATGGTTAGTGAGCCTAGATGCTTTCCGAGCGGTGACAAGTACAGGAATGGCACTGCAGTCAGATAGGGGTGAAGTGAGGGAGACACGGATGAGGGTGATAAAATAAAGAATGGAGAGGTACTTTGAGCTAGAAAACCCCCTGCCTCACATTGCCTTTTTAAATTGCCTGCACTAACTTCTCTGCCCACTCTGTACTACGAGCCGGCAATTTTAAACTTGCCAGCACTAGCTTTTCTGCCTTAAACTTGCATTTTTGTTAGACGGTCTCCCATTAGTGGATACTGACCCCACCCCCTGGACTTGTTTCCCACCACAGGTGGAGTGTGGAAGTCTTTTGTGGATACTGTTTCCCCTCGAAGAGGGAGTGTTGAGCGCCTACTTAACCTCTACCAAGGTGTGTTTTTTTAGGGTTACACACTTTGTATAGGAGCGTTTAGGACTGGTTTCCCACTACAGGTGGAGTGTTGCAGTCCTAGGTAGATTCCATTGCCTTCTGCAAAGGAGTGTTTATTTATTTATTTATAACATTTGTATTCCACATTTTCCCACCTATTTGCAAGCTCAATGTGGCTTACATAGTTCCGTAAGTGGTGATTACCAGCTCCGGATAGGAGAAATACATAGTTGAGGTAGAGGGACAGATTAAGTTAGGTTACAGGAGGAAAGTTTGTCCTATGATGAGAACTAAAGGTAATAGGTTAAACTTCATTCATGACAAAAATAGCTTGAACAATTAGGATCATTAGACTGGAAATCAAGATAATTAGCAAAAACAATTGAGATATAGAAAATACATGTTATGTAGTTGCATTTTGTTAATCTGCATTTAGGATAAGTTGTTACTGTATGCTTTCTTAAATAAATAAGTTTTCAAAAGTTTACGGAAGGTCACTGTGTCATGTGTTATTTTTATGGATTTCAGCAATGCATTTATTTATTTATTTGTAGTACATTTCTACCCCACATTTTCCCACACATGCAGGGATGCATATGTTAATTTATATTTCAGTTCCTTACAGCTTGGGTAGTGGAGATTCAGGAAAGTTCATGATGAGCTGGTAGAATTCCTGGTTGGCAGGTCGATGAGGTCTGACATATATCCTGGAGCCTCACCGTGTGATCTTATGAACCAGGGTGCAAACCTTAAAAGCAATATGTTCTTTTAAACTGTTTAGAACTGTTTTCCCACCCCAGGTGGCGAATTGCAGTTCTATGTAGGACCGGTTGTCCCTCTTAAAAGAGGAGTTTTGCGGCCTACTTCCCTTTGCATATGGGTACTGGGAGACTATTTTCCCTATACACAACAGTGTCTTTTTTTGCGGCCCTTATAAGGGGTACTATCCAAATTTTACCCTAGAATCTCTTTAAAAAATTTTGGGTTTCCAAAAGTGGAAGTGAAATGGCTCTGCGAGTTGCCATGGACAACGCACTCTTCTTACTCAGAATTACTCGCAGGACGCCTGGGTAAAAGTGGGGTGTATCCCTGAAGAGTGGTAAGTATATACTTCATTTTGACTGATTTTTTTTTCTTTTTAAATCATGTAACAACGTTTTCATTTCCATACTCTGTAAGCCACATTGAGCCTGCAAAAAGGTGGGATAATGTGGGGTACAAATATAATAAATAAATAAATTGAATTGTAAGGCAGATTTAGGCATAGTGCCAGCCTTGTTTTTTACTTCGTACTAGCTAATCTGTTGGATTCCTTTTACCCTAGAATATTGTTAAGTACATCACATCATTTGTGCCACTTTCTGTGCCAGACACCTTTCAAACTATGTCCACGCCCCTGGATACTGTTATAAAGTTCTTTCCAGATGAAAAAAAGGCTCTGACCCACATTTGTGAGAAATGGTTCAGAACCTGGAATGCAAATGATAACACTCTTGAATGGCCCATCTCCGGGTCCTTTGAGTCTGCCAAATTATGTGCCTTAATTGCTTATAATGAATCCCATAAAACTGGAAAGTCCAGAGCTAAACACCTGAATGCGATAAATAAATCTATAAAAATGAAACTGTGTGCAAGGTCCTTTCTTCTGGGAAAACTGCCAAAGCAAGATTGTTTACAGAATGAGTCCTTTATGTTCTGTAAACAAAGATAACATAAGCAATTCAAGCCTCTAGTGGTTTGAGATGCTGAAACATAAATCGAATACTGGGATGTATAATTGTAGGTAACCCCAGCCAATAATGAAATTAACCCTACTCCTACTTCCTTAAAAAAAAAAAAAAAAAAAGTTGTTTCAGTGCACTTCATCGGAGTTTCAGCTGCAGTTTAGTCCCGATGGAGACTTTAAATGTTTTTTTGTTGCCCCTGGAATAGCTATGCACACAAGAAGTACTTCTGGTTCTAAGAAACCATTTTGGTCATTTATCATATATACTTTTATATAACACCATGCCTATTTTAGAAATTATGCCCAGTACTGAATTTTGATAGCATGGTCTAATTTATAACCTTTTATTTTCTTTTCTTTCATTTCTTATTTTTTGCTTTTTTATAGAAAATTGAATATTGAGTTTCATTAATAAACTGCCTGTTGGTAACAGTGAAAATACCTGACATTTCATAGCCATATCTCCTAGGCAGAGTGTACCTTAATGTGCTTTTAGATCATGCCATAATATACAGATAATTTGTTACTATTCTATTGTTTTTCCTCCTTCTTTTAGCCACCAGAGGGAGCTACCATGATACAGATTTCCAGTTCTTTTTTGATTTGTACTGAGTTTAATTGGGAAGCCAAAGGGTGGCAATTCCCATTTATTCTTGGGAAATTCTATGAGAAAGGTTACAGGAATGTTTACATTGTAAAAGCTGGTAGCTGTTCATTGTGCAATTTGGATGCACTGTTTACCAGTGCATATTGTGAAATTTCACATGGCAGCATATCTACAAAGTACACTGTACGTTGTTTAAGAAAGTCTGAGTTAAGTGCATAAATGTGTGGATGTATGTTGAAGTTTTTTAACAAGGAAATGTATATGAATTTTCTTCCTTCAAAGCACCCTTATTTACTCTAAGTTGGCATCCTTCTAAAGCATGCTGCGAGACTAATCTCCCATCTACAGCTGCATTATTGGAAGGAGAATTTTTGGACTTATTTATATGATTTAAGACCTGCTCCATTTACTGGATGAACTGTTGACCTTTACCCATTTTTGCTTTTATGCAATTTCTGTTCCGTGGTTTCTGTTTGCTTATTAAATGTACAAGCATATGTTTACGGTTTGATTCATGTTTCATCATGTTTTTTTTCTATTTTTCTGTATATGCCCTTTTATCATTCAACTACTGGCTGCTTTCTTAGGCAGATCGCAGTTTGTAAGTAGATGTACAGATCACATTTCTTTAATAAATGCCTTTGCAGATACAATACTCAGAGACTCTGCAATAACTGTCCCTTTACATGATAGTCTTTTTCAGATAAATAACGAAGTACCCTTCCTGGATCAGGCACTCCACAAGAGAGATGGTAACAAGAATATTCAGAGCATGCCAGTTTTCCCAATACTGTAAATTTCTGTTTGTAAGGTGGTATGTAGAAATCGCTGTCAACTTATCTTAAGACAACGTTACCTAACTAAAGATATTTCTCTGTCTAATGTCATTCCAGATCAGTTTACACACATAACTTGTATGTCGTTTAACAAAACTTGACAGCCATACTTCATACTGTATGGATTGGGGACTTATGGTTCTAGATTTTTCATTTATTTCCTTTTTGTCATTATTCTCATTGCCTTGCTAGCTATAGTTTTGTTGATAAAAAGAGGATTTACAATATGTATTACTCTAACATTTGTGAAAGAAATGCTATAACATTTTAACCTTCTCTTGTTTTGAGCTGTTTGAAATTGTTCACACACAAACCCACTGGGGGGGGGGGGGGGGGGGGCATCCCTTTCCCGCTTCCATTCTGACTGTTTTTCATTTTCTGTTGTTGGTCACTAGTGTCCACAGATCCTCAACCTATTGAGCTTGGCAAGGTCCAAACATGAGACTGCGTCCTAATCCAGGTCATTAAGAGGGATTAGGCAACCAGAGTAGACCACCTTCTTGCAAGGGTAAGCCCGGCTGCAAAGGAGAGGTGCTTCAATAGGAACCCTCGTCTCAAACCCTACTACTACTACTACTTAACATTTCTAGAGTGCTACAAGGGTTACGCAGCACTGTACAGATTAAGAAAAGGACAGTCCCTGCTCCAAGGAGCTTACAATCTAATGGGTGAAATGTCAAGTAGGGGCAGGCCAGATTTCCTGAATAGAGGTAAGGTGGTTAGGTGCCGAAGGCGACATTGAAGAGGTGGGCTTTTAGCAAGGCTTTGAAGATGGGCAGGGAGGGGGGGGCCTGGCGTATGGGCTCAGGGAGTTTGTTCCAGGCATGGGGTGAGGCGAGGCAGAAAGGGCGGAGCCTGGAGTTGGCGGTGGTGGAGAAGGGTACCGACAGGAGGGATTTATCTTGAGAGTGGAGGTTACGGGTAGGAATGTAAGGGGAGATGAGGGTAGAGAGGTAGGGAGGGGCTGTAGATCGAGTACATTTGTAGGTTAAAAGGAGAAGCTTAAACTATATGCGGTACCTGATCGGAAGCCAGTGAAGTGACTTGGAGAGGGGTGATATGGGTGTACCGGTTCAGGCGGAAGATAAGACGTGCAGCAGAGTTTTGAACGGACTGAAGGGGGGATAGATGGCAAAGTAAGAGGCCAGTGAGGAGTAGGTTGCAGTAGTCAAGGCGAGAGGTAATGAGAGAATGGATGAGAGTTCGGGTGGTGTGCTCAGACAGGAAGGGGTGAATTTTGCTGATGTTATAGAAGAAGAAGCGACAGGTCTTGGCTATCTGCTGGATATGCACAGAGAAAGAGAGGGAGGAGTCAAAGATGACCCCAAGGTTGCGAGCGGATGAGACGGGGACAATGGGGGTGTTATCGACAGAGATAGAGAGTGGAGGGAGAGGACAAGTGGGTTTGGGAGGGAAGACAATAAGCTCGGTCTTGGCCATGTTCAGTTTCAAGTGGCGGTTGGACATCCAGGTCGCAATGTCGGCTAAGCAGGCCGATACTTTAGCCTGGGTTTCTGCAGTGATGTCTGGTGTGGAGAGATAAAGCTGGGTGTCATCATCATAAAGATGATATTGGAACCCATGGGAGGAGATTAGAGAACCCATTGAGGAGGTGTAGATTGAGAAAAGAAGGGGTCCAAGGACAAACCCGGCAAAGAAATCAACAACTTTCAAGCGAGAATTTTGGGTCGAAATGGAGGCCTTACCATCTAATCCACATGACACTGCCCCTGTCTATTCTGGACACTTTTGCATTTCGACTCTTACCCCAACATCATCTTTCCTTGGAGGAGATTCTTCCTGGAACCATCTATCTTATCTTCACCCTTCACCTACTGTTTTGTCTGGAACTTTATAAGGCCTTTGCATTTTGGACTTTTGCCATAATGAAGTATTTGACTTTGTTTTTTTATTCTTCCAACTCTTTGTTTTTCTCCTATTCTTGTTGCACACTCCCCATCCTTTGTTTCTCTTCTTAATCTGTCTGCTTGGTTTCTGCTGCTGCTATGCATGTTAACTACTTATTTTAATTCTATTTGTCCTGTTTTTCTTTTATGGATCTTTTCCGGTACTGTTCCACATACTTATACCTATATGTTCATGGGACTACTTCTGATATCTGAACGCCCACTTGATTTTCTATGCCCGCTTGATTTTCTATTTCTGTTGAATTTTGTTTATTTTCTAACACTGATCTTGCTGCAGTTTCTTTTTCACTCCTAGTTTGTAGGCCGCTACTTATGCTAAGTGGCTTTAACTCAGTAGGGCCTGCATATATGATTTAGATATAGCAAACAGAGTTTTTGCCAGTGCTTGATTTGTAATTAAGACACTGTTTGGCTTGTATTAGTTCTACATCATATTGATTTTGGTAAGTTTTTATTTAGCCAATATTAATGCTAAAAATAGACATTGCTCCTCTGTCAGTACTAGTTATAAGCTATACTTACACAGTCAAAGTCTGACTAATGTATTTGCACTGTAATAATGATATATTAGTTGTTTACAATCATATTTACTCAAACTTTTAAATTTTATGGTATGTCAAATAGACTTATTTGAATTCATGTGCTTCTATGTTTCACTCTGCCCCAGAGGGGTAGTTGTAGGATAGTTAGGCCCCTTGGGTTGGTTATGGTAAAGGGGAATTCCAATGCTGCATCTCATGTAGCATATATCTATATAACCACATATTGATTCTTGTTATGGTCTTGTTTTTCACTATGTCAGACCACCCATGTCACCTCTGATACATATCCTCACCAGACTCTAGGAGCCCTCTGGAATGGAAGGCCATGCACTAGAAGTCATGTGTGCCGGCCCCACCTATGGGCCCGGCAAGAGGGGAATGTAGAAAAATGCTATCAGTTGCCTTCAGTGAAACCCAGGTCAAGACAGGCTTAGAGCTCAGAACTCGGCTTCTAAAAATCAAAGACCATGTCTGAGTCAGACAATGTCACTGTGACAAAATGCTGAATTAAGCAGCTGAGAAGCTTACAGAGGAAGACGGAATCTATTCTCAAAACAACAGGTGGACAGACATAACAAGACAATACCCAGAGTTTTGTGGGCAAAGAAGTTTTGGGTAAAAGCAGATAACAGTAGGTCATAAGAACATCGAGGGGGGTTGAAGGAGGACCTGAAAGCATGTGAACTCATTATTATCAAAGATGTTGATACTTGGAACTTGGAAACATGTGAAGTCATAGTCATCAACTGATAATATGCAAAGACTGGCAGTGGGAAAATGAAAACCTAATAGGGATCAATGGTAAAAGAAATGTATTTAAAGGCTAGTAGCTAAGGCATTGCCCTGGAGACTACAAAAGATGCTGATGGCACCCATTGTGTGTCACAGAGCTCTGCACTCCCAGTATGAGAAACAAGTGTCTGATATATGTCCTGTGATGATTTTGTACTAATCTGGCTTTTGGTAAGTGAGCTAATAAAACTTTGACAGCTACTTTCTTATGTTTACAGAATCCCTGTGTCCTTCTGTTTGTGGCGTTCTTTAGTGCCTAGGCTGGGTAAATTAGTCTGGGACTATGCGAGGTCTGCTAGGTAATTAAACAGTCAGACAGGGGGCACATAAATCATTAAGAAGAAAAATTCATATTTCATCTCTGTTCTTTTTTTGTCCTGTAAATAAAGTTAATGCATCAAAAATCTGTTTTACAGTGTGATTCTTCACAAATTACTCCATTATCAGCTGAGTGTTTTCAAAACTGGACTTTTAAGTTTTCAAAATCACAGTATGGGGAAATGGAACAGGATGTCACTGATTATGCTCTTCATCAGCATCCAATAGCCTCACACAGTACGGCTCACAGGAAGTACTTTCAGAACTGTATCACATTGTTTTCTAACTATCTGCATTGTGTATCAGTCCATTGTCCATTATTTCACATCTAGCTAGAGACAGTGCAAGCATCTCACAGGTCGATGATCAAATTCCCTGTGCTATTCTAAACAGTGCTGAAAAATTAGCGCTGGAACAGTGTGGGGAATTAAAGCCCCAATGATCAAAACTGATAGCATGCAAATTTATGCATGCTACCGTATTAGTTTTGTTCATGAGAGGACTTCTGTGGGAGGATTGTATCTGGGCGTACACCCAAGGCAAATCCTCTCACAGAAGTTGTTTGACAGGTTCAGGCTGTCAAAATAAAGCCCGGCTCTGTCAAACAAACCAGGTTGGAGGTCCCCCTCCCCCACTCACGCAAAGGGAAGGAGGTCCAGTGGACCTCTATCCCCCCTAACCTCCCCCCCAGACGAGTTTTCTTGGTGGCCCAGTGGACTACCCACCCACCCCCCAGTCACAGGGACCTGGAGGTCTGGTGGACCTCTAGCTCTCCGACCAGTGGTGTAGTTAGGGAGGCACCAGGGGAGTGTCTGCTCCCCTAAATGGCCTTCTGATGGCATCGGTGTCTATTTTTTACGTGATATGTCGCATTTAAAACACATCGGCAGTCCGCTCTCCACTCCCCCATGCCTTAAACTTGGCTATGCTTCTGCCCCTGACCCCCAACTCTGACACCAAAAAACTCTCCCTGGTGGCCCACTGGGCAACCCTACCCCCATCTGCCCTGGTCTAGCGCTCCCAAACCCCACCCCTGCACCTTGTAGATGGAAAATGGAGTAGCACTCCCTCCTCCTTCCAGTGCTGCCTCCAAAATGGCAGCACCCTGCCCTGCCCAGTGCATCCTGGGTTTTGTTGGGTGGGGCTTCCCTACCATATAAGGAGGGCTGGAGGTCCACCAGACCTCCAGACCCCTGTGACTGGGGGGTGGAGGGCAGTCCATCAGACCTCCAGTCCCTTGTGTTCAGGGTGGTATGGGGGGCGTGCAAGTATGTAAGTACATACTGGACAGGGCTCCCCATTCCTCCCCAAATGCTTTCAAAAACCCTAACGCCAGCTCCGAGGGTTTGACGCAGCAGCAACGCCCTTGTTTGGCACACTGCCCACTGAGCATTTCCCTGTTTTAGCATGAATTTGCCTGCTACTTTGGTCAGAGCTGGCAAGCTCATTGTTTCACAAGCTTTCCGGCTCTGATAATGGGGGGGAGGGGGGAACAAACTTGAGCGATAGTATGGTTCTAATAGCCTCTAACGCCCACATTTGCTTCTGATCATCTGCCCCTCAATCATCAACAGATGAAAGATCCAAATTGAGCCAGCTGAAAATCTGGTCCTGCTGTAGCACTGACAATCAAATTTAAGACAGCAAAGACACCAGAAACCAGGAGGAAACTGTATAGCTGATGCTGCATGAAGCTCAAACAGGAATGAGGCCAGTCCACAACGATTCTGCTACTATAGCGTTTAAAATTTAGGGAATGAAGAGTTTCTAGATGGGATGGGAAAGAGATGAGGTGTTACGAACCATAAAAAAATATTCTCTGGTTGTGCTTGCGGACTCTGGAAGGGTCTGTAAAACAAAAACCAAGAGAGTATCATTCATTAATCTTATAGAACCTTTTTAAAAAATATTTTCATGATTCCCCAATTAGGGGGAAGTTGGCATTTTACTGAAACTTAGTTTTCCATAAGGGTCATTAACCTGCAGGTAACTCAGTACTGCAGTTCTGTGACTCCCTTGCTAAATGAGTAATGCAACTTGTGATCAACCTTGCAAGCTGAGTTATTCTGCTTTCTGGGAGCATTGTGCTGTTAATGCACAGCCCAATGTTCCTGGGGAGCCTTCTAAAAGGGGACAGAACTGAACTTTCTCTGTCCCCCCTCCCTGAAGTGTTCCTCTCACCCTTGTGGCTCCCCACCTCCTGAAGTATCCCATGTAGGCCCCCCCTCCCCCCGGCCTACCTGCATCAAATCCTGATGGTCCAGTGGAATGGGGTAGTAGCAATCCCCAGTTGCTCCTAGCTCTATTGGCTCTGGGTTCAAAATGGCACTCACAACCCCTAGTGGTACTAGTCTCGCAGTTCTACCATTAGGGGTCAGGCTGCAATATACAGGCTACCACATATGACAGCCTGATTCCTAGCAGTAATCCATAAGACTCTCGATTAGAGGTCGCAAACACTATTTTGAAGCCAGAGCCACAAGAGATAGGAACGACTGAGGACTGCTTCTACCCCATGCCTTTGGATCACCAGAGATTGTTGCCAATAAGCTCAGTGGAGGGGGGGGGGGGGGGGAGGAGGCAGGGAAAGGGAGGCCACTATTAATTCAGCTCTGGCCCCCAAGGTGGTCCCTTGGAGCACGGGCCATATGTTAGCAGCTTGATGCTTCTGGACAAGAAAAATAATGCCTGCTTTGAGATATTCAACTAAAGCTGCATTATTCGATATGCATCTTAATGAGGTGTTTTGCATGCACTTGTATGCTTTACAACTCGTTATTACACACTCCACTAACTTAAACATACATAATGGCAATACATCATATTAAGGTGAAATATCCTGTATTATTCCTTTAATGTATATAACTATCTTCTGAGTGACACAAATTTCCAAGATAAACTTTCCCTTTTATTTTCCACAGAGTGCATGTTGTATTCCCTAAGCCTCTCTGAGTCTTTAAAAAACAAACAGGAATGAAGGTTAGAATAAAATAAAATAACTAATATAAACCTGAAATAATATAAATGTGCTGATTGAATAAGGGAAAGCAAGATATATAATCAATGGTTCCCAGCTCCAGTCTTCTGGTACTACAGAGATCTGGTTTTTAATATAAATTAAATTTAATGTAACCAGTTGTAGAAATTGGTTTAAATTGTTTACCTTACTGCTGAGAGAGCAGAGGGGGGGGGGGGGGGGGGGTGCTAGAGGTGTCCTGAGTTGCCATGGAAATATTTATACCATAGAGACTCCTGCACATGAGCAGAACATACCATAGAGATTTGCACTGACACCTAAGATTTTAAAAGTGCTAAAAATAAGTTTTAAAAGTATTTGCATTAAATCTAATTGCAGAATTTAGGTGTTAGGAGATGGGATTGATATGCTATATACTCAAATTTGTTTAAATCATATGCAAATTAGTCCATTTTTGGGAGGTTCTCATTTGCATATTTATGGATAAAAATTATTAGAAATGTTTTACAGCCTTAATGCTAGGACATGACTCTGATCAAAAATGTGAAGTTTGACCCAAAAACGAAGGGTTTATCTAGTGTTTTTGGACTAAAAATTCCCATTAGAGTGTCTATGTTAATCTACATTCAAATAGAGCTGTCTGATTGGCAGAGCAGCTCTTGTTAGAATTCTGCCCAGGAAGGAATAGAGCAGGGAGAGCAACTGAAGATTTGACTGAGCCAGGACCTGCATTCTGTGAGCTCTGTGTGTAAGAATTGAAAGAAAGAATTGATAAAATTTGACTGATATATTAAAAGAGTGACTGATTTGGTTGAAAGAAAAACAAGAAATTGAGGAGAGGTTTGTACTAGATTTGAAAGTTTTAGTTCTCTCTCCTGAGGAAAGGATTGTGAGTTTCCAAGTTGATTTGGTCCTAATAGTAAGGATCAGAAATCATTAAACATTTAAGGAAAAAGATTTATTTCTGAAAGAGATTGGTTGAGATTTACAAGTTTGAGGTTTCTCTGCTGAGAGAGGAGTGGATCTATGAATGTGCGTGTGTGGATGAGATCCAGCAGTGGGCTTCAAGATCTCAGCAGCTTGGAAGAAACAAAAAGGGTTGCTTCCATATCATCATGCTGATCAATCCATAGACTGGTGGGTTGTGTCCATCTACCAGCAGGTGGAGATAGAGAGCAAACTTTGCCTCCCTATATGTGGTCATGTGCTGCCGGAAACTCCTCAGTATGTTCTCTATCTCAGCAGGTGGTGGTCACACACAGCAGCAGCTCTGGCTAGGCCTCCAAGCCTAATTTTTAGGTTTTGTTGAGTGCCTGGGGTTGAGGGCTCTTCTTGAGCAAGTGCAAACCTGGTGGCGCCAGGTCCCTCCTTTTCTCCCCCCTCCCGCTGGCTCCGTTTAAAAAAAAAAAAAAAATTTTTTGAACGTCCTTAAAGGCGTTTATTTTGACGTTTATTTAAACGTTTATTGCAGCTACTCACTGGGACACCAGGTCGTTACAGCTCGGAGCGGACAGCAGGTAATTTTTACCTTTTATAGCGGGCAGGGGGTTCCCCGATTGGTCTCCACGTGGCCTATGGCGTCGGAGGGCGAGGGCGCAAAGAGTCGCTCCCCGGATCGCGTGTGCGCTTCCAGAGGGGATGCGGGGGTCTTAAAGTCTGATTTGCCCTTGTTGGGTGACAGTTTCGTGACCGATGAGTGTCCCGGTCCTTCCTCCGGTGTGGCGGTTTTTCCCGCCATAAACGCCCATCCCCCGCGGCTCGCCTCCGCCATATTGGCCGGCCACGCGGCTCGGACGGCTTCTTCTTGGGCCGCCCTTGAGGTGGGAGACATTGATGCCATGAACGCCCTTAATTTGGGCGACGGCACAAAAGCGGCTAAAGTTAAGCGCCGTTCTTCCCGCGCGGCTCCTTCGCGGAGTGTCGCGCCAGACGCCATCTTGGATGCACAGCATGTCTCTCCCCCGCTCTTGCGAGCGCCGGTTGAGGGTGCGTCTAGGGCTGTAGCCCAGGCTGCGGAAGTGCACAGTATGCGGGGTTTCTCCCCCGAGTTTGTTTTGCTGCTGCATCAGGCCTTCCTTATGCAAAACGCTGCCCCTGCTCCCTCGTCTGGTAAAGAGGTTGAGGCCCCCGGAGGTAAACGCCCTCGGGTTGATTCCCAGGCCTTGGAGGACTTTGTCTCCTCCGATGTAGATGAGGGCAGCGTATCTGAGTTCTCCCAACGGTCCTTTGCGGATTCCTTGGAGGAGACGGATTCCCGCTCGGATGGAGCGGATGACCCCTCTGCAGCGCGGCTCTTTAGCTCAGAGGATTTGCCCAACCTGTTAATGCAGGCCATGGGCACTTTGAAGATTTCCTCTCCGGAGGACGTCTCTCCCTCAGCCCCTGTTGGCTCTGCCATTATGCTGGGGACGAAGCGCCCGCATAGAACCTTCCACGTGCATGATGCTATGCACACCTTAATTTCGGCTCAGTGGGATGTCCCGGAAGCGAGCCTTAAAGTGGTTAGGGCTATGTCCTGCCTCTATCCTTTGCCTGAAAGTGAACGTGAGGCCTATCTGTGGCCTACCGTGGTTTCTTTAATCACTGCGGTGACTAAGAAAACGGCGTTGCCGGTGGAAGGTGGCACGGCCCTATAGGACGCCCAAGACAGAAGATTGGAGGCGGCCTTAAGGTCGTCCTTTGAGGCGGCTGCTTTAAGTTTGCAGGCCTCAGTTTGCAGCTCCTATGTGGCCAGGGCGTGCCTGACTATGGTGCAGCGGGCTTCCCCCTCGGATCATTCCTTGAGGGCTGATTGGCCGGCCCTGGAATCGGGCTTAGCCTATTTGGCAGACTTGCTGTATGATGTCTTGAGGGCCTCAGCTAAAGGCATGGCTCAGACAATCTCTGCGCGGCGGTGGCTTTGGCTGAAGCATAGGTCTGCTGACCATGCCTCTAAATCCCGCCTGGCTAGATTGCCGTTTAAAGGCAAGCTGCTCTTTGGGGTCGAGCTGGACAAAATCGTGACCGATCTCGGCACGTCTAAGGGCAAGAGGTTACCAGAGGTCAGGGCTGGGGCTAGTGCTCGCCCCGGTACCTCCAGAGGACGGTTTCAGGAAGCCCGTCGGTACCGCCCGGGCAGGTCGGGCTCCTCTGCCCCCTCTTCCTTCAAGAGGAAATTCTCCCCCAAGCAACATTCCTTTCGCAGAGACCGCCGTCCCGGAGGTGCTCCCTCCGGTCCTCCCCTAGGGTCTCGTACCCAATGACGGGGCCTTGGTCCACGCCCCAGTGCAGATTGGAGGACGGCTGTCCTCGTTTCTGGGCGAGAGGATCACAATAACTTCAGACGCTTGAGTGCTGGAAGTCATCAGAGATGGCTACAAGCTAGAGTTCTGCCGACCCTTAAGAGACGGGTTTGTACTCTCTCCCTGCAAGTCTCCGGTCAAAGCTGTGGCAGTGCAGCAGACCTTGGACAATCTGATCCGCCTGGGTGCGGTCGTTCCGGTGCCAGAAAATCAGCTTGGCAAGGGACGTTACTCCATTTACTTTGTGGTACCAAAGAAAGGAGGTTCTGTACGGCCTATCCTCGACCTCAAGGGGTCAATCAGGCTCTTTCGCATGGAGACCCTCCGCTCTGTTATAGCGGCAGTGCAGGCAGGAGAGTTCCTGGCATCCTTGGACTTCAAGGAAGCGTACTTGCATATTCCCATCTGGCCTCCTCATCAACGCTTTCTGCGTTTTGCAGTACTGGGCCGACACTTCCAGTTCAGAGCCCTCCCGTTCGGGTTGGCTACTGCTCCGCGGACCTTCTCCAAGTAATGGTGGTCATCGCGGCCTTCCTGAGGAAGGAAGGAGTACAAGTCCATCCTTATCTGGATGACTGGTTGATCCGAGCCCCCTCTTATGCAGAGTGTGGCAAAGCTGTGAACCGGGTGGTTGCTCTTTTGAGCTCCCTGGGGTGGATCATCAACTGGGAGGAAAGCCAGCTGCGCCCAACTCAGTCCCTGGAGTATCTGGGAGTTCGATTCGACACCCAAGTGGGCAGAGTGTTCCTGCCAGACAATCGGATTGTCAAGCTTCAGGCTCAGATGGACCAGTTCCTAGTAGCCTCTCCTCTTCGGGCTTGGGGCTATGTGCAGCTGTTGGGCTCTATGACGGCCACGATGGAAGTAGTGCCCTGGGCCAGGGCTCATATGAGACCACTACAACACTCTCTGCTGCAGCGCTGGACTCCGAGGTCGGAGGATTATGCTGTGCGCCTTCCCTTGGACCCAGCAGTGCGCAAGGCGCTGAGCTGGTGGACGCAGACAGACAAGTTGTCTGCAGGAATGCCTCTGGTGACCCCGGAGTGGATTGTCGTCACGACGGACGCCTCTTTGTCGGGCTGGGGAGCCCACTGCTTGGGAAGGACAGCGCAGGGGCTCTGGTCTCCTGCAGAGGTAAAGTGGTCTATCAACCTCCTGGAACTCAGAGCCATTCGGTTGGCGCTTTTGGAGTTCATCCCGGTACTGGCGTTGAAGCCTGTACGGGTCCTGTCGGACAGTGCCACGGCTGTGGCCTATGTCAACTGCCAGGGAGGTACCAAGAGCGCCCCTCTAGCCAAGGAGGCCATGAATCTATGCCAGTGGGCGGAAGCGAACCTGGAACAGCTGTCAGCGGCCCACATTGCCGGAGTCATGAATGTCAAGGCGGACTTTCTCAGTCGCCATACCTTGGAGCCCGGAGAGTGGCAGCTATCTGTTCAGGCGTTCTTGGACATCACGAAGCGCTGGGGCCAGCCGAGCCTAGATCTGATGGCGTCATCGGCCAATTGCCAAGTGCCGCGCTTTTTCAGCAGAGGACGGGACCCTCGATCCCTGGGAGTAGATGCTCTTCTCCAACAGTGGCCGACACAAGAGCTTCTCTATGTGTTCCCGCCCTGGCCCATGTTGGGCAGGGTGCTAGACCGGGTGGCAAAACATCCGGGCCGGATAATCCTGGTGGGTCCGGATTGGCCCAGACGTCCCTGGTATACGGACTTGATCAGGCTCTCAGTGGATGAACCTCTGCGACTGCCAGTGGAGCAGGGCCTGTTACATCAGGGTCCCGTGGTGATGGAGGATCCCTCCCCCTTTGGTCTTACGGCCTGGCTATTGAGCGGCAGAGTCTGAGGAAGAAGGGCTTCTCAGACAAGGTCATCGCCACTCTGCTGAGAGCGAGGAAGCGCTCTACTTCTACTGCTTACGCCAGGGTTTGGCATACCTTTGCAGCGTGGTGTGAAGCAGGTTCACTTTCTCCATTTACTGCTCCAATTTCTTCAGTGCTGGCGTTCCTGCAAGAAGGTCTGGAGAAAGGCCTGTCGCTCAGTTCCCTGAAAGTCCAGGTAGCGGCCCTGGCTTGCTTCAGGGGCCGCCTGAAGGGTGCTTCCCTGGCTTTGCAGCCAGATGTGGTGCGTTTCCTAAAGGGAGTTAATCACCTGCGCCCTCCTCTGCACTCAGTGGTGCCTGCGTGGAATCTCAACCTGGTGCTAAGAGCCTTACAAAGCCGCCTGTTGAACCCTTGTCGAGGGCATCTCTGAAAGACCTGACGTTGAAAGCAGTCTTTTTGGTGGCTATCACTTCAGCCAGAAGAGTTTCCGAGCTCCAGGCACTCTCTTGTCGAGAGCTTTTTTCTGCAGTTCACTGAGGCAGGAGTGACTATTCGCACAGTGCCTTCCTTCCTACCCAAGATTGTTTCTCGCTTCCATGTGAGTCAGCAGCTCTGTCTCCCTTCCTTTCGTAGGGAGGACTACCCAGAAGAGTATTCTGCTCTCAAATATCTGGATGTGAGACGGGTCATCATCAGATACTTGGTAGTGACCAATGATTTCCGGAAGTCGGATCATCTGTTTGTCCTGTTTGCAGGTCCTCGTAAGGGTCTGCAGGCTGCTAAGCCTACAGTGGCAAGATGGGTCAAGGAAGCCATTGCAGCGGCTTATGTGGCCGCGGGGAAGGTGCCGCCTATTCAGTTGAAGGCCCACTCCACTAGAGCTCAGGCGGCCTCGATGGCAGAGGCCGGGTCCATCTCCCTGGAAGAGATTTGCAAGGCGGCAACTTGGGCGTCGGCCCATACCTTCTCCAGACATTACCGCTTGACTGTGGCTGCTCGGGCGGAGGCCCGGTTTGGAGCTTCAGTGTTGAGTTCAGGGATTTCAATGTCCCGCCCTGGGTGAGTACTGCTTCGGTACATCCCACCAGTCTATGGATTGATCAGCATGATGATATGGAAGATAAAATTATGTATCATACCTGATAATTTTCTTTCCATTAATCATAGCTGATCAATCCATAGCCCCTCCCAGATATCTGTACTGTTTATATTCTGGTTGAATTTTAGGTTCAAGTTTAGTCTTCAGTTACTTCAGGAGGATTTCGTGTTCAAGTTTTTTCACTTGGATTCTTCAAGAGTTGAGACGAGTTTGTGTTACAGTGAGCTGCTGCATTCCTCTCCCCTCCGTTTTACGGGGCTGGATTGAGACTTAAATTCTGCCGGCACTCCCTCCCGCTTCGTGCGGCTGTAGGGCAGCTTTGTACCCCTCCCGCTTCGGCGGTGTTAGGGTCAGTCAGCTCCTCCCGTGGTTGCGGTTGCAGGATAAGCCAGATCCCCCCGCATCGGCGGGGTGGTGTCCCTCCCCCGCTCCGCAGGGATGAGCTGGACGGATTCCCCTCCCCCACTTGTGTGGGGATGAGCTGGGTTAATTCCCCTCCCCCGTTTCGACGGTGGTGAGCTGGGCAGAGTGTCCCTTTGTGGGTGTAATTCTCTAAGTGCTGAGTCCTGCGGATGGAGCTTTGATATCGACATACTGAGGAGTTTCCGGCAGCACATGACCACATATAGGGAGGCAAAGTTTGCTCTCTATCTCCACCTGCTGGTAGATGGACACAACCCACCAGTCTATGGATTGATCAGCTATGATTAATGGAAAGAAAATTATCAGGTATGATACATAATTTTACCTTTTTAGATAGTCAGGGTAAAGTTATAATAAAGCTACTTAGGAAATTAGAACTGAGGAAATTCAATTTATTTTATTTTTTCATAGTTTAGCACTCAGTCCAGGTTCCAGTTTCAGGCAGGCTGATCTAAAAGACACACACACTGCAGGGAGGCAGTATTTCTCCTTTTATTTTATTTTTAGTTTAAGTTTAGGAAGAAGACAACTTTTAAAGGAGAGATCTCTTGAAGACTGAGTCTGCAACTGGAAGTTGAGTCTGCAACTGGAAATTTCCTTCAGCTAAGTACACAGAGAGACAATTCACATTTTTTCTGAAACTCCTGTTTACCACACAAGTGAACTGAGATTTTACATGAAATACATCTAAGGAACATTCCTATTTTGAGTTGGAAATCTTTGAAGTGTTATACTGACTTGTAAATTGGGTTAGGAGACTAACCAGCTTATAATCGAAAGACAAAAACACCTATATTGCGACCTAAATCGGGAGATAGGCGTTTATCTCCCAAAAACGAATAACGCGGTATAATCGAAAGCCAAACTTGGACGTTTTCAACTGCACTCCATCGCGGAAGCGTACAACGTTGACGGGGGCGTGTCGGAGGCGTGGTGAAGGTGGGACTGGGGCGTGGTTATCACCCGAACAGAGATGGCGCCTTTCGCCGATATTGGAAAAAAGGATGCGTTTGTAGCTAGCATTTAGGGCACTTTTCCTGGACCCTGTTTTTTCACGAATAAGGCCCCAAAAAGTGCCCTAAATGACCAGATTACCACCAGAGGGAATCTGGGATGACCTCCCCTGACTCCCCCAGTGGTCACTAACCCCCTCCCACCACAAAAAATGATGTTTCACAACTTTTTTTTTCACCCTCAAATGTCATACCCACCTCCCTGGCAGCAGTATGCAGATCCCTGGAGCAGTTGTTAGGGGGTGCAGTGGACTTCAGGCAGGTGGACCCAGGCCCATCCCTCCCCTACCTGTTACAATTGTGCTGCTTAATGCTTAGTCGTCCAGCCCCCCCAAACCCACTATACCCACATGTAGGTGCCCCCCTTCACCCCTTAGGGCTATAGTAATGGTGTAGACTTGTGGGCAGTGGGTTTTGAGGGGGATTTGGGGAGCTCAACACACAAGGGAAGGGTGCTATGCACCTGGGAGCTCTTTTACCTTTTTTTTTTGTTTTTGTAAAAGTGCCCCCTAGGGTGCCCGGTTGGTGTCCTGGCATGTGAGGGGGACCAGTGCATTACGACTCCTGGCCCCTCCCACGAACAAATGCCTTGCATTTATTCATTTTTGAGCTGGGCGCTTTCATTTTCCATTATCGCTGAAAAACAAAAACGCCCAGCTCACAAACTGTCGAATAAAACATGGACGTCTATTTTTTTCGAAAATACGGTTCGGTCCGCCCCTTCACGGACCCGTTCTCGAGATAAACGCCCATGGAGATAGACGTTTTCGTTCAATTATGCCCCTCGCACATGTTTGATTAGTAAAGAAAGTAGAGTGTATACTGGATCCAGTAGGGAATCAGCAGTTTTACTGATCTAACCCTGTACAATCTAACTGAAGAGTATTTCTTTCTGTTTACCAGTACAGTTAAATAATTTCATTCCACTTTAAGTAGAGGAGTGTGGTGGCCGTGTTAGTCCACTCTTAAGGTTATCAATAGAAATCAAACAAAATAAAACATGGAAAAGAAAATAAGATGATACCTTTTTTATTGGACATAACTTAATACATTTCTTGATTAGCTTTCGAAGGTTGCCCTTCTTCGTCAGATCGGAAATAAGCAAATGTTAATAAATAATTTCTTGTTACGTATATAAGGGAGTAGTATCTGGATTTATTGTAAATCAAATTGATTCCATTCACAGGAATTTATATTCACCTTTATGCATTCATCCGGTATTATTTTTTTAGGATGATGTTTTATTCTATGTTCACTCTGTCTCTGGTGACCTGAGCACAGTTAGTTCCCTTGGCTGGCGCGACTACATATTAGAGGTATTTTGATACTGTGTGAAGTCTTACTACAGACGGGTGACATTAAAAATACATGTTTCCTATATGCACTATATTCCTTTTGTGTTATATTGAGAAATTGGTCATGTTGAGACTTTACTACTACCACTACTACTATTTAGCATTTCTATAGCGCTACAAGGCGTACGCAGCGCTGCACAAACATAGAAGAAAGACAGTCCCTGCTCAAAGAGCTTACAATCTAATAGACAAAAAATAAAGTAAGCAAATCAAATCAATTAATGTGTACAGGAAGGAGGAGAGGAGGGTAGGTGGAGGCGAGTGGTTACAACTGGTTACGAGTCAAAAGCAATGTTAAAGAGGTGGGCTTTCAGTCTAGATTTAAAGGTGGCCAAGGATGGGGCAAGACGTAGGGGCTCAGGAAGTTTATTCCAGGCATAGGGTGCAGCGAGACAGAAGGCGCGAAGTCTGGAGTTGGCAGTAGTGGAGAAGGGAACAGATAAGAAGGATTTATCCATGGAGCGGAGTGCACGGGAAGGGGTGTAGGGAGGGATGAGTGTGGAGAGATACTGGGGAGCAGCAGAGTGAGTACATTTATAGGTTAGTAGAAGAAGTTTGAACAGGATGCGAAAACGGATAGGAAGCCACTGAAGCGACTTGAGGAGAGGGGTAGTATGAGTAAAGTGACCCTGGTGGAAGACGAGACGGGCAGCAGAGTTTTGAACCGATTGGAGAGGGGAGAGGTGACTAAGTGGGAGGCCAGCAAGAAGCAGATTGCAGTAGTCTAAACGAGAGGTGACAAGGGTGTGGATGAGGGTTTTGGTAGAGTGCTCGGAAAGAAAGGGGCGGATTATACGGATGTTTAACATCCAAGTACTTCTCAGCATATATGTCTATTATTTGTCTTAACTGGTGAAAGGATAGTGGAAGCCAGTTGCACCAAGGAGCAGCCTGCAGAGAGTGGCAATTATGACGCTAACAGCAGTTGTATAGTTGTATGAGTTTCTACTATGAAAATGTCTCCCAGATCTCTCTCTCTCTCTCTATATATATATATATACTGGGGTTCTCATCAAGAGTTTAATTATAAAATTCAGCTTCCCTTTGCAACACTGCTGCCTGGATGTTCCATTATCACCTAAACATGGCCAAAACAGAACTTCTTGTCCTCCACCATAGAGCCATTTCTCCGATCCTCCCTCTTTTTCGATCATTGTGAAAATCATGACTAGACTCCTGGCTCAGCCCACCACCTTGGGGCAGAAGCGTAGCCAGGTGGGGCGCAGAGGGAGCGGTCGCTCCCCTAAACAGCTGTTTAAAAAAATGGCTCCTATGCGCCTCAACTCAATAAATATTTTTTTCTGCTCCCTCCCGAGTCTTTAATCTTTTGCTATCTCTTCTTCTGCCCGCGCTCTCCCGTCCGCATGGTCACTTTTACTTCCTGAAGTGTTCTCCCTCTGGCACCGGCGATTCACAGTCAGCCTGCCAGCGTCGGGGCTTCTCCTCCTCAGGCGCGTCCCACCTCTGCGGAAAACAGGAAGTTGCTTAGAGTAGGCGGGACGCGCCTGAGGAGGAGAAGCCCCGACGCTGGCAGGCTGACTGTGAATCGCCGGTGCCGGAGGGAGAACGCTTCGGGAAGTAAAAAGTGACCATACAGACAGGAGAGACGGGCAGAAGAGAGGGTAAAGCCAATTTGAGTAATCTATTCCCCCCCCCCCCCCCCCCCCGTGCACCGTTCGATTCAAAACAAGCAAGGAGGAGATAGGGACACAAAGAGGGCACTACTGGAAAGGGGGAGGAGGAGATAGGGACAGAGAGGCACTACTGGAAAGGGAGGAGTAGATAGGGACACAGAGAGGGCACTACTGGAAAGGGGGAGGAAGAGATAGGGACACAGAGGGGCACTACTGGAAAGGGGGAGGAGGAGATAGGGACACAGAGGGGCACTACTGGAAAGGGGGAGGAGGAAATAGGGACACAGGGGCACTAATGGAAAGGGGGAGGAGGAGATAGGGACACAGGGGCACTACTGGAAAGGGGGGAGTAGATAGGGACACAGAGAGGGCACTACTGGAAAGGGGGAGGAGGAGATAGGGACACAGAGGGGCACTACTGGAAAGGGGGAGGAGGAAATAGGGACACGGGCACTACTGGAAAGGAGGAGGAGGAGATAGGGACACAGAGAAGGCACTACTGGAAAGGGGGAGGAGATAGGGACACAGAGGGGCACTACTGGAAAGGGGGAGGAGGAAATAGGGACACGGGCACTACTGGAAAGGAGGAGGAGCAGATAGGGACACAGAGAAGGCACTACTGGAAAGGGGGAGGAGATAGGGACACAGAGGGGCACTACTGGAAAGGGGGAGGAGGAAATAGGGACACGGGCACTACTGGAAAGGAGGAGGAGTAGATAGGGACACAGAGAGGGCACTACTGGAAAGGGGGAGGAGGAGATAGGGACACAGAGGGGCACTACTGAAAAGGGGGAGGAGGAGATAGGGACACAGAGGGGCACTACTGGAAAGGGGGAGGAGGAAATAGGGACACGGGCACTACTGGAAAGGAGGAGGAGGAGATAGGGACACAGAGAAGGCACTACTGGAAAGGGGGAGGAGATAGGGACACAGAGGAGGCACTACTGGAAAGGGCGAGAAGATAGGGACACAGAGGGGCACTACTGGAAAGGGGGAGGACATAGGGACACTACTGCAAAGGGGAGGAGGAGATAGGGACACAGGGGCACCACTGGAAGGGGGATATGTGGACAATGGTGAAAAAGGGGTGAGATGGGGACAAAGAGGTAATGCTGGAAAAGGGGGAAGATGGTAACAGGGGTAATGCTGGGAAGATGGGGACACAGGACAATGTTAGAAAAAGGGAGAGGTGGGGACACCAGGATGGCAGATGCTAGAAAAGGGGAGATGAGGAGACCAGGTAGGCTTGTGCTGAAAAGGGGGGAGATAGGGACACAGAAAGGGCAGATGCTAAATTTGGGGGCAGGATAGGGACAAGGGACACAGAAGGGAGATGCTGGACATGACAAATAGTGGTGCAGAGGAAAAAAGGATGGTGCACTTGGAGACAGATGTAGAGAAGAAAAGGAAGAAGACAAGAGGCGAGAGAAGAAATGGAAAGGCAACCTGGAAAAGAATTTGTAAGGCTGACTCATGGAATATGGAAAAAAAAGACTGGGACCAGCCAAATTCCCAGACAACAAAGGTAGAAAAATTATTTTTATTTAATACTTTGTAAGGACTGAGATGTACCTGCTTTGTAAAATGTACAGGAGAAAATGCATTTCTGTCTTTTTTTTTTTTTTTTTTTTACCAGTATTGCAAGTCTGGCTTCCTTGGGGGGGGGGGGGGGGGGGGGGTCTCTATTTCAATTTTTGTTGTTGTTGTTGTTTTGTGGCTCTCTATTCTGCATTAGATTGGTAGCATGGAATGTTGTCACAATTTTGGTTTATGCCAGGTTCTTGTGACCTGGGTTGGCCACATTGGAAACAGGATACTGGGCTAGATGGACCATTGGTCTGACCCAGTATGGCCACTCTTATGTTATATAGACAAAGGTCTGTCCATGTTCTGCATGTGTGTAGGAATGTGCATGCATGTAGTATTTGTGTAGGAATGTGTAACAGTGCAGCTTGTTCCAGTTTCCTAATAGTAGGTATATTGGTGCTCCAGAGCCCAGTGTAACATATATATATATATATATATATATATATATATATATATATATATATATATATATATATATATATATATATATATCACTGTCTTCTGATAGGTGGGTTAGGGCTGTTATGGTGTGGTAAGTTTTGTGTTCTAGGGAAGTTCTGGAGTACCCCCTTGCCAGTCAGGTTTTCAGGATATCCACAATAAATATGCATGACATTGATTTGCATATACTGCCTCCATTACATACAAATCTTGTTCATGTAGATTCATTGTGGATAGCCTGAAAACCTGAATGGCAAGGGGGTACTCCAGGACCACCTAGGGAAACACTTCTCTAGGTCCCACTGTAATCTTTCTAGCACTGTCTTTTCATAGATGGGTTAGAGCTGTTATGGTGTGGTAAGTTTTCAGTATAGGTTTTGGGTGTCTTTTTGCAGGGATTTGTGTTATTTCACAAAGTGTCTAGCCCTATTTGAAAGTAGGCTCTGGGGCAAGGGCCACCTTTGGTGGCCCTTGTCACCCAAAATAAAAATGCTCAAGACTAGTGTTCTTCACATCCTGTAGAGTCACCACACAAACAAAAGTCCATCTTGATTTAAACAAGGTGTCTAGCAGTGGAAGGACTGAGTGTGCTATTCCTGAGGTGATGGTCACAATTTGAATATTTTTATTTGAAGTTAAGAAGACAGGTTGCCTGCTCTGGCCAGTCCAGGGACCTCTTCTGTGTCCTGCCTCCTGATGTAACTTACTGTTTCCTTGTAGGCAAGACGTAACCGAGACAGTCTGTATTAATCGTTACCCTGAGCAACAACACAGACACTGCTGTCTAGCTGACACCAACCGGCGTCTATTTTATAAAAGTCTGCTCCCCCTGAGATCAAAACCTGGCTACGCCTCTGCCTTGGGGTCCTGTATGACTCCTCCCTTTCCTTCTGTGCATGCATCCATAATGCAGCCCAAAAGTGCCAGTCCTTTCTTCACAATCTCTCCTTCCTGTCTGACCATATATCAGAACTCTGATCCACTTTCTCATTACATCTTAGTTAGACTACTGTGACCTCCTCCTTGCAGCTCTCCCACTGAGGCCCCGATGCCGAGAAGCAAATGCGAGCGCTAGAGGCCATTAGTGCCAGACTGGCACCTGCATTTGCTGATGCCGAATGCTCAGAGCCAACAAGCGCATGAAACAACAAGCTTGCTGACTCTGAGCTCAACGAGAATGCAAATGCACGCTAAGGAGGTCATTCCATATTCCTCCTCAGTACTCAGCGGGCAGAGCACCAAACAAGGGTGCTCCTCCTGTGCCGAGCTGTGGGGAGGAATAGGGATACCAGGAAGGGTAGGAACTGGGCCTTAGCTGGAGGGGGAGGGAGATGGGCTTGCTGGACTTGAGCAGGGAGAGCAGTCAGCCAGAGGAGTGCATCATACCTGCATTTTCACCCAGGCCAGAGAAAAAGCAAGAGGTTTTTTCAGGGGTGGGGGGATGACTGTCTTTTCTCCCCCCGCCACTGGCTTTCTTCTACCTTACCCTTTCCTCCTTTGGCCACTCTCCCTCCCATCCTCTTCCTTACTAGGGCGCACTTCTTCCTCCTCCTTCCCTCATCCCCCTCTAGTCTTTAATGCTATGAGTGTGCTTAAATTTGCATCTCATTAGCATTGAGCATTAAGGAATTCCTTTGCCACACTGACCTGGCAGTATTTTTCCGGCACTGTTAGGAACAGCACTAGAGTTTTGAGCATCTGGGCCTGAATGAGTTTTCTCCACTGCATGACTCATCTTCCTCCAGCACTAATACAATCCTTCAGCCTCTCTTCTGGAATCATTATATTGGCTCCCTGTTCAATTAACTATGAAATTCAAACTGCTTGTTCTCGTCTAGAAGTGCATGCACTCTGCAGTGCTGCATTTCCTCTCCTCTCTCAATTTCCACACACTCCTGTTCCCTAACTTCACTATTATTCACGCCTTTGTCTTTCATTGATAAATCTCAAATCCACACCTTTCAGCTTGTTGCACCAAATGCCCAGAACGGAACAGTGAACTCAATATTTAAAAGCATCTTTCCTTGTCATCAAGCAGATGAACCCATTACGTATGGGTTATGTCCATCAACCAGCAGGGGCGATAGAGAGCACTCAAACTTTCACAGTGCCCTCTTGGCCAGCTAGCTCCACTGCCTCTTCAGTATTCTCTATCTCCCTTAGCAGGGTGGCTGCAGCTTGTTCAAGCTCCAGAAAAATCTGCCGGGAGGTGGTTCCTGGCTTGCCAGTTGTTAACCGGGGTGTTGGAGGCTATAGCAGCTTCACTTTAAAGGCACATAGGTTAGCCCTTTCCCTGCCTTACCCATACCTCTGTGGATGTGGACATATTGCCTTGCTTTCCCTGTCCTTACCCACCAACAGTGGATGCAGGCATATAGGTTCGCCCTTTCCCTGCCTTTCCCACTCATCTGAGCCTCCGGAGTCTTCAATACCTCTGCTTTCCTCACAGCTTAAAAAAAAAAAAAAAAAAAAAAATGTTGTGTCGCGTTTTTAAACGCAGAGACGCTGGAACAGAGGTTTTTGCCCTGATTTTCAGCAGGATCGTAGTTGTACACTGGATCCTTTGAGGTAAGAGTGTTTTCCAACTCCTCAGGGGTGGGCCCGCGATCGGGGCGATTTTGGCGCGAAACCGCCATTTTGGATTTTACCGCCGTTTTTCAGCAATGGCAGCGGACAATGTAAAGCGCTGTTCCACTTGTGGCAAGCACAAATCAGCAGCAGGGCTCTGTAAATCGTGCTGTATTGGCGTAGGAGCCGGCCCGAGCATGGCGAGCGATGTTTCTTCCTGCTCTGAGCTGGCAGCGGGTGCCATTTTGCTTACACCGCATGGCGCGGCCTCCGTGGACACGGAGAGACCTGAGCCGGGTGGGGCACCTCGAGATGAGGTTATTTCAGGAGTGGCTAGCACCGGACAGGATTTGGGTGCCCAGGGTGAGATTTTCTCCCCGGATTTTGTGCTTTTGCTGCATAAAGCATACATGATGAAAAGAGCCCTTCCTCAAGGGTCGCCTGAGGCTCCTCTGATTGCCCCCCCGATGGATTCTGGCCTGGGACTGCCCAGTGAGGCTTTTTCCCCGGATGCTTGGCCTAAAGATAAGCGCAGAAGGGTTAATTCCCCTTCAGATTGTGGTGCACCTTTCCCCCCCCCCCCCCCCCCCCCCCGTGGTCGGGGTGTGAGGATTCGGAGAACTCTGACAGACGTTCTTGGTCTGAGGAACCAGAGTCAGGTGCGGATTTACCACAGGATCTGGATGATCCCTCCGCGGTGAGGATTTTCCACCGTGATGAGCTGCCAGCGCTTATTTCAGATACCCTGCAGGCCCTCTCGATTGAAGATCCTGACAGTGGCATGGCCTCCTCGGGTAATCCCAGGATGGCTAGTACCAAGAAAGCTGCTCGGGCCTTCCCTTTGCATGACTCCATCCTAGAGCTTGTTTCGGCTCAGTGGGCTGACCACGAGGGACCTTTGAGAGTTTCCAGGGCTATGGGCAGTTATACCCTCTGCGTGAGGGACATATGGCTCGTTTTCAAATGCCTACAGTGGATGCCCTAGTCACTGCGGTGACAAAGAGAACTACCCTCCCTGTTGAAGGAGGTGTTGCCCTGAAGGATGTTCAAGACCGTAGGCTGGAAACAGCGTTGAAACGGTCCTTTGAAATTGCAGGTCTCACTGTTCGGGCGTCTGCATGCAGCTGTTATGCTGTGAGAGCCTGCCTAGCTTGGCTGCAACAGGCAGTGGCTCAGCCCGGAGATGGAGCGGAGCCCTTCTTGGATGTGGCTCCGCGGATGGAGGTGGCCTTGTCCTTTCTGGCTGATGCCCTTTATGACCTTGTCAGAGCTTCGGCTAAACATATGGCAGTAGCAGTGGCGGCTCGCTGTCGTCTGTGGCTACGACACTGGGCAGCGGACATGGCCTCTAAGCAAAGGTTGATGAAGTTGCCTTTTCAAGGACTTCTCCTTTTTGGTGAGGAGTTAGAGAAAATTGTGAAAGGCCTGGGTGATCCAAAACCCCAGCGCTTGCCCGAAGATAGGCAGAGGCCTTCCTCTAAGGGCCAGGCGGTCCACTCCTCGTACAGACCTCGCTTCCGTGAAGCTAGAAGGTACCGCCCAGGGCGTTCTGCTGGGTTCACTTCACGTGCCCGTGGTCAGCAGAGGAACTCCTTTCGCTCGGACAAGCGTTCCGCAGCCGGTGGCTCAAGACCAGGAGTTCAGGGGCGACCCTCTCAATGATGGTGCGCCGGCCCTCTCCTCGATGCCTGTCATCGGAGGACGGCTTTCCCTCTTTGTTGAGGAGTGGGCCAAGATTTCCTCAGATCAGTGGGTTCTGGACCTGATCAGAGATGGATACAGAATAGAATTCAACGCCCCAGTAAGAGACGTGTTTGTGGAGTCCCGATGCGGTTCTGCCATCAAACGGGCGGCGGTGGAGGAGACTTTACAAGGTCTGATTCAGTTAGGGGCAGTGACCCCGGTGCCTCCCGCCGAGCAAGGCTGCGGCCGATACTCCATCTACTTTGTGGTGCCGCGAAAAGGTGGGTCCTTTCGCCCTATTCTGGACTTAAAAGAAGTGAACAAGTCCCTGAGAGTGCGGCATTTCCACATGGAATCCCTGCGCTCCGTCATTGCGGCGGTTCAGCCAGGAGAGTTTCTCACGTCTCTAGACCTGAAAGAAGCTTACTTGCACATACCGATTTGGCCCCCGCACCAGAAGTTTCTGAGGTTTGCGGTGTTGGGAAAACATTTCCAGTTCAGAGCCTTGCCTTTTGGCCTCGCCACAGCTCCCCGAACCTTTTCGAAGGTAATGGTGGTAGTAGCTGCTTTTCTCAGGCGAGAAGGTATCAGGGTTCACCCGTACCTAGACAACTGGCTCATCAGAGCAGACTCTGCAACAGAGAGCTTACAAGCTACAGCCAGAGTGGTCTCAGTACTGCAATCTCTAGGCTGGGTCGTCAATATGGCCAAAAGTCACCTGTCCCCTTCACAATCTCTAGAGTTTTTGGGGGCCAGGTTCGACACAGTCTCGGGCTATGTGTTCCTACCCGAGCTAAGGTGGTGCAAGCTTCAGAATCAGGTCCGTCTGCTCCTGAGGATGCCCCGCCCGCGAGCTTGGGACATTGTCCAGCTGCTGGGATCGATGACAGCCACGATGGAAGTGGTACCCTGGGCGAGAGCGCACCTGAGACCTCTACAGTATTCCCTACTCCGGAGATGATCTCCTATTTCTCAGGATTACCAATGCAGACTTACTTGGCTCCCTGCGGCCCGTCTCAGCATGGAGTGGTGGCTCTCGGACAGCATGCTGCGGCGAGGAATGCCGCTGACGCTCCCCGTTTGGTGCCTAGTGGTAACAGATGCCAGCCTGAAGGGCTGGGGCGCACACTGCAAGGGGAAGCATGCCCAGGGTCTATGGACACCCGAGGAGTAGGAGTGGTCCATCAACCGCCTAGAGTTGAAAGCGGTGTTTCAGGCGCTTCTGGCCTTTCAAGTGACCCTGGAAGGATTGGCTGTCAGAGTGATGTCGGACAACACGACAACGGTGGCCTATATAAATCGACAAGGCGGAACAAGGTGCAGAGCACTAGCCGCGCAGGCCGAACTGATTTGCCACCGGGCCGAGCTGCATCTTCAGTGTCTGTCGGCAGCTCATATTGCAGGTCAGAGCAATGTGCAGGCCGATTATCTGAGCAGGCATCAGATCGATCCAGCAGAATGGAATCTGGCAGACGAAGTATTCCTGCAGATCTATGCCAAATGGGGCAAGCCCGTGATGGATCTAATGGCGACAAGTGCCAATACCAAAGTCCCGTGCTTCTTCAGCAGACGGAGAGATCCTCGCTCGGCGGGGTTGGATGCCTTGGCTCAACCCTGGCCTCCGGGTCTACTTTATGTGTTTCCCCCATGGCCCTTGATAGGGCGCCTGCTCTTGCGGATTCGGCTGCGCCCAGGAGAAGTGGTCCTCATCGCCCCGGATTGGCCAAGGAGACCTTGGTATGCAGACCTTCGACAGATGCTCCTGGAGGCTCCTCTGCCGTTACCTCTGGTACCGAACCTGTTGACTCAGGGACCGGTAGCCATGGAGGACGCCGGCCGCTTTGGTCTTACGGCATGGCTAGTGAGAGGTCGCAATTGAGGGATAAAGGTTATTCCAATAAAGTTATTTCCACTCTCCTGCAAGCCCGCAAGCGGTCCACTTCCATGGCTTATGCCAGGATTTGGTGCCTGTTTGAGTCTTGGTGTGCTTCCAGAGCCATTGTTCCAATGCGGGCTCCTGTCTCGCTGATTCTGGACTTTTTGCAGGAAGGTGTACAAAAAGGCTTGGCCTATAATTCCCTGCGGGTGCAGGTGGCAGCGTTGGCCTCCCTTCGTGGTAAGGTGGAAGGCGTGTCTTTGGCTACTCACCCAGATGTGGCACGGTTTCTTAGAGGGGTGCTTCGGCTCCGACCTCCAGTGCGAGCACCCTGTCCAGCTTGGAACCTGGGGCTAGTTTTGAAAACCCTGCAGGCATCTCCTTTTGAGCCGCTTCGGCGAGCATCGGAGAAAGACTTGACACTGAAGGCCGTTTTTCTGGTGGCCATTACCTTGGCGAGACGGGTGTCAGAGCTCCAGGCGCTGTCCTGTAGAGACCCATTTCTGCAATTTTCAGAGTCCGGAGTCACGGTTCGGAACGTGCCTTCCTTTATGCCTAAGGTGGTTTCAGCCTTTCACTTAAACCAGCCTATTTTCTTGCCCTCTTTTTCAGAAGAAGAGTTTCCAGAATCTTTTGTGCAGCTGCACCTTTTGGATGTGCGCAGGACTCTGCTGCAGTATCTGCGAGTTACTAACTCTTTCAGGACTTCTGATCATCTGTTTGTTTTGCTATCCGGTTTTCGCAGAGGGTCTCCAGCGTCTAAAGCCACTATTGCCCGCTGGCTCAAAGAAACTATCTTTTCAGCTTATCTGCTGGCCGGCAGGGTTCCGCCTGTAGCCTTTAAGGCACATTCTACTAGAGCGATTTCTTCCTCTTGGGCTGAAACTGGAGCACTCTCTCTTCAAGAAATATGCAGTGCAGCAACATGGGCTTCTAAGCTCTCCTTTGCCCGACATTACAGGCTGGATGTGGCTGCCAGGAGGGATGCGCATTTTGGTGCACAAGTGCTAGCGCGTGGTGTGGCTTGTTCCCACCCCATCTAGGGATTGCTTTGTTACATCCCATACGTAATGGCTTCATCTGCTTGATGACAAGGA
This sequence comes from Microcaecilia unicolor, assembly GCF_901765095.1. Lineage (NCBI taxonomy): Eukaryota > Metazoa > Chordata > Amphibia > Gymnophiona > Siphonopidae > Microcaecilia > Microcaecilia unicolor. The sequence goes on from NC_044038.1 coordinate 101,464,970, forward strand.
AGGGAAAATTAGGTTCTTACCTTGGTAATTTTCTTTCCTTTAGTCATAGCAGATGAAGCCATGAGCCCTCCCTGTATGATTGTATGCTGTGAATCTGTTTTTCAGGTTCTGTTCTAATTTCCTGAAGTTCCTTCCTTGGGAGAAAGTTGGAAAACAATCTTCAGGATTCATGTTCAGTTTAAATTTAGGAGGATGTGTTCATTCCCTCCAGCATGTTTTTTTTGGAGGATGTGTTGATTCTCTCCATGAGGCGCGTGTGTTCCCCTCCAGTTCTATAAATAGGAGGATGAGTTCATTCCCTCCAGTGTGTTGGGAGGATGTGTGATTCCCTCCAGGAGGCGCGTGTGTTCCCCTCCACTTATACAATAAGGAGGATGAGTTTATTCCCTCCAGGAGGATGTGCATTCCCTCCTTTATGAGTTCATGCCCTTGTGATGGGCCATCGTTCGCTGTGAGGAAAGCTCTTGTGATTCCCATTGCGGTTTGCCATACTGCTTTGGAAGCTTCAAATACTGAAGAGGCAGTGGAGCTAGCTGGCCAAGAGGGCACTGTGAAAGTTTGAGTGCTCTCTATCTCCCCTGCTGGTTGATGGACATAACCCATACGTAATGGCTTCATCTGCTATGACTAAAGGAAAGAAAATTACCAAGGTAAGAACCTAATTTTCCCATATCTGTTATACACTTGAAATTATCCATCCAAAAAGCGGTTGGAATTTGGGGCAGTCCAGGGGCAGCACAACTTAACTATATCACTTATACATCTAAGCAGTGATACTCAGGCACTAAAATGTTATGTTAAACAAAAATAGCAGGTATTTTAATCTGTATTTCAATATAGATGCTTCATGTTATATGTTAATATTTATTTATTAGGATTCACTTACTGCCTTTTTGAAAAACTTCACTCAAGGCAGTGTAATGTAGGAATAAATCAAACATAAGCAATAAATAATTACAAAATATTAATTACAAAATAAAAATATTCAAATAATAATACAATGTATGGTGTAGTATACTACTTAGAATGTCAACACAATATGTAATAGAACATTTTAATAGACAACGTAGAGTATAAGCAAAGATGGAACATATAGATAGGTAAGAGAGTAAGAGGAGTTAGAAAAGAAGGTGACTGAAAGTTGCACATGAGGTCAAAGAGATGATTAAATGTTATCTTAGTTAGGGTAGGAGTGGATAAACATGTCCTGCTGCAGTATGTGCAACCTGTGTCCCTCCTTGTGTGTGTGTCAGACTAAGAAGTTAGTTACTTCTTCCATTAAATGCCTGGTTGAAGAGCAAAGCTTTCATCTTCTTCCTGAAGTAGAGGTGGAGGGGCATAATCCAATGGGGACGACCATCTCTAAGGGTGCCCATGTCTAAGGACGGTGCCACGAAGGGGCGGGAAAACCCGTATTCTCGAAACAAGATGGGCGTCCATCTTTCGTTTTGATAATACGGTCGGGGACGCCCAAATCTCAACATTTAGGTCGACCTTAGAGATGGTTGACCTAAATGTTGAGATCGTCGACCTTAGAGATGGGCGACCTCGGTTTTCGTCGATAATGGAAACCGAGGATGCCCATCTCAAAAATGACCAAATTCAAGGCATTTGGTCATGGGAAGAACCAGCATTCGTAGTGCACTGGTCCCCCTGACATGCCAGGACACCAACCGGGCACCCTAGGGGGCACTGCAGTGGACTTCACAAATTGCTCCCAGGTGCATAGCTCCCTTACCTTGGGTGCTGAGCCCCCCAAACTCCCTCCCCCCAAAAAAACCCACTCCCCACAACTGTACATCACTACCATAGCCCTTATGGGTGAAGAGGGGCACTTACATGTGGGTACAGTGGGTTTTCGGGGGGGGTTTGGAGGGCTCATAATTTACCACCACAAGTGTAAGAGGTAGGTGGTAGTAGTAGTAGTAGTAGGTGGGGATGGGCCTGGGTCCGCCTGCCTGAAGTGCACTGCACCCACCATAGGAGCCAACTTTTCAAAATTAATGGGGGTGCAAAGCCCAATGGAAATAGCCCTTCCCTGGACAGATACAAGGAATTTTCTCAAAATTGGGGGTGCTCAAGCACCCACAGCACCCACAGAGTCGGCTCCAATGGCACCCACTAAAAACTGCCCCAGGGACCTGCATACTGCTGTGATGGAGCTGGGTATGACATTTGAGGCTGGCATAGAAGCTGGCAAAAAAATGTTTTAAAATTTTTTTGGGAGGTGGGAGGGGGTTGGTGACCACTGGGGGAGTAAGGGGAGGCCATCCCCAATACCCTCCGGTGGTCATCTGGTCAGTTCGGGCACCTTTTTGAGGCTTGGTCGTGAAAAAAAATGGACCAAGTAAAGTCGGCCAAATGCTCGTCAGGGATGCCCTTCTTTTTTCCATTATCGGCCAAGGACACCCATCTCTTAATCATGCCCCAGTCCCATCTTTGCTACAATGCTGACACGCCCCCGTGAACTTTGGCCGTCCTCGCGACAGAAAGCAGTTGAAGATGCCCAAAATCGGCTTTCAATTATGCCGATTTGGGCGACACTGAGAGAAGGACGCCCATCTCCCGATTTGTGTCGGAAGATGGGCGCACTTCTCTTTCAAAAATTGATCTGATAGTCTTGTGTTAAGCGGAGCCTTTCAGGGAGTGCATTCCAAAGTGTGGGGGCTATTCCAGATGAGGCAAGGAAAGCAAGACTCACTTGTGGGTATCACATCATGTAATGTCTTTTGGAGGGGGTGTGGTTAGGGATACCCCTTGGGAGGACCGTAGTGTCCTTGGAGGTATGTGGAGGGCATCCTGTTCTTCAAGCACTCGGGGCTATTTCCTTTAACTATACAGATGCCACCACTAAATATGTGTATGCTTTGAAACCATTTAAACTAGACATTTCAACTATGGGGGCAATTCTACCTAAGTGGGAGGCCTCCACTTAGGTGTCCCAAGGCCGCGCAGTAGAAGCCTATTGTATAACCGCCCCTGGGAGTCCTACCCATGCCCTGCACATGTCCCACCTATGTGTACACCCTCCTTGCAAATACATACAGTGGGGGAAATAAGTATTTGATCCCTTGCTGATTTTGTAAGTTTGCCCACTGACAAAGACATGAGCAGCCCATAATTGAAGGGTAGGTTATTGGTAACAGTGAGAGATAGCACATCACAAATTAAATCCGGAAAATCACATTGTGGAAAGTATATGAATTTATTTGCATTCTGCAGAGGGAAATAAGTATTTGATCCCCCACCAACCAGTAAGAGATCTGGCCCCTACAGACCAGGTAGATGCTCCAAATCAACTCGTTACCTGCATGACAGACAGCTGTCGGCAATGGTCACCTGTATGAAAGACACCTGTCCACAGACTCAGTGAATCAGTCAGACTCTAACCTCTACAAAATGGCCAAGAGCAAGGAGCTGTCTAAGGATGTCAGGGACAAGATCATACACCTGCACAAGGCTGGAATGGGCTACAAAACCATCAGTAAGACGCTGGGCGAGAAGGAGACAACTGTTGGTGCCATAGTAAGAAAATGGAAGAAGTACAAAATGACTGTCAATCGACAAAGATCTGGGGCTCCACGCAAAATCTCACCTCGTGGGGTATCCTTGATCATGAGGAAGGTTAGAAATCAGCCTACAACTACAAGGGGGGAACTTGTCAATGATCTCAAGGCAGCTGGGACCACTGTCACCACGAAAACCATTGGTAACACATTACGACATAACGGATTGCAATCCTGCAGTGCCCGCAAGGTCCCCCTGCTCCAGAAGGCACATGTGACGGCCCGTCTGAAGTTTGCCAGTGAACACCTGGATGATGCCGAGAGTGATTGGGAGAAGGTGCTGTGGTCAGATGAGACAAAAATTGAGCTCTTTGGCATGAACTCAACTCGCCGTGTTTGGAGGAAGAGAAATGCTGCCTATGACCCAAAGAACACCGTCCCCACTGTCAAGCATGGAGGTGGAAATGTTATGTTTTGGGGGTGTTTCTCTGCTAAGGGCACAGGACTACTTCACCGCATCAATGGGAGAATGGATGGGGCCATGTACCGTACAATTCTGAGTGACAACCTCCTTCCCTCCGCCAGGGCCTTAAAAATGGGTCGTAGCTGGGTCTTCCAGCACGACAATGACCCAAAACATACAGCCAAGGCAACAAAGGAGTGGCTCAGGAAGAAGCACATTAGGGTCATGGAGTGGCCTAGCCAGTCACCAGACCTTAATCCCATTGAAAACTTATGGAGGGAGCTGAAGCTGCGAGTTGCCAAGCGACAGCCCAGAACTCTTAATGATTTAGAGATGATCTGCAAAGAGGAGTGGACCAAAATTCCTCCTGACATGTGTGCAAACCTCATCATCAACTACAGAAGACGTCTGACCGCTGTGCTTGCCAACAAGGGTTTTGCCACCAAGTATTAGGTCTTGTTTGCCAGAGGGATTAAATACTTATTTCCCTCTGCAGAATGCAAATAAATTCATATACTTTCCACAATGTGATTTTCCGGATTTAATTTGTGATGTGCTATCTCTCACTGTTACCAATAACCTACCCTTCAATTATGGGCTGCTCATGTCTTTGTCAGTGGGCAAACTTACAAAATCAGCAAGGGATCAAATACTTATTTCCCCCACTGTACAGTGTGAATCAAGTGAGGATTTGCAGAATAGCACTTAGGCACCCTGCTGGCACTTTCATGGGTATGTATGTATATATATACATGTGCATAAGTAGCAGTATTCTTTTATTTTATTTATTTATGAGAATTTTTATAAAGTACAATACAACAACATGTACAGGAAATTATGTAGCCCACCTCTATGGAGAGAAGGTGGTTAAATAAAATACAGTAATAGCAAAGAAAAGGAATTTTAAGACACTAAATCCAATATTAAGCCTTGTACAACTTAAGGCCCTTAAAGATCATAGCAGCACTCCTAAATAAACCTGAATAAAAAGCAAAAAGTGTTATGTATTCAGGTATGGTGAGCCCGTGGACCTCAGCCGGAGCTGTGGCAGACAAGTCACCTGGATTGGCACAAGGCAAAAATCAGAACAAGACAGGACTAGACAAGACAGAGCTAGAATAAACCAGGAGAATAGACAAAGCAAGGCAGAGGTAACAAGGGACAATAGACAAGACAAGGAGGGACTGGACGAGGCAAGGAAAGCAAGGCAAAGGGGCAGAACTGGAACCTAGACAGGACAAGGTAAGACTTGGAACTAGATTAAAATTGGGACTGGGACCCAGGCAATACAAGGAAAAGCAGAACCAGGCAAGTCACGGAACTAAGTTAACACTGGGTCCAGAAAAGGGCAGACAAGGACAAGGCAAGGACTGGATCCGGACAGGACTGGAACAGACAAGACAAGGCTAGGCACAACTGGACAAAGCAGACAGGCAAGGCAGAAGCTGGATCTAGACAATACAAGAAAGCAAGGCAAAGGGCTAGAACTGAACCCACACAGGAACACGGCAAGACATAGGAACAAGGCTAGAACTGGGTTCAGACACAGAAAGGCAGGTTGAAAACTGGAACCAGACACAGACTCAGCAGACAAAACAGGACAGGAGCTAGGCAACAGGAACAAACAGAAGCAAGACTATAGAGAAGGCAGTAGCCAGACTTGGCTTGGCAGGAACAGGAACCAGGAACAGACTCAGCTTGGCAAGAACAGGAACCGAGCTAGGCTGGAATCAAGGCATGCAGGAACAAAGCCAAACAGGAATTGGATCCAAAGAGGGAACACAAAGACAAGGTTAAAAGACCTCTTGCAGAGGAAAAGCATGGAAGTTCCAAGGTACATTATAAAGAACTTTCTGATGATGCCACAACTTGGAATGAGGCTTGAATAGACTGTAGTGAGGCTTGGATAACAGGGAAACCAGAGTGAGGCTTGGATAACAGGAAAACCAGGCAGCAGATGCATCAGTGCAAGAACAAGGCAGTCTGGAGAAGCCACAGAGCCAGATCACTGGAAAAAAGGTGAGTCTGGACGCAGGGGCATGGCCACAGCCATAACAAAATGATCAAGCAGCTTCCTTTTCCAAAAGTAACCTCTCAAGCTGTGTCAGATCATAAGTGCTAGTATTCTAAAAACCTGCTTGTGTGAGGAGTGGCCTAGTGGTTAGGGTGGTGGACTTTGGTCCTGGGGAACTGAGGAACTGAGTTCAATTCCCACTTCAGACACAGGCAGCTCCTTGTGACTCTGGGCAAGTCACTTAACCCTCCATTGCCCCAGGTACAAATAAGTACCTGTATACAATATGTAAGCCGCATTGAGCCTGCCATGAGTGGGAAAGCGTGGGGTACAAATGTAACAAAAAAAAATGTTGTCACCGAGATCACAGATGTGCCTTTTTCAAATTACATGCCTTCTGTGTGGCTGAATATCAACCTCAGTGTTTCTCATGTTTCTTATGAAGATTCGTGAACACATTCACTGCATGCTGCTAGTAACATAGTAACATAATAAATGACGGCAGATAAAGACCTGAACGGTCCACCCAGTCTGCCCAACAAGATAAACTCATTTTACATGGTATGTAATACTTTATATGTGTACCAGAGTTTCATTTGTCCCTGCCTTTCTCAGGGCACAGACCGTAAAAGTCTGCCCAGCACTGTTCCTGTACTAAAAGTTCTGAAGCTAACGTCGAAGCCCCTTAAAATTTACACTCCAGCCCATACATATCTATTCAGCCATGATCAGGGTGCAGACCTTAGAAGTCCGCCCAGCATTGATTTTACTCTCCAATTACTGGCGTCGCCACCCAATCTCTGCTAAGATTCCGTGGATCCATTCCTTCTAAACAGCATTCCATTGTGTTTATCCCATGCATCTCTGAATTCCATTACTGTTTTCATCTCCACCACCTCCTGCGGAAAACTCTCCCCTCCTATTTGGTATCTCTCTTTGTGTTTCTGCACCCCAAATGCATCACTCTGCACTTCTTGGCATTAAATTTCAACTGCTAGACCCTCGACCATTCTTCTAACTTTTGGAGATCCCTTCTCATCGTTTCTACTCCCTCCAGGGTATCCACTCTATTGGCTATCTTTGTGTCATCCACAAAAAGGCAAACCTTTCCTTCCAACCCTTCAGCAATATCTCTCACAAATATATTAAACAGAATAGGCCCCAGCACTGACCCCTGAGGAACTCCACTGCTCACCTTCCTTGCATTACTTTGGCTTGTTGTGGTGGGCCTATGGGCAGGGGGGTGGGGTGGGGGCGCAGTTGTGGCAGCGGCAGGCCTGGAGGGGATGCTGGCAACATTAGCTCCATTCTTATGAACATAAGAACATAAAAAATAAGCATTGCCATCAAGCCCAGTATCATGTTTCCAACAGTGGCAAATCCAAGTACTTGCACTCCTTGATACGCTGTCCTCACTTGGATTTCAGAGCTCTGTTCTTTCCTGGTTTGCTTCTTATCTCTCCCATCGTACGTTTAGTGGTGGATCCTCCTCCACTTCTATCCCACTATCTGTTGGTGTACCTCAGGGCTCTGTCTTTGGACCTCTTCTTTTCTCACCTATATTTCTGCTCTTGGTGATCTAATCTCATCTCATGGTTTCCAGTATCATCTTTATGCTGATGACTCCCAGATCAAACTCTCCACACCAGAAATTTCAGCAGGAATTGAGGCCCAAGTATCAGCTTGTCTGTCTGATTTTGCTGCTTGGATGCCTCACCACCATCTGAAACTAAACATGGCCAAGACTGAGCTTCTTATCTTTCCCCCTAAACCCACCTCAACTCTTCCCCCATTCTCTGTCTCTGTGGATAACACTCTCATCCTCCCTGTCTCATCAGCTCATAACCTTGGGGTTATCTTTGACTCCTCTCTCGCTTTCTCTGCACAAATCCAACAGATTGCTAAAACCTGTTGTTTCTTTCTGTATAATATCACCAAAATTTGTCCTTTCCTTTCTGAGCACACTATCAAAACTAAACAAAGAATGCAGTGGAACTAGTGTCCTAAATATGGTAAATCCAGGGCCGTGCCGATGCAGTAAGCGAGGTAAGCGCCGCAGGGGGGCGCCCACCTCTGGAGGGCGCCGCCGCGGTGCTTACCCTCGCCCTGCCGAGGCCTTTAAATCTTTTGGTCGCCCCGGGTGTCACCAGAAAGGGGGGTGCCGCCGCTCCCGCTGCTCTTCATCCTGGCACCCCCCCGCACCAGCCCTTTAAATTTATTTGCCGACGCGATAGCGAGCGCAGCACCTCGTGTGGAAGTAAAGGAAGCGGATACGATCATCTCATTGGGCCTTCCCTCACTGTCCCGCCCTCCTCTGACGCAACTTCCTATTTCCTCTAGGGCGGGACAGTGAAGGAAGGCCCAATGAGATGATCGGATTCGCTTCTTTTACTTCCACACGAGGTGCTGCGCTCGCTATCGCGTCGGCAATTTCTTTTTAAAGACGGGTGGCAGGGAGGGAGAAGACGAGGCAGGGTGAGGGTGGGGGACAGATGGGGTGACCGTGAAGGTGGGGGAGGACTCGGATAGCAGAAGGGACTGGGTGGGAGACAGATGGGGTGAGGGGGACTCGGATGGGCAGAAGGGACTGGGTGGGAGACAGATGGGGTGAGGGTGGGGGGCACTTGGATAGCAGAAGGGACTGGGTGGGAGACAGATGGGGTGAGGGGGACTCGGATGGGCAGAAGGGACTGGGTGGGAGACAGATGGGGTGAGGGGGACTCGGATGGGCAGAAGGGACTGGGTGGGAGACAGATGGGGTGAGGGTGGGGGGCACTTGGATAGCAGAAGGGACTGGGTGGGAGACAGATGGGGTGAGGGGGACTCGGATGGGCAGAAGGGACTGGGTGGGAGCCAGATGGGGTGAGGGGGACTCGGATGGGCAGAAGGGACTGGGTGGGAGACAGATGGGGTGAGGGTGGGGGGCACTTGGATAGCAGAAGGGACTGGGTGGGAGACAGATGGGGTGGGGGGGACTCGGATGGGCGGAAGGGACTGGGTGGGAGCCAGATGGGGTGAGGGGGACTCGGATGGGCAGAAGGGACTGGGTGGGAGACAGATGGGGTGAGGGTGGGGGGCACTTGGATAGCAGAAGGGACTGGGTGGGAGACAGATGGGGTGAGGGGGACTCGGATGGGCAGAAGGGACTGGGTGGGAGACAGATGATGGGGTGAGGGTGGGGGCACTTGGATAGCAGAAGGGACTGGGTGGGAAACAGATGGGGTGAGGGGGACTCGGATGGGCAGAAGGGACTGGGTGGGAGACAGATGGGAGAAGGGGCATGGAGCTGGAACTGGGGTCTGAAAAGTGAGCAGGAGGGAGAATGGGGTCATGCCTGGGGCAGGGGTGGATGGGAGAATCAATGGATCTGGAACTAGGGGCAGCCGCAGGTGGGAACTGGGAGCCGAAAAGAGGGGGCAGTGAGAGAGGGGGGATAGATCCTGGATGGAATGGGGAGTGAGAGGGAGGGCAGACCCTGAATGGATGGGAGGGGGAAAGAGAGAGGGCAAATGGTGAATCGAAGGAGCAGAGAGAAAGGGCAGACAGTGGATAGAAGGGAGTGAAAGAGCAGACAGTGGATGGAAGGGGGCAGAGATAGAGGGCAAATGCTAGAGGGAAAGGAGAGAGAGAGGGCAGATGGTGGATGGAAGGGGGAGAGAGAGATGGCAGACTGGGGCAGATGGTGGATGGAAGGTGCAGAAATAGAGGGCAGATGTGGATGGAAGGGACATTAGAGAGGGCAGACACTTGAGAGCAGAGAGAGAGCGAAGACAGATGCTGGATGGAAGGAAGACGGTGAAAAGAAGATAAGGAAAGCAGAAACCAAAGACAACAAACTGTAAATATATATTTTTATTATTTTGCTTTAGGATATAGTATTTTAGCTGTGTTAATAAATGTTTATAAATAGAACATGTAAATAAGGTAATCTTTTTATTGGACTAATTTTAATACATTTTGACTTAACTTTCAGAGAACAAAACCCCCTTCCTCAGATCAGGATAGGATACTGTAACAGCACTATACTGTATTGACCTGAGGAAGGAAGCTAAATGTATTTTGGCCTCTGGAAGCTAAATGTATTAGTCCAATAAAATGGTATTATTTTATTTTCTGTATTTGTTTTATTTCTATTTGTTAATTTGTAAAGTGGTGATTGGTATTTGTTAGTTTTTTCAAATTTACATCTGCTGTCTTTATATTTTGCACAGTACTAGGGGACATTTTCTGTTTCTGTGGTGTTGCATTGTATGCAGAGTCTGGCATCGGGGGTTCAGTTTAATTTTTGTCTAAATAGAAAGTTTATGATTACTTATCCTATAGTGGATTAGGGTGTATCTGTGTTTGAAAAAGACATGGCTTTCAGTTGGCATTGACTGTGCAGGATCTACGATCTGTACTATTCTGTCTGGTTTCGTTTTACAATAGGTGAATTGATGTTCTAGTGCTCACTGTAGTGTTTAAGATGCTTTCCTTTTCCTTGTGTAACTCGTAGAAATGACTGCTTATGGTATGGTAAAATTGCTCTATAGGTCGTGAGTGTTTTGTATTCTCGGTATGCCTAGTACTGGATTGGGGGGGGGGGGGGGTGTTAAACAATGACCGGCCCCGGGTGTCAACTACCCTAGCTACGCCACTGCTGCCGACGTCTCCCTTCCCTTGCACTCGTTGGTTCCCTCAGTGTCCCGCCTTCTTCTGACGTCAGAAGAAGGCGGACACTGAGGGAACCAAGAGCGCAAAGGGAAGGGAGACGTCGGCAGCGCTCCGCTTTCACTGACGCTGCTGCGACCGGAAGTAAAAGATTTAAAGGCCCCAGGGTGCGGAGGGAAGGGCAGAGAGGCATGGATGGGAGGGCAGGGCCCAGGGAGAGGACAAATTGCTGGAAGGGAAGGGGAGGGGAGAGAGGATTGCTGGCTATGGATGGAGGAGGGAAGGGCAGAGAGGGACAAGGATGGACATGGGGGCCCAGGGAGAGGACAAATTGCTGGAAATGGAGGGGAGGGGATAGAGGAGGCAAGGATTGCTGGCTATGGATGGAGGAGGGAAGGGCAGAGAGGGACAAGGATGGACATGGGGGCCCAGGGAGAGGACAAATTGCTGGAAATGGAGGGGAGGGGAGAGAGGAGGATTGCTGGGTATGGATGGAGGAGGGAAGGGCAGAGAGGGACAAGAATGGACATGGATGGGAGGGCAGGACCCAGGGAGAGAGGAGAAATTGCTGGAAATGGATATAGAGCAAGAAATGAAGAAGAAAGGAGAAAAGTAAAGAAATAAATGGAAAGGAAGCCCTGGAAATGGAGTTAAGAGGACATATAGCAGCAGAATCAGATACTGGACCAGCATGATTGAAAAAAGAAAGTCACCAGACAACAAAGGTAGAAAAAAATTATTTTATTTTCATTTTAGCGTTTGGAATATGTCCACTTTGAGAATTTACATCTGCTATCTTATTTTGCAATGTATAGCAATTAGTTTCTAAGAATATTGCTGACAATTCCTTTCAGTGTGGCAAGTGGTGAGCGATCATTTTCATGGGGGGGGGGGGGGGCGTGATCATTTTCACGGGGGGGGGGGGGGGGCGCCAACTGATAGTCTGCAGGGGGGCGCCAGAGACCCTAGGCACGGCCCTGGGTAAATCTCTACAAAACTGGTGATTGACACTAGGGAAAATGGCTGATCAATCTAAATGTGTTCTTTTTAATGTAAGGAGAGAATCCCTCAGAAACCTATCAGACGTTCAGTCCTAGGTTAACAACGGGTAATTTAAGAAGCGCTGGTAAGTTTCTTTCATGGGGATTTATATAGTCTCCTCGGTTTTTTTTCTTTTTTATACATGCTCGATGCTATATTGCTTCAAAATCATTTAAATAAGACTTGAATCCAGATAAACAGGCTTAACGGAAAGCGCCAATTGTATAATATGCAACACTTAGCTTAAGTCCGATGGTGCCACCATTTCACCTCAGTGTGGCTTCCTCAGGGACTCATGTTGCTATGCAGTTTTCCAATATTTTCAAGTTTATGTTCTTCATACAAGATGGCACTCACCTCTCTCCCCTTCAATCTGTTCAAAATTCTGCTGCACGACTTATATTCCGCCAATGTCACTATACTCATATTAGCCCTCTCCTCGTCACATCATTGGCTCCCTATCTGATTCCGCATACAGTTCAAACTTCTCTTATTGACTTACAAGTGCATTCATTCTGCAGCTCTTCAGTACTTCTCCACTCTAACCTCATATCATCAATGATAACACCTAGATCCTTTTCTTAGGCAGTGACTCCTAATGTGGATCCTTGCAACACATAGCTATAGTTTGGGTTCCTCTTTCCCACATGCATTATTTTGCACTTGCTCACATTAAATGTCATCTGCCGTGTGAATACCCAGTCTCCTAGTCTCGTACGGTCCTCTTGCAATTTTTCACAATCCTCTTGCGATTTAACAACTTTGAATAACATTGTATCATCAGCAAATGTAATTACCTCACTAGTTATTCCCATCTCTAGATCATTTATAAATATGTTAAAAAGCAATGGTCCCAGCACAGACCCCTGGAGAACCCCACTATCTACTCTTCTTCACTGAAAATACTGATCATTTAACCCTACTCTCTGTTTTCTATCTTTTAACCAGTTTTGAATCCACAATAGGACATTGCCTCCTATCCCATGACTTTCTAATTTCCTCAGGAGTCTTTCATGAGGTATTTTGTCAAATGCCTTTTGAAAATCCAGACATATACAGTGGTGGAAATAAGTATTTGATCCCTTGCTGATTTTGTAAGTTTGCCCACTGACAAAGACATGAGCAGCCCATAATTGAAGGGTAGGTTACCTTTTTTTTTTTTTTTTTTGTTAGGGAGCACAGTTCCTCTCTCAGTATTTTACCTGTGTTTGCCCAGCTGGTAGTCCACGGTTCCTTCTCTGGGTACAGCAGAGCTGCATCTTGGCATGTGCAGCACATTCTTTTTTTTTTTTTTCTCTGAATGTAGCTCGTACATCTTTCCTTAGGTGTGGGGATCTGACCCATCTCTGGATGTTTAGGTTTTATTAATTTATTAATTATTAATAATTTATTGACTCATAACCACTTGTAACCACTCGCCTCCACCTACCCTCCTCTCCTTCCTGTACACATTAATTGATTTGATTTGCTTAGTTTATTTTTTGTCTATTAGATTGTAAGCTCTTTGAGCAGGGACTGTCTTTCTTCTATGTTTGTGCAGCGCTGCGTACGCCTTGTAGCGCTATAGAAATGCTAAATAGTAGTAGTAGTAGTAGTAGTTATTGGTAACAGTGAGAGATAGCACATCACAAATTAAATCCGGAAAATCACATTGTGGAAAGTATATGAATTTATTTGCATTCTGCAGAGGGAAATAAGTATTTAATCCCTCTGGCAAACAAGACCTAATACTTGGTGGCAAAACCCTTGTTGGCAAGCACAGCGGTCAGACGTCTTCTGTAGTTGATGATGAGGTTTGCACACATGTCAGGAGGAATTTTGGTCCACTCCTCTTTGCAGATCATCTCTAAATCATTAAGAGTTCTGGGCTGTCGCTTGGCAACTCGCAGCTTCAGCTCCCTCCATAAGTTTTCAATGGGATTAAGGTCTGGTGACTGGCTAGGCCACTCCATGACCCTAATGTGCTTCTTCCTGAGCCACTCCTTTGTTGCCTTGGCTGTATGTTTTGGGTCATTGTCGTGCTGGAAGACCCAGCCACGACCCATTTTTAAGGCCCTGGCGGAGGGAAGGAGGTTGTCACTCAGAATTGTACGGTACATGGCCCCATCCATTCTCCCATTGATGCGGTGAAGTAGTCCTGTGCCCTTAGCAGAGAAACACCCCCAAAACATAACATTTCCACCTCCATGCTTGACAGTGGGGACGGTGTTCTTTGGGTCATAGGCAGCATTTCTCTTCCTCCAAACACGGCGAGTTGAGTTCATGCCAAAGAGCTCAATTTTTGTCTCATCTGACCACAGCACCTTCTCCCAATCACTCTCGGCATCATCCAGGTGTTCACTGGCAAACTTCAGACGGGCCGTCACATGTGCCTTCCGGAGCAGGGGGACCTTGCGGGCACTGCAGGATTGCAATCCGTTATGTCGTAATGTGTTACCAATGGTTTTCGTGGTGACAGTGGTCCCAGCTGCCTTGAGATCATTGACAAGTTCCCCCCTTGTAGTTGTAGGCTGATTTCTAACCTTCCTCATGATCAAGGATACCCCACGAGGTGAGATTTTGCGTGGAGCCCCAGATCTTTGTCGATTGACAGTCATTTTGTACTTCTTCCATTTTCTTACTATGGCACCAACAGTTGTCTCCTTCTCGCCCAGCGTCTTACTGATGGTTTTGTAGCCCATTCCAGCCTTGTGCAGGTGTATGATCTTGTCCCTGACATCCTTAGACAGCTCCTTGCTCTTGGCCATTTTGTAGAGGTTAGAGTCTGACTGATTCACTGAGTCTGTGGACAGGTGTCTTTCATACAGGTGACCATTGCCGACAGCTGTCTGTCATGCAGGTAACGAGTTGATTTGGAGCATCTACCTGGTCTGTAGGGGCCAGATCTCTTACTGGTTGGTGGGGGATCAAATACTTATTTCCCTCTGCAGAATGCAAATAAATTCATATACTTTCCACAATGTGATTTTCCGGATTTAATTTGTGATGTGCTATCTCTCACTGTTACCAATAACCTACCCTTCAATTATGGGCTGCTCATGTCTTTGTCAGTGGGCAAACTTACAAAATCAGCAAGGGATCAAATACTTATTTCCACCACTGTAATATCGACCAGCTCACATTTATCCACATGCTAATTCACCTCTTCAAAGAAATGTAGTAGATTGGTGAGGCAACATTGCCCTTGACTAAATGCATATTCCATATCATCAAGCTGATCAATCCATAGACTGGTGGGTTGTGTCCATCTACCAGCAGGTGGAGATAGAGAGCAAACTTTTGCCTCCCTATATGTGGTCATGTGCTGCCGGAAACTCCCCAGTATGTTCTCTATCTCAGCAGGTGGTGGTCACACACAGCAGCAGCTCTGGCTAGGCCTCCAAGCCTAATTTTTAGGTTTTGTTGAGTGCCTGGGGTTGAGGGCTCTTTTGAGCAAGTGCAAACCTGGTGGTGCCAGGTCCCTCCTTTTCTCCCCCCTCCCGCTGGCTCCGTTAAAAAAAAAAAAAAAAAAAAAAAAAAAATTTTGAACGTCTTTAAAGGCGTTTATCTCAACGTTTATTTAAGCGTCTATTGCAGCTACTCACTGGGACACCAGGTCGTTACAACTCGGAGCGGACAGCAGGTAATTTTTACCTTTTTATAGCGGGCAGGGGGTTCCCCGATTCTTCTCCTCGTGGCATATGGCGTCGGAGGGAGAGGGCGCAAAGGGTCGCTCCCCGGGTCGCTTGAGCGCTTCTAGAGGGGATGCGGGGGTCTTAAAGCCTGTTTCGCCCTTGTTGGGTGACAGTTTCGTGACCGATGAATGTCCCGGTCCTTCCTCCGGCGTGGCGGTTTTTCCCGCCATAAACGCCCATCCCCCGCTCCTCGCCTCCGCCATCTTGGCCGGCCACGCGGCTCGGACGGCTTCTTCTTGGGCCGCCCTTGAGGTTGGAGACATTAATGCCATGAACGCCTTTAATTTGGGCGACGGCACAGAAGCGGCTAAAGTTAAGAGCCGTTCTTCCCGCGCGGCTCCTTCGCGGAGTTTCGCGCCGGACGCCATTTTGGATGCGCAGCATGTCTCTCCCCCGCTATTGAGAGCGCCGGTTGAGGGTGCGTCTAGGGCTGTTGCCCAGGCTGCGGAAGTGCACAGTCTGGGGGGTTTCTCCCCCGAGTTTGTTTTGCTGCTGCATCAGGCCTTCCTCATGCACAACGCTGCCCCTGCTCCCTCGTCTGGTAGAGAGGTTGAGGTTCCCAGAGGTAAACGCCCTCGGGTTGATTCCCAGGCCTTGGAGGAATTTGTCTCCTCCGATGTAGATGGGGGCAGCGTGTCTGAGGTCTCCCAACGGTCCTTTGCGGATTCCTTGGAGGAGACGGATCCCCGCTCGGATGGAGCGGATGACCCCTCTGCAGCGCGGCTTTTTAGCCCAGAGGATTTGCCCAACCTGTTGTTACAGGCCATGGACACTTTGAAGATTTCCTCTCCGGAGGACGTCTCTCCCTCAGCCCCTGTTGGCTCTGCCATTATGCTGGGGACGAAGCGCCCGCCTAGAACCTTCCACGTGCATGATGCCATGCACACCTTAATTTCGGCTCAATGGGATGTCCCAGAAGCGAGCCTTAAAGTGGCTAGGGCTATGTCCCGCCTCTATCCTTTGGCTGTGAGTGAACGTGAGGCCTATCTGTGGCCTACCGTGGATTCTTTAATCACTGCGGTGACTAAGAAAACGGCGTTGCCGGTGGAAGGTGGCACAGCCCTGAAGGACGCTCAAGACAGAAGATTGGAAGCGGCCTTAAGGTCGTCCTTTGAGGCGGCTGCTTTAAATTTGCAGGCCTCAGTTTGCGGCTCCTATGTGGCCAGGGCGTGCCTGACTATGGTACAGCGGGCTTCCCCCTCGGATCATTCCTTGAGGGCTGATTGGCCGGCCCTGGAATCGGGCTTAGCCTATTTGGCAGACTTGCTGTATGATGTCTTGAGAGCCTCAGCTAAAGGCATGGCTCAGACAGTCTCTGCGCGGCGGTGGCTTTGGCTGAAACATTGGTCTGCTGACCACGCCTCTAAATCCCGCCTGGCTAGATTGCCTTTTAAAGGCAAGCTGCTCTTTGGGGTCGAGCTGGACAAAATCGTGACCGATCTCGGCACGTCTAAGGGCAAGAAGTTACCAGAGGTCAGGGCTCGGGCTAGTGCTCGTCCCGGTACCTCCAGAGGACGGTTTCAGGAAGCCCGTCGGTACCGCCCGGGCAGGTCGGGTTTTTCTGCCCCCTCTTCCTTTAAGAGGAATTTCTCCCCCAAGCAGCATTCCTTTCGCAGAGACCGCCGTCCCGGAGGTGCTCCCTCCGGTCCTCCCCCAGGGTCTCGTACCCAATGACGGGGTCTTGGTCCACGCCCCAGTGCAGATTGGAGGACGGCTGTCCTCGTTTCTGGGCGAGTGGACCACAATAACTTCAGACGCGTGGGTGCTGGAAGTCATCAGAGACGGCTACAAACTAGAGTTCTGCCGACCCTTAAAAGACGGGTTTGTACTCTCTCCCTGCAAGTCTCCGGTCAAAGCTGTGGCAGTGCAGCAGACCTTGGACAATCTGATCCGCCTGGGCGCGGTCGTTCCGGTGCCAGAAAGTCAGCTTGGCAAGGGACGTTACTCCATTTACTTTGTGGTACCAAAGAAAGGAGGTTCTGTCCGGCCTATCCTCGACCTCAAAGGGGTCAATCGGGCCTTGAAAGTGCGGCACTTTCGCATGGAGACTCTCCGCTCTGTTATAGCGGCAGTGAAGGCAGGAGAGTTCCTGGCATCCTTGGACATCAAGGAAGCGTACCTACATATTCCCATCTGGCCTCCTCATCAACGCTTTCTGCGTTTTGCAGTCCTGGGCCGACACTTCCAGTTCAGAGCCCTCCCTTTCGGGTTGGCTACTGCTCCGCGGACCTTTTCCAAAGTAATGGTGGTCATCGCGGCCTTCCTACGAAAGGAAGGGGTACAAGTCCATCCTTATCTGGACGACTGGTTGATCCGAGCCCCCTCTTATGCAGAGTGCGGCAAAGCTGTGGACCGGGTAGTTGCTCTTTTGAGCTCCCTGGGATGGATCATCAACTGGGAGAAGAGCCAGCTGCGCCCGACTCAGTCCCTGGAGTACCTGGGAGTTCGATTCGACACCCAAGTGGGCAGAGTGTTCCTGCCAGACAATCGGATTGTCAAACTTCAGGCTCAGGTGGACCAGTTCCTAGTAGCCTCTCCCCTTCGGGCTTGGGACTATGTGCAGCTGTTGGGCTCTATGACGGCCACGATGGAAGTTGTGCCCTGGGCCAGGGCTCATATGAGACCACTTCAACACTCTTTGCTGCAGCGCTGGACTCCGATGTCGGAGGATTATGCTGTGCGCCTTCCCTTGGACCCAGCAGTGCGCAAGGCGCTGAGCTGGTGGATGCAGACAGACAAGTTGTCTGCGGGAATGCCTCTGGTGACCCCAGAGTGGATTGTCGCCACGACGGACGCCTCGTTGTCGGGCTGGGGAGCCCACTGCTTGGGAAGGACAGCGCAGGGGCTCTGGTCTCCTGCAGAGGCAAAGTGGTCTATCAACCTCCTGGAACTCAGAGCCATTCGGTTGGCGCTTTTGGAGTTCTTCCCGGTACTGGTGTTGAAGCCTGTACGGGTACTGTCGGACAATGCCACGGCTGTGGCCTATGTCAACCGCCAGGGAGGTACCAAGAGCGCCCCTCTAGCCAAGGAGGCTATGAATCTATGCCAGTGGGCAGAAGCGAACCTGGAGCAGCTGTCAGCGGCCCACATTGCTGGAGTCATGAATGTCAAGGCGGACTTTCTCAGTCGCCATACCTTGGAGCCCGGAGAGTGGCAGCTATCTGCTCAGGCGTTCTTGGACATCACGAAGCGCTGGGGCCAGCCGAGCCTAGATCTGATGGCGTCATCGGCCAATTGCCAAGTGCCGCGCTTTTTCAGCAGAGGACGGGACCCTCGATCCCTGGGAGTAGATGCTCTTCTCCAACAGTGGCCGACACAAGAGCTTCTCTATGTGTTTCCGCCCTGGCCCATGTTGGGCAGGGTGCTAGACCGGGTGGCAAAGCATCCCGGCAGGGTAATCCTGGTGGGTCCGGATTGGCCCAGACGTCCCTGGTATGCGGACTTGATCAGGCTCTCAGTCGACGATCCTCTGCGGCTGCCAGTGGAGTGGGGCCTGTTACATCAGGGTCCCGTGGTGATGGAGGATCCCTCCCCCTTTGGTCTTACGGCCTGGCTATTGAGCGGCAGCGTCTGAGAAAGAAGGGCTTCTCAGACAAGGTCATCGCCACTATGCTGAGAGCGAGGAAGCGCTCTACTTCTACTGCTTACGCCAGGGTTTGGCGTATCTTTGCAGCGTGGTGTGAAGCAGGCTCACTTTCTCCCTTCACTGCTCCAATTGCTTCAGTGTTGGCGTTCCTGCAAGAAGGTCTGGAGAAAGGCCTGTCACTCAGTTCCCTTAAAGTCCAGGTAGCGGCTCTGGCTTGCTTCAGGGGCCGCCTGAAGGGTGCTTCCCTGGCTTCTCAGCCAGATGTGGTGCGCTTTCTCAAGGGAGTTAATCACCTGCGCCCTCCTCTGCACTCAGTGGTGCCTGCGTGGAATCTCAACCTGGTACTAAGAGCATTGCAGAAGCCGCCTTTTGAACCCTTGTCGAGGGCATCTCTGAAAGACCTGACGTTGAAAGCAGTCTTTTTGGTGGCTATCACTTCAGCCAGAAGAGTTTCCGAGCTCCAGGCGCTCTCATGTCGAGAGCCTTTTCTGCAGTTCACTGAGGCAGGAGTGACTATTCGCACAGTGCCTTCCTTCCTGCCCAAGATTGTTTCTCGCTTCCATGTGAATCAGCAGCTCTGTCTCCCTTCCTTTCGTAGGGAGGACTACCCAGAGGAGTACTCTGCTCTTAAATATCTGGATGTGAGACGAGTCATCATCAGATACTTGGAAGTGACCAATGATTTCCGGAAATCGGATCATCTGTTTGTCCTGTTTGCAGGTCCTCGTAAGGGTCTGCAGGCTGCTAAGCCTACAGTGGCAAGATGGGTCAAGGAAGCCATTGCAGCGGCTTATGTGGCCGCGGGGAAGGTGCCGCCTATCCAGCTGAAGGCTCACTCCACTAGAGCTCAGGCGGCCTCGATGGCAGAGGCCGGGTCCGTCTCCTTGGAAGAGATATGCAAGGCGGCAACTTGGGCTTCGGCTCATACATTTTCCAAGCATTACCGTTTGACTGTGGCTGCACGGGCGGAGGCCCGGTTTGGAGCTTCAGTGTTGAGGTCAGGGATTTCAATGTCCCGCCCTGGGTGAGTACTGCTTCGGTACATCCCACCAGTCTATGGATTGATCAGCTTGATGATATGGAAGGTAAAATTATGTATAATCATACCTGATAATTTTCTTTCCATTAATCATAGCTGATCAATCCATAGCCCCTCCCAGATATCTGTACTGTTTTTATTCTGGTTGCATTTCAGGTTCAAGTTTAGTCTTCAGTTACTTCAGAAAGACTTCGTGTTCAAGTTTTTTCACTTGGATTCTTCAAGAGTTAAGACGAGTTTGTGTTACAGTGAGCTGCTGCATTCCTCTCCCCTCCGTTTTACGGGGCTGGATTGAGACATAAATTCTGCCGGCACTCCCTCCCGCTTCGTGCGGCTGTAGGGCAGCTTTGTACCCCTCCCGCTTCGGCGGTGTTAGGGTCAGTCAGCTCCTCCCGCGGTTGCGGTTGAAGGATAAGCCAGATCCCCCCGCATCGGCGGGTGTGGTGTCCCTCCCCCGCTCCGCGGGGATGAGCTGGACGGATTCCCCTCCCCCACTTGTGTGGGGATGAGCTGGGTTAATTCCCCTCCCCCGTTTCGGCGGTGGTGAGCTGGGCAGAGTGTCCCTTCGTGGGTGTAATTCTCTAAGTGCTGAGTCCTGCAGATGGAGCTTTGATATCGACATACTGAGGAGTTTCCGGCAGCACATGACCACATATAGGGAGGCAAAAGTTTGCTCTCTATCTCCACCTGCTGGTAGATGGACACAACCCACCAGTCTATGGATTGATCAGCTATGATTAATGGAAAGAAAATTATCAGGTATGATTATACATAATTTTACCTTGGTTTTGTCTCATTAATCCATACTTATGTATATGCTCTGTAATTTTGTTCTTTATAATAGTCTCTACCATTATGCCCTGCACTGCATCAGGCTTATCAGTCTCTAATTTCCAGGATCGCCTCTGGAACCCTTTTTAAAACTCAGCGTTACATTGGGCACCCTCCAATCTTCCGGTACCATGCTTGATTTTAAAGATAAATTATATATTACTAACAATAGTTCTGCAAGTTCATTTTTCATTTCTATCAGTACTCTGGGATGTATTTCATCCAGTCCAGGTGATTTCCTACTCTTCAGTTTGTCAAATTGCTCCTTTACATCTTCCAGGTTTCTGTTACTGGTATCTCTCCCACATCTTCATCATTGAAGACAAAAGCAAAGAATTAATTTACTCTCTCTGCCTTCAATGCCCCATTTACATAGACATGGGGGAAGCCACTGTTTGCCCTGGGTTTGGTAGCATGGAATGTTGCTGCTATTTGGGTTTTTGCTAGGTACGTTTAACTTGGATTGGCCACTGCTGGAAGCAGGATACTGGGCTAGATGGACCACTGGTTTGACCCAGTATGGTTATTCTTATGTTCTTACCCCTCAGTCATCTAGTGCAATCTTCTTTCCAAAGTCTCTCTTTGCTGTCCTTATTAGCACTTTGCATTTGACCTGCCATTCCTTATGCTATTTCCTATTGTTTTCAGTTTGATCCTTCTTTTATTTTCTGAAGAATTTTCATTTTGCTCTAATACCTTCCTTCACCTCTCTTTTTACCATGCTGGCTGTCATTTGGCCTTCTTTCTTCCTTTTTTCATACATGGAATATAAACTTAACATGTCATTCATATGGATATCCTGAAAACCAGACCAATTTTGGCAATCATGGGGAGTGCAGTTTCTTGCTTTTTCCATTTAGAGGGGTTGGCAGCTAACTTATTATCATGAGAAATAGGCTAATACAGACCTCACTTTACCCACTGTGGGCTAGATTCTATATATCATGCTTAAAAACTCAGAATTGAAAAAAAATATGCCTAGGCGTATTCTATAAACTACGCCTAAAGTTAGGCACAGTTTATAGAACTTGCCTAAATCTATGTGTAGTTAATAGAATATGCCCAGCACCCATTTTCTGCAACTATATTTAGTCTCAACCATTTACACCAATGAAAACCTGATGTAAATGCTGACACCTAAATTACGCACAGAACAGGCATATTCTATAACACTGTGCATAAATTCAAGGAAAGCCCATGACCCGCCCAAGGTCCTCCCATGGCCACACCCCCTTTTCGGATCCGCATCTTAGAATTTACATGCATAACTGTAAGCCTATTCTATAAAAATATGCATGTAAATTCTAATTAATGCCAATTACTGTCAATAATTGCTTAGTGCAAATCCTGAATACGAATGGATTTGCGCATAGAAATTAAATCACACTATATAAAATCTGGGGGTGTTTGTACACATTTGTGGTTCTGATTTTCTTGGGGTAAATCTATGGGAAAACCAGAAGTACACATCCCTGTACAGAGTAGAGCAAAGGTAGCACTGTTCATTGTCATATGGAGTCACTTGCGAACAATATCTAAGGCACAAGGAAATCATATGCCTTTTAGGATGAATGCCCTGGCAGATATATACCTGCATTTGGTCTTCTTGTGGGGGGATCCTTGTCTTTGGGAGAAGTAGACCCTATCAAAAGACAATAACAATTCTCATCAGCCAATGACAACAAACTGAGCATTTTTAGATCGATAATGTCACGTGGAGGGGCATAATCGAAATGGGCAACCCAAGTTTTCCTGAGGATGTCCTCACAGGATGTCCCGGCGAAGGGGCGGGGAAACCCATATTATCAAAACAAGATGGGTGTTCATCTTTCATTTCGATAATACGGTCGCGGACGCTCAAATCATGAAATTTAGGTTGACCTTAGACATGGTCGTCCTTAGAGATGGTTATCCCCGATTTTCGGCCATAATGGAAACCGAGGATGCCCATCTCAGAAACGACCAATTCCAAGCCCTTTGGTCGTGGGAGGAGCCAGCATTCGTAGCACACTGGTCCCCTTGACATGCCAAGACACCAACTGGGTGCATGTGGGTACAGTGGGTTTGTGGTAGGTTTTGAAGGACTCACATTTACCACCACAAGTGTGTGGGGGGGGGGGGGGGGATGGGCCTGGATCCGCCTGCCTGAAGTGCACTGCACCCACTAAAACTGCTCCAGGGACCTGCATACTACTGTCATGGAGCTGGGTATGATATTTGAGACTGGCATAGCGGCTGGAAGAAATATTTTTAAACTTTTTCTTGAGGGTAGGAGGAGGTTAGTGACCACTGGGGGAGTAAAGGGAGGTCATCCCCGATTCCCTCCTGTGGTCATCTGGTCATTTAGGGCACATTTTTGAGGCTTGGATGTAAGAAAAAAAGGACCAGGTAAAGTCATCCAAGTGTTCGTCAGGGATGCCCTTCTTTTTTCCATTATCGGTCGAGACACCCATGTGTTAGGCACGCCCCAGTCCCACCTTCGCTACGCTTCCGACACACCCCCATGAACTTTGGTCATCCCCGCGACAGAAAGCAGTTGAG
Source organism: Microcaecilia unicolor (assembly GCF_901765095.1). Taxonomy (NCBI): domain Eukaryota; kingdom Metazoa; phylum Chordata; class Amphibia; order Gymnophiona; family Siphonopidae; genus Microcaecilia; species Microcaecilia unicolor. The sequence goes on from NC_044038.1 coordinate 101,488,315, forward strand.
GACGCCCAAAATCAGCTTTCGATTATGCCGATTTGAGCGACCCTGTGAGAAGGACGCCCATCTTCTGATTTGTGTCGAAAGATGGGCACCCTTCTCTTTCGAAAATAAGCCTGATAGTCTTCATTCCATGACAAGTACAGAAAAACCTAAGTTCCCCAGGCTGTCTGCTCTGTTTCCTGTCTTCTGATTCAAGTGCAGGGTCTCTCATGTTCCAGGTATTAGAACCTGTATATCTCTTTCCTAACGCTCCTTCATACTCCTTTTCTGGATGCAACAGATTCAGAAAGAATATTAATTGACACTAACAGAGACACCAGTACAGGACCCTGTGAATGTGATGTTTCCTCTCTGTTCTTTTTGTTTTTCTCCTGTAAAAAAGGTTAAAGCATCAAAAATCTGTTTTACAGAGTGGGTGCTAACCGGGCATTACCAGTTAAGTGCCACTGAAAATGCCCAGTTAGCCCCGAACAGGCGATTTAAATGGCCATGAACCTTTCCTGGCCACTTAAATTCTTTTGAATATCGGGCCCAATGTGGATATTCAGTGCTGGTACACAGCAGTGGCACTATTCAGTTAGCGGTGATGAATATCATGTAAATCTGAGCACCTTATATAGAATTTGGGGGTTAGTATCTTGAATACTAATCCCCAAATTCTATATAAGGTGCTCAGATTTGCATGCCCAAATTGGTGCAGGCATCCAAATTAATTGAGTAACAAGTCCTTAACTATCAATAATTGGGTGCTAACAACCAATTAATGAAATCAAGTGGCACCCATTAATATTTGTGCAGGCATCTAGCTGCACACTATTCTATAAGGCATGGCGCTTAACTCTACTAGTGTGTAACTTAAAAGGCAGCGTAGCCATGGATGTGTCAGAGGCATTCCAAAATGTTGTGCATGCAGTTATAGAATACTGCCTCTGAACACCTAACTTGAGTGCCAGCATTTATACCAGGTTTCAGCAGGAGTAAGTTTGGTGCCTAAATGTAGCCACGGGAATTGGCGCTACATACTATTCTATAGAGGGCATGCGCCTTTTATAGAATAGCACTTTGTGCCTTTTCTTTCAGTGCCCTCTTTTGAATGCCATTTATAGAATTCCCCCCTAAATGGATAAAGTTAGGACACAAGAAAAAAAAACAAAATGGGAAGTTACTATCCAGCTCATTTTTGAAAGTGATCGCCACCCATCTTCCGACACAAATCGGGAGATGGGCGGCGATCTCCTGAATCCGCCCAAATCGGCATAATCGAAAGCCGATTTTAGGTGGCTTCAACTGCGTTCTGTCGCGGGCCCGGCGAGAGTTGAAAGGGGGCATGTCGGCATGGTAGCGAAGGCGGGACGGGGGCGTGCTTTGAGATGGCCAGCTTTGCCCGATAAAGGAAAAAAGAAAGCCAGCCGTCAGGAGAATTTCATCCGTTTTATTTGGACCCTTTTTTTTTAGGTCCAAGTCCCAAAAAAGTGCCCCAACTGACCAGATGACCACCGGAGGGAAGCGGGGATCACCACCCCCCTCCCACACACATAAAAAAAAACAGACATTTTTTGCCAGCCTGTATGCCAGCCTCAAATGTCATACCCAGCTCTCTGACAGCAATATGCAGGTCCCTGGAGCAGTTTGTAGTGGGTGCAGTGCACTTGAGTCAGGTGGACCCAGGCCCATCCCCCCCTACCTGTTACACTTGTGCTGGTAAATGGGAGTCCCCCCAAAACCCACTGCACCCACATGTAGGTGCCCCCTTCAACCCTTAGGGCTATGGTAAAAGTGTAGAGTTGTGGGCAGTGGGTTTTGGGGGGGATTTGGGGAGCTCAGCACACAAGGGAAGGGTGCTATGCACCTGGAAGCTAATTGTGTTTTTTTAATTAATTTTTTAAAGTGCCCCCTAGGGTGCCCGGTTGGTATCCTGGTATGTCAGGGGTCCAGTGCACTAGAAATGCTGGCTCCTCCCACGCCCAAATGCCTTACATTTCGCCGGATTTGAGATGGCCGGCTCCGGTTTCCATTATGGATGAAAATCGGATTCGGCCGTCTCATCTAACCCTGGCGAGCGATTTGGCCAGCGCCAAGCGTATTTTGAAAATACACTTGGCTCCGCCCCTTCGCGGAGCCGGCCCTGAAGATGGCCGCCCATCGATTTGGCCGGCGCCGTTCGATTATGCCCTTCCACTTGGCCCTTTTAAAAGCTGTGGCATAATCTGGGCTTAGAGTGCGCTAACATGGGACTTTCCTGCCAGCTAAGTCCAGATTTACTGTGATGCCTATTTCTACAGTTTTTCCCTTTTTTTGACATGTTGAGTGCATATACTGTCATTAGCGCACAGTACCTGCAAACAATTAATGCAGGATCAGTTATCACCTCCTATTTAGGAGACATTAAGTGCTCCTGCGTTAAGTCTGCATTATCCAGTTAGCACGTGTTAGCTGGATATCGCTTCCACACCCATTCCCCGCCCATGTTACACCCCCTTCCAAAATATATAAAAAATAAATAGCACACAATTAGCTTACACTAAGAAGCAAATTATTGCAAAATGCTTTAACGCGTCTTGCAGTAGGCCTGTTTTCCTGCATTAAGCATGCCTTAGCATTTAACACAGTTTATTTAATATTTATTTATTCAATTTTTTATACTCAAACAGAAAACATCTGTCAAGTGAAATACAGCCATAAGCAAAATATACAATATACAAATCATCATCTCTCAAAGAAATATTTTACAGCTTCCTTAGACCACCATAAAAGTAAGAAAGAAAAGGGGGGCAGGAATTAGAGAAGATTATTAAGGAATTGGGATCACAATAATAAGGCGTCTTAGTTCCCTATATATAAACTACTTTGATAATTTTGAATCTAGAAAAGATTTTAGCTGCTCTGGTACATAGAAAATGTATTTTATCTGGGTCAACCATATTATACATTTGCAAGGATAGGCTAGCAAAAAGGAGCCTCCTAAATCTGTAATTTTAGATCTCAAAGTCAGAAATTCTTTCCTCCTTTGTTGTGTCGCTTTGGTGACGTCAGGATACAACCAGATTTTTTCTCCTCCAAATTGGGAATTTGAAGCTTTAAAGTAAAGTCTCATAACAGAGTTCAAGTCCTGCTCAAAAATAAATGAGACTATCAAAGTAGCTCTTTCAGTCATATTTTCTAAGGATTGTTCCAATATTGCTGAGATATTATTTAGATCAATATCTTCTTTTCCTGTGTCTTTTCTTTCTCCTTCTACTCCTTTGAGTTTATTTTGAATATAGTAAATTTTATTAATTGGTGGAATTGCTTCTTGTGGAATCTTTAAATTTTCTAGAAGAAATCTTTTAAACAAATCAAGAGGATTTAACCCAGGGAGTTTAGGAAAATTAAGTGCACGCATATTCAATCTTCTATTATAATTTTCTATTTGTTCTATCTTCCTTCGAATGTCTGAGTTATCTTTAACCACCACTGACTTGAACTCTTGCATTTGTACTACTTCACTCTGTAGCGTTGTTACTTTTGCAGTTAAATCCTGTTTAACCAATTCTACCGAGTCTTTTAGTTCTTCAATCCTAAGATTTAAAGTTTTTACCTCTCCGGAGGAGATCTGTAAGGTTGAATCCATTTCCACAAGTTTAAGCCAAATCTTGTCTAGTTTTGTCTCCATGCTTCCCTCCAGAGATTGTGAGATCTTCGGATCTCTGGGTCTCAGCAGTTCTCGTGGTAGAATCGGTTCCCCGCTAGGCCTCCCTCCGGTCGCACTTCCGGCAGTCGTTTGGGTTGCCTCCCGATTCGCCAGCGTCGCTGGACACGGAGGTATTATCAATGTTGGTGGGGGAGACAGGGATGTTTCAATCTCCAGCAGCTGTTCCGCTTCCCCGGATACTGCTGCAATGGATCCTGTTACCCTCTGCTCCTGGGAAGTCCCGGAGAAGAAGCGCTCAAGGCTTGCTTGTATCGGGAAGGAAGTTGAGGTAGGCTGGGACGCTAACCTCAGCGTCCCCTTACGTTTTGAATGTGGCATTTTAATTTGTAGAAACCTCCGTTTTCTATATTCCTTCAAAAAGCCTGCCGAGAGCGTCTTAGACTACACCCGGTCCCGACGCCATCTTGACAAGCCCCCCTCATTTAACACAGTTTAGTAAAAGAGCCTATCCTATATAATAATTTGCACCTCCGTCTGGATGCCTGGGTTCGTAACACAGTTCCCATTCGTCCGCCCTGGGGATGACGTCACAGGGCAGACCAATGGGAAGTGAGAGGGAAGGGAACCCAGCAGCAGCCACCTGAGGTGAGTAAACAATCGCCTCCCCCCCCCCCCCCCCCACCCGAGTTCCATGACCCCCTATCTTTCTGAGAAGTTCCGAGAGAAGAGGACATTTCTCTGGTAAGTGAACACTATTTTGCTTTGTGCTTCGGTAACTTAAAGATTGAGGTTTAAAGGAGGAATTGTAGGTTAGTGTTAGGCAAAATAAAAATATAGAAAGCAAATTTTATCAACTAATCTCCATAGTCTTTTCCACTTAGTTTTAAAAACTTTGTACCACAGCATTAACAGATAGAATCTAGCAGACACTGCAGGATCCAGTTTAAGTAGAAAGCTCAAATCCAGATCCTCTAGGATAGCATTTTCTGAAATGCTAGCCGTTCCACCCGCAGAGCCCAAGAGACAGGCAGAGCTCTGGAGTCTCAATGCGTGGATAAGACGATGGTGCAGGGAGGAGGGTTTTAGATTCGTTAGGAACTGGGCAACATTCTGGGGAAGGGGGAGCCTATTCCAAAAGGAAGGGCTCCAACTTAACCAGGGTGGGACCAGGCTGCTGGCATCGGCATTTAAAAAGGAGATAGAGCAGCTTTTAAACTAGAAATGGGGGGAAGGCCGACAGTCGCTCAAAAGCGCATGGTTCGGGATAAGGTATGTTTCAAAGTTATCAACAAAACAGGGAAGATAGGGTACCTGATAGTGAGGTTGCAAAAGAGACCGTAGTAGATCAGGTGTCCTTAAATAAAAATAAAAATCAGACAAAAGATTGCAAATTAATACTGTCAAGTACTGAGCATGATGTAAATAGGAACAACAAACATAGTTTGAAATGTCTATATGCGAATGCCATGAGCCTAAGAAACAAGATGGGAGAGTTAGAATATATTGCACTAAATGAATAATTAGATATAATAGGCATCTCTGAGACCTGGTGGAAGGAGGATAACCAGTGGGACACTGTCATACCGGGGTACAAATTATATCGTAGTAATAGGGTGGATCGAATTGGTGGAGGGGTAGCATTGTATATCAACAAGAACCTTGAATCAAATAGATTGAAAATTCTACAGGAAACAAAACACGTCTTGGAATCACTGTGGATTGAAATTCCATGCGTAAAGGGGAAAAGGATAGTGATAGGAGTGCACTACCGTCTGCCTAGCCAGGATGAACAGACGGATGCAGAAATGTTAAAGGAAATTAGGGACGCAAACAAACTGGGCAACACAATAATAATGGGTGATTTCAATTCCATATCATCATGCTGATCAATCCATAGACTGGTGGGTTGTGTCCATCTACCAGCAGGTGGAGATAGAGAGCAATCCTTTTGCCTCCCTATATGTGGTCATGTGCTGCCGGAAACTCCCCAGTATGTTCTCTATCTCAGCAGGTGGTGGTCACACACAGCAGCAGCTCTGGCTAGGTCTCCAAGCCTAATTTTTAGGTTTTGTTGAGTACCTGGGGTTGAGGGCTCTTCTTGAGCAAGTGCAAACCTGGTGGCGCCAGGTCCCTCCTTTTCTCCCCCCTCCCGCTGGCTCCGTTAAAAAAAAAAAAAATTTTGGGGCGTCCTTAAGGGCGTTTATTTCGACGTTTATTTAAACGTTTATTGCAGCTACTCACTGGGACACCAGGTCGTTACAGCTCGGAGCGAGAAGCAGGTAATTTTTACCTTTTTATAGCAGGCAGGGGGTTCCCCGATCGATCTCCACGTGGCCTATGGCGTCGGAGGGCGAGGGCGCGAAGAATCGTTCCCCGGACCGCGTGTGCGCTTCTAGCGGGGATGCGGGGGTCTTAAAGTCTGATTCGCCCTTGTTGGGTGTCAGTTCGGAGGCCGGTCAGTGTCCCGGGTCTTCCTCCGGTGCAGCAGTTTTTCCCGCCATAAACGCCCATCCCCCGCTGCTCGCCTCTGCCATCTTGGCCGGCCACTCTGCTCGGACGGCTTCTTCTTGGGCCGCCCTTGAGCTGGGAGACGTTAATGCCATGGCCGCCCTTCATTTGGGCGACGGCAAAAAAGCGGCTAAAGTTAAGCGCCGTTCTTCCCGCGCGGCTCCTTTGCGGAGTGTCGCGCCGGACGCCATCTTGGATGCGCAGCATGTTTCTCCCCCGCTCTTGCGAGCGCCGGTTGAGGGTGCGTCTAGGGCTGTGGCCCAGGCTGCTGAAGTGCACAGTCTGGGGGGTTTCTCCCCCGAGTTTATTTTGCTGCTGCATCAGGCCTTCCTTATGCAAAACGCTGCCCCTTCTCCCTTGTCCGATAAAGGGGTTGAGGCCCCCGGAAGTAAACGCCCTCGGGTGGATTCCCAGGCCTTAGAGGACTCTGTTTTCTCTGATGTAGATGAGGGCAGCGTATCTGAGTTCTCCCAACGGTCCTTTGGGGATTCCTTGGAGGAGACGGATTCCCGCTCGGATGGAGCGGATGACCCCTCTGCAGCGCGGATCTTTCGCTCAGAGGATTTGCCCAACCTGTTAGTGTAGGCCATGAGCATTTTGAAGATTTCCTCTCCAGAGGACGTCTCTCCCTCAGCCCCTGTTGGCTCCGCCATTATGCTGGGGACGAAGCGCCCGCCTAGAACCTTCCACGTGCATGATGCCATGCACACCTTAATTTCGGCTCAATGGGATGTCCCGGAAGCGAGCCTTAAAGTGGCTAGGGCTATGTCCCGCCTCTATCCTTTGCCTGAAAGTGAACGGGAGGCCTTTCTTTGGCCTACCGTGGATTCTTTAATCACTGCGGTGACTAAGAAAATGGTGTTGCCGGTGGAAGGTGGCACGGCCCTAAAGGACGCCCAAGACAGAAGATTGGAGGCGGCCTTAAGGTCGTCCTTCGAGGCGGCTGCCTTAAGTTTGCAGGCCTCAGTTTGCGGCTCCTACGTGGCCAGGGCGTGCCTGACGTTTGTGCAGCGGGCTTCCCCCTCGGATCCTTCCTTAAGGGCTGATTGGCCGGCCCTGGAATCGGGCTTGGCTTATTTGGCAGACTTACTGTATGATGTCTTGAGAGCCTCGGCTAAAGGTATGGCTCAGACAGTCTCTGCGCGGCGCTGGCTTTGGCTGAAACATTGGTCTGCGGACCACGCCTCTAAGTCCCGCCTGGCTAAGTTGCCTTTTAAAGGCAAGCTGCTCTTTGGGGTCGAGCTGGACAAAATTGTGACCGATCTCGGCACGTCTAAGGGCAAGAGGTTACCAGAGGTCAGGGCTCGGGCCAGTGCTCGCCCCGGTATCTCCAGAGGACGGTTTCAGGAAGCCCGTCGGTACCGCCCGGGCAAGTCGGGCTCCTCTGCCCCCTCTTCCTTTAAGAGGAACTTCTCCCCCAAGCAGCATTCCTTTCGCAGAGACCGCCGTCCCAGAGGTGCGCCCCCCGGTCCTCCCCCAGGGTCTCGTCCCAATGACGGGGTCCTGGTCCATGGCCCAGTGCAGATTGGAGGACGCCTGTCCTCGTTTCTGGGCGAGTGGACCAGGGTAACTTCAGACGCTTGGGTGCTGGAAGTCATCAGAGACGGCTACAAGCTAGAGTTCTGCCGACCCTTAAGAGACGGGTTTGTACTCTCTCCCTGCAAGTCTCCGGTCAAAGCTGTGGCAGTGCAGCAGACCTTGGACAATCTGATCCGCCTGGGTGCGATCGTTCCGGTGCCAGAAAATCAGCTTGGCAAGGGACGTTACTCCATTTACTTTGTGGTACCAAAGAAAGGAGGTTCTGTACGGCCTATCCTCAACCTCAAAGGGGTCAATCGGGCCTTGAAAGTTCGGCACTTTCGCATGGAGACTTTCCGCTCTGTTATAGCGGCAGTGAAGGCAGGGGAGTTCCTGGCATCCTTGGACATCAAGGAAGCGTACTTGCATATTCCCATCTGGCCTCCTCATCAACGCTTTCTGCGTTTTGCAGTCCTGGGCCGACACTTCCAGTTCAGAGCCCTCCCTTTCGGGTTGGCTACTGCTCCGCGGACCTTCTCCAAAGTAATGGTGGTCATCGCGGCCTTCCTGCGGAAGGAAGGAGTACAAGTCCATCCTTATCTGGACGACTGGTTGATCCGAGCCCCCTCTTATGCAGAGTGCGGCAAAGCTGTGGACCGGGTGATTGCTCTTTTGAGCTCCCTGGGGTGGATCATCAACTGGGAGAAAAGCTAGCTGCGCCCGACTCAGTCCCTGGAGTATCTGGGAGTTCGATTCGACACCCAAGTGGGCAGAGTGTTCCTGCCGGACAATCGGATTGTCAAACTTCAGGCTCAGGTGGACCAGTTCCTAGTAGCCTCTCCGCTTCGGGCTTGGGACTATGTGCAGCTGTTGGGCTCTATGACGGCCACGATGGAAGTAGTGCCCTGGGCCAGGGCTCATATGAGACCTCTACAACACTCTCTGCTGCAGCGCTGGACTCCGGTGTCGGAGGATTATGCTGTGCGCCTTCCCTTGGACCCAGCAGTGCGCAAGGCGCTGAGCTGGTGGCTGAAGACAGACAAGTTGTCTGCAGGGATGCCTCTTGTGACCCCGGAGTGGATTGCCTCTTTGACGGGCTGGGGAGCCCACTGCATGGGAAGGACAGCGCAGGGGCTCTGGTCTCCTGCAGAGGCAAAGGTCTATCAACCTCCTGGAACTCAGAGCCATTCGGTTGGCGCTTTTGGAGTTCCTCCCGGTACTGGCGTTGAAGCCAGTACGGGTCCTGTCAGACAATGCCACGGCTGTGGCCTATGTCAACCGCCAGGGAGGTACCAAGAGCGCCCCTCTAGCCAAGGAAGCCATGAATCTATGCCAGTGGGCGGAAGCGAACCTGGAACAGCTGTCAGCGGCCCACATTGCCGGAGTCATGAATGTCAAGGGGGACTTTCTCAGTCGCCATACCTTGGATCCCGGAGAGTGGCAGTTATCGGCTCAGGCGTTCTTGGACATCACGAAGCGCTGGGGCCAGCCGAGCCTAGATCTGATGGCGTCATCGGCCAATTGCCAAGTGCCGCGCTTTTTCAGCAGAGGATGGGACCCTCGATCTCTGGGAGTAGATGCTCTTCTCCAACAGTGGCCAACACAGGAGCTTCTCTATGTGTTCCCGCCCTGGCCCATGTTGGGCAGGGTACTAGACCGGGTGGCAAAGCATCCGGGCCGAATAATCCTGGTGGGTCCGGACTGGCCCAGACGTCCCTGGTATGCGGACTTGATCAGGCTCTCAGTGGACGACCCTCTGCGGCTGCCAGTGGAGCAGGGCCTGTTGCATCAGGGTCCCGTGGTGATGGAGGATCCCTCCCCCTTTGGTCTTACGGCCTGGCTATTGAGCGGCAGCGTCTGAGGAAGAAGGGCTTCTCAGACAAGGTCATCGCCACTATGCTAAGAGCGAATAAGCGCTCTACTTCTACTGCTTACGCCAGGGTTTGGCGTACCTTTGCAGCGTGGTGTGAAGCAGGTTCACTTTCTCCATTTACTGCTCCAATTTCTTCAGTGCTGGCGTTCCTGCAAGAAGGTCTGGAGAAAGGCCTGTCGCTCAGTTCCCTTAAAGTCCAGGTAGCGGCTCTGGCTTGCTTCAGGGGCCGCCCGAAGGGTGCTTCCCTGGCTTCGCAGCCAGATGTGGTGCGTTTTCTCAAGGGAGTTAATCACCTGCGCCCTCCTCTGCACTCAGTGGTGCCTGCGTGGAATCTCAACCTGGTACTAAGAGCCTTGCAGAAACCGCCTTTTGAACCCTTGTCGAGGGCATCGCTGAAAGACCTGACGTTGAAAGCAGTCTTTTTGGTGGCTATCACTTCAGCCAGAAGAGTTTCCGAGCTCCAGGCACTCTCATGTCGAGAGCCTTTTCTGCAGTTCACTGAGGCAGGAGTGTCTATTCGCACAGTGCCTTCCTTCCTGCCCAAGATTGTTTCTCGCTTCCATGTGAATCAGCAGCTCTGTCTCCCTTCCTTTCGTAGGGAGGACTACCCAGAGGAATACTCTGCTCTCAAATTTCTGGATGTGAGACGAGTCATCATCAGATACTTGGAGGTGACCAATGATTTCCGGAAGTCGGATCATCTGTTTGTCCTGTTTGCAGGTCCTCGTAAGGGTCTGCAGGCTGCTAAGCCTACAGTGGCAAGATGGGTCAAGGAAGCCATTGCAGCGGCTTATGTGGCCGCGGGGAAGGTGCCGCCTATCCAGCTGAAGGCTCACTCCACTAGAGCTCAGGCGGCTTCGATGGCAGAGGCCGGGTCCGTCTCCTTGGAAGAGATATGCAAGGCGGCAACTTGGGCATCGGCCCATACCTTCTCCAGGCATTACCGCTTGACTGTGGCTGCTCGGGCGGAGGCCCGGTTTGGAGCTTCAGTGTTGCGGTCAGGGATTTCAATGTCCCGCCCTGGGTGAGTACTGCTTCGGTACATCCCACCAGTCTATGGATTGATCAGCATGATGATATGGAAGGTAAAATTATGTATCATACCTGATAATTTTCTTTCCATTAATCATAGCTGATCAATCCATAGCCCCTCCCAGATATCTGTACTGTTTATATTCTGGTTGCATTTCAGGTTCAAGTTTAGTCTTCAGTTCCTGTTCAGGAGGACTTCGTGTTCAAGTTTTTTCAATTGGATTCTTCAAGAGTTGAGACGAGTTTGTGTTACAGTGAGCTGCTGCATTCCTCTCCCCTCCGTTTTACGGGGCTGGATTGAGACATAAATTCTGCCGGCGCTCCCTCCCGCTTCGTGCGGCTGTAGGGCAGCTTTGTACCCCTCCCGCTTCGGCGGTGTTAGGGTCAGTCAGCTCCTCCCGCGGTTGCGGTTGCAGGATAAGCCAGATCCCCCCGCATCGGCGGGGTGGTGTCCCTCCCCCGCTCCGCGGGGATGAGCTGGACGGATTCCCCTCCCCCACTTGTGTGGGGATGAGCTGGGTTAATTCCCCTCCCCCGTTTCGGCGGTGGTGAGCTGGGCAGAGTGTCCCTTTGTGGGTGTAATTCTCTAAGTGCTGAGTCCTGCGGATGGAGCTTGGATATCGACATACTGAGGAGTTTCCGGCAGCACATGACCACATAGAGGGAGGCAAAAGGATTGCTCTCTATCTCCACCTGCTGGTAGATGGACACAACCCACCAGTCTATGGATTGATCAGCTATGATTAATGGAAAGAAAATTATCAGGTATGATACATAATTTTACCTTACCCTGATATTGACTGGGTAAATGTAACATCGGGACACTCTAGGGAGGTAAAATTCCTTGATGAAATGAAGGACAGCTTTATGGAGCAGCTGGTAGAGGAACCGACGAGAGAAGGAAAAATTCTAGACCTAGTCCTTAGTGGAGCACATGATCTGGTGCGGGAGGTAATGGTGCTGGGGTCGCTTGATAACAGTGATCATAATATGATCGGATTTGAAATTAGCTTTGAAGTAAGTATACATAGGAAATCAAATACGTTAGCATTTAACTTTAAAAAAGGAGACTATGATAAAATGAGAAGAATGGTGAAAAGAAAACTTAGAGGAGCGACTGCGAGGGTCAAAACTTTACATCAGGCATGGATGCTGTTCAAAAACACCATCCTAGAAGCCCAGGCCAAATATATTCCGCATATTAAAAAAGGAGGATGGAAGACCAAACGACAGCCGGCATGGTTAAAAAGTGAGGTGAAGGAAGCTATTAGAGCTAAAAGAAAATCCTTTAGAAAATGGAAGAAGGAACTGACTGAAAATAATAAGAAACGGCACAAGGAATGTCAAGTCAAATGCAAATCGCTGATAAGAAAAGCTAAGAGGGACTTCAAAAAAAAGATTGCGTTGGAGGCAAAAACACTTAGACATTTTTTTTAGGTATATTAAAAGCAGGAAGCTGGCAAAAGAATCGGTTGGACCGCTAGATGACTGAGGAGTAAAAGGGGCAATCAGGGAAGACAAAGCCAAAGCGGAGAGATTAAATGAATTCTTTGCTTCGGTCTTCACCGAGGAAGATTTGGGAGTGATACCGGTGCTGGAAATGGTATTCGAAGCTGACTAGTCGGAGAAACTTAATGAATTCTCTGTAAACCTGGAGGATGTAATGTGGCAGTTCTACAAACTGAAGAGTAGGAAATCTCCTGGACCAGATGGTAATCATCCCAGAGTACTGACAGAATTGAAAAATGAGCTTGCGGAGCTATTGTTAGAAATATGTAATTTATCCTTAAAATCGAGTGTGGTACCAGAAGACTGGAGGGCAGCCAATGTAACGCCAATTTTTAAAAAAGATTCCAGAGGAGATCCGGGAAATTATAGACAGGTGAGTCTGATGTCATTGCCAGGCAAAATGGTAGAGACTATTATTAAGAACAAAATTACAGAGCATATTCAAAAGCATGGATTAATGAGACAAAGTAAACATGGATTTATTGAAGGGAAATGTTGCCTCACCAATCTACTACATTTCTTTGAAGGGGTGACAAAAATGTGGATAAAGGTGAGCTGGTTGATATTGTGCATCTGGATTTTCAGAAGGCATTTGACAAAGTACCTCATGAAAGACTCCAGAGGAAATTGGAGAGTCATGGTATAGGAGGTAGTGTTCTATTGTGGATTAAAAACTGGTTAAAAGATAGAAAACAGAGAGTAGGGTTAAATGGTCAGTATTCTCAATGGAGAAGGGTAGTTAGTGGGGTTTCCCAGGGGTCTGTGCTGGGACCGCCGCTTTTTAACATATTTATAAATGACCTAGAGATGGGAGTAACTAGTGAGGTAATTAAATTTGCTGATGACACAAAGTTATTCAAAGTTGTTAAATCATGGGAGGATTGTGAAAAATTACAAGAGGACCTTATGAGACTGGGAGACTGGGCATCTAAATGGCAGATGACGTTTAATGTGAGCAAGTGCAAAGTGATGCATGTGGGAAACGGAACCCGAATTATAGCTACGTCATGCAAGGTTCCACGTTAGGAGTCACAGACCAAGAAAGGGATCTAGGTCTGCTGCTGCAGCTAAGAAAGCAAATAGAATGTTAGGTATTATTAGGAAAGGAATGGAAAACAAAAATGAGGATGTTATAATGCCTTTGTATCGCTCCATGGTGCGACCCCAACTCGAATATTGTGTTCAATTCTGGTCGCCGTATCTCAAAAAAGATATAGTGGAATTAGAAAAGGTGCAGAGAAGGGCGATGAAAATGATAAAGGGGATGGGACGACTTCCCTATGAGGTAAGGCTAAAGCGGCTAGGGCTCTTCAGCTTGGAGAAAAGGCGGCTGAGGGGAGATATGTGTTATGATTCTGCAGGTTTGGCAGGGGAAGGGGGTGGACTTCATTCCTGATTGGCTGTCAGGGTTTGTACTGACGTCAGTGGGTAGTACTTAAGCCTGCATGTTGCTGCTTCCCCTGCTTTGGCGTTACATTTCCTTGTGACTAGAAAGCCGTGCAGTTCTCTGTCAGAACGTGCTCTGTGCTCTGGTTTGATATATGTTTATGTTCAGGGATTCTTGTTCCCTTCCCTCTGTTTGTGTTAGCTGGTTACAGCCTGTGTGTGAATCTGTAATCAGTTCACTGCCTCCAGCTGGGCTCTCCCTCCTTGCTTGCAGTTCTCAGTGGGAAGCCAGCTGTGTGTTTGTTCAGCAGGGCTGAGCTCCAGTCTGGAGCTTTCTCTCTGCTTGTTTGTTTATTTTAGGATCTCTCTCCCTTGTGTTCCTGTCTGCTGGCTCAGTAAGTTTAACCGCTTGTGTTCTGTGGCTCTTCCTCTGTCTTTGGGGTGTTCTGTCTGAGGTTTCCTTTCTTTTCTGTTGTGTCTTTCCCCTGGCATTTGGCTGGGGCCTAGGTTCCCTTTTGTTTGCTGCTCCTGTCTCTGGCTTGTGGGGGTGGTGTGTTCATTTTCCCCTTGGCCACGGGGGGGAGGGGTCCTTTGGGGCTGTTGTCTCCACATCCGCCCGCGGTTACAGGGACTTCCTGTATTAGTTACCCTCCCAGGGGACCAGCGCAGGACAGGGGGTGGCCCCACTCTGGTTCCTTCATTGTTTTCCTTTGCCCTGTGGCTGGTGCTCAGCATGTGGCTGGCACCTTGGGGTCCCGGGGGGGACTCCTAGGTTCTTTCTCCCCTTCCTGGGTGTGTTTGGGTTCTAGTTCAGCCGTGAGACCCGCACGAGTGGCTCTGAGTGTCTGGGTTCCAGTTTGGCCACGAGGCCCACCTGTATGCCAATTTCCCTTTCTTCCTGAGGTGTTGTGGGGAGGGGGTAGGCTAGGGGTATTGGGTAGCTGGGGCATGCAGTGGTGGGTCGGTCTCCCCTTGGCCTGGGTCGGTGGTCTACGGCCTCAGCCAGGGCTCAAGGGCTCACGACCAACTCAACAGATTAAAATATGATAGAGGTCTATAAAATAATGAGTGGAGTTGAATGGGTAGATGTGAAACGTCTGTTCACACTTTCCAAAAATACTAGGACTAGGGGGCATGCGATGAAGCTACAATGTAGTAAATTTAAAACGAATCGGAGAAAATGTTTCTTCACTCAACGTGTAATTAAACTCTGGAATTCGTTGCCAGAGAATGTGGTAAAGGCGGTTAGCTTAGCAGAGTTTAAAAAAGGTTTGGACGGCTTCCTAAAGGAAAAGTCCATAGACCGTTATTAAATAGACTTGGGAAAAATCCACTATTTCTGGGATAAGCAGTATAACATGTTTTGAACTTTTTGGGGATCTTGCCAGGTATATGTGATCTGGATTGGCCATTGTTGGATACAGGATGCTGGGCTTGATGGACCTTTGGTCTTTCCCAGTATGGCAATACTTATGTACTTATGTATGTACTTATGTACCTCCCTCCTTCTACTCCCGTCCATCCGAGTTCCATGGACCCACTCCAGTCCGACGGTCCCACTCCCGTCCGAGTTCCATGCCCCCCTCTCCTCCGATTTCCGCGCCCCCCTCTCCGATTTCCACCACCCAGCGCCCCCCTCCCTCTCTCTCTGTGGCCTCCGAGTGCAAGCAGGACGTGTTCGGGTGCCCCAGCCCTTCGTAAGTACCAGCTGTTGTTTCAAACGTTTTACCTCCTGCTCCGCCGGCAAGAGTGAAGTGCAGCACGCACGGACCCCGCTTCAGACTGCCTTTCCTTTCGCTTCTGTTTCAGCTGTTCCTCTGGTGCCGCCCTCATTTCCTGTTTGCGGAAGGGCGGGACCAGAGGAACAGCTGAAACAGAAGCGAAAGCAGAGGCAGTCTGAAGCGGCGTCCGTGCATGCTGCACTTCACTGTTCGTTCCATGCAGTCCCTCCCATTGTTTAAATCGCTGCTTTTCCTTTAGTCATTTCTTCTAACGATCCTACACCACATTCATCGTCAGCCTAGTCATCATCTGTTTTATCCCCCCCCCCCCCTTTCTTTCCCAACTGACCCAGACCAGAGCTGCCACCTACGTATGTTTTTTTTTCTCCTTTCCTGTCAAACATTTTGTAGTTCCTTGCTGGCTTATTTTAAGTATATTTTACTGTATTGTATACTGTTCTAATTGTTAGTGAAGGGCAGTATATCAAAATTTTAATAAACTAAACTATTATATATTGCGGTGGGATTGTCTGAATCTATCTCATTAAGAGGGTGTTGACTACTTGAAAGAACCAAAAGCTTTATGACTTCACCTGGGGAGGCTGAGGTTGAATGGCTGGTACTGTGGACTTTTTCAGGAGTCACTACATCTCTTATAGTTTCTGGAAAGGAAAATTGAAACAATTTTTCAACAATAAACTTGATTGAGTTTTTTTTATCAGTTGCACAGTGAGATCATAGCATGAGTAATCTTTTCTCTTCTCTTTCCTACCCACAGTTCTACCACTACACCTCAGTTTTTCCTGCTATATAAATATCCAGGGCTGACACAAGGATAAGAAGTGTACTAAGCACACTTTTGGCCTTACACAGCCCGATGATCAGAAGCCCTGTGCTGTTCCAAACAGAGCTCTAAAATTAGTCCTGGAACAGTGTGGGGCAATAACACCCCTATGATCAGAGCTAATAGCATGTAAATTTAGGCACGCTGTTAGCACTGATCATAGGGATACTTCTGCGGAAGGATTGTGCCTGGGCATGCGCCCAAGGCACAATCCTCCTATAGAAGTTGTTTGATAGGTCCGGGCTGTCTAAAACAGGCCCAGTCCTGTCAAACACCAATGTGGTCTGGAGATCCGATCCGATGGACCTCTAGCCCATCCAACCAACTCCCCCCCAGTCAGAGGCCCTGGTGGCCTGAACCATCACAAGAGACCTGACTCCAACTCACCCGCCGCAGAAGACCCGAACCCTCCACCCCCTGACAGCAGAGAGAGGGCTGGAGGTCCATCTTGTAGTCTAGAGGCCCCGACCTCTCTTCCCTATACCTTTATATGATGGAGGAGGCAGTAGCACTCCCTCTTCCTTCCAGCGCCACCTCCAAAATGGTGGTGCCCTGCCCAGTGCATCATATAAGGGTGAAAGTTCCTCCTCCGTTGAGTGAAGGTAGGGGGGGTTGGGACCTCTAGACCACCAGACTGGGGGGGCACTAGACCACCAGGTGGGGGCTGAAGGTCTCTTCTGTTAGGGGATGGGGGAGTTAGGGGGCTGTGGCTCTTCTGTTGGGGGAATGAAGAGGCCTTCTAGCATGCTAATGCATGCTGGACAGGACTCCCCATTCCTGGAATACTAATGTCCCTGTTTAGTAGTAGTTAGTTAGCATGCATTTGCATGCTATTAGCATTCAGAGCAGGTGAGCGCGTTGTTACACGTGCTTGCCATCTCTGATCCTGGGATGTAGGCTAACGCGGGCAACAGTGCAGCACTAATGGCCTCTAGCACCTGCGTTTGCTTTTGATCATTTGGGCCACAGTGGCAGTACCCCCCCACACACACTCCATCTAACAGACAATCTAATATAATAATTTGCTCCTCCAACATTCCAATGTGTCTCACTGGGATCTTAACCACCTGCTGACATCACTCCTCCAACGTTCTCCTCCAACGTTCCAATGTGTGTCACTGGGATTGTAACCACCTGCTGACGTCACTCCTCCAACGTTCTCCGTCCCCCCTCCCTCCCAGTTCCATGGGACCTGGAACTGGGAGGGAGGGTCAGAGGGAGGGGGGACCTTGGAAATGGGAGGGAGGGAGGGAGGAAGGGGGACACTAGAACTCGGAGGGGGGAGGGAGGGGGGCCTGGAACTCGGAGGGAGGTGGAGGGGGCAGGGGAGAGATGCTGCACATGGATGGATGGAGGGGGCAGAGCACAGAGGACGTTGCCTGCATATGGATGAATGCAGGGGAGAGAGCATAATGCAGGGGAGGGAGGGGACCCTGAAACTCGGAGGGAGGCAGGGAGGGGACGACCCTGGAACTCGGAGGGAGGGAGGGGGACAACAACCCTGGAACTTGGAGGGCGGGAGGGGGGACCCTGGAACAGGGAGGGAGGGGGGCCTTGGCACACACACTCATGCTCACACACACACTCTCTCTCTCTCACAGACACACTTGCACCCAGTCTCACTCTCTCTCTGTCACACACACACTCGCACATTCACTCTCTCTCTCTCTCTCACACAGTCACAGTCACAGTCACATACACTCTCTCAAACATACACACTCCGAGGAAAACCTTGCTAGCGTCCGTTTCATTTGTGTCAGAAACGGGCCTTTTTTACTAGTTACCTAGATAAATAGGCTATGTGAAAACTTCTAACCCTCACTGTGATAGTTCTTTGACTGTGTATGACTCAAGATCTATTGTTTTGCTTTGAGTGCAGCAGATCTTTGCCACGCCCAAGAAGCTGCCACCCCAGATGACAGCCTAGTTTATCTAACGGTTAAACTGGCTCTGTCAACATCAAGATCCTACTACACAGCTATGCAAATATACCTCACTCCTGCTCTGCAGCATGTCTTGCTGTTCTGCTGATATGAGGAAGCTAGGAACATAGCTGCCAAGTTAGCCAGTTCCAAGAGGAAGATTTAAGTATCAATCCTTTGTGCTGCTAACCAAGTAAGTGCCAACAAGAGGTATATACAGTGGCACTAACTGGATTGTGCCACTCCTAACCTCCTCGGCACTATCTGGACACTGCTGAGGTGGTCCTGAGTGGAGCTTGGGTGGCACTGTTAGTGGCCATATTCAGACTGCTAAGAAACTGGATAAAGTTAGGACAGCTCGGCACTGAAACCAGATATTCAGCGCCAGCCAGTATCTGGATACCGACATTGAATATTTGGTTTCAGTTTAATTACAATGACCAGTATTTTGCATAAGCATCAGAATCTGCTCAGAGCAAAGCCCTCCTCCCCCCCCCCCCCCCCCAACACACACATGTGTAAGGATTGAATTCATAGATCAGGAAGCTCTAAGTGTGACATTGCATTTAAAGCTGGGAATCACTTGACTGTCTTTTGGATCCATAACCCAGAGAGGACCGTTCACTGCAACTGTCTTTTTTCAGAACATTGTGAAGAAGAGTGAATGTGCAGTTTCAAATTGAGGATGTCAAGACCTGTGAGGTTGTAGATACTGCAAGGTGCTGCAGGAGCTATGGTTTTAATTGGACTCAGAGGATCCTGACCAGTCGGTCATAAAACAGTGCTGTGTCTCTCATTGGCAGATGACCAAATGCAGCACCTGGAACAGACTTCCTGAATTAGTACGTCTAGCTCCAGCTCTGGCCATCTTCAAATATAGGCTATAAGCCCACCTTTTGAGGCTGCTTTTAACTCCAAACTCCTATTCTCTTGGTCAGTACCCATATCTGTTTTATCATTCCCACCTTAAGTATTTCCCTTATCCCTTATTTGTCCTGTTTGTTTGTCTTGATTAGATTGTAAGCTCTTCCGAGCATGGACCATCTCTTACATGTTCAGTGTACAGCGCTGTATACGTCTAGTAGCACTATAGAAATGATAAGTAGTAGTAGTAGTTTTAGTAGTAGATGCAGAGAAGGAAACAAGGCTGGATGTAGGGCAGGAGACATAGTTGGACGTAGGGCAGGAGACAAGACTGGAGGCAGGGCTGGTAGCAAGGCAGGAAGCATGGTTGTGAAAAAAGTGGGAGAGAAAGTGCAGCCTCCTTAAAATGGCCCCAGATGCTATCATCAACCGAAGGTGCCTCTTATCCCATCCCCCTGTGAGTCTTTTAAAAGAGTATTCTCGCCGCACGTACCTAAGAGCCCTTGCTCCGGCACGGCCCGGAGAGTGCAGCCTGCATCAACAATGAGGTGCTCTGAAGCGCCAAAGGCAGTGGCATGGACTGCCCACCACACTGAGGGGGAAACCCAACACCCCGGACAATGCTGCAGACCCACATCCCGATGCCCCCCCTGATTAATAATGGAGCATGCTTTTGGTTTGTGTGTTCCTAGGAGTTCTCCTTAGGTCCATAAACTTTCCAGTCAATGAGGTACTGGAGTTTTCCCCATTCTTTCTGAGAAACTAAGATGCTCTGGACTTCATACTGTGCGTCAGGGTCAACACCAATAGATACAGATACTGGAGGTGCCCTGCCTCTCCATCTCAGCATAAGGGATTTCAGGAGTGACACATGAAATGTGTTGTGGATACGCAGACTTTCAGGTAACTTCAATTGGTATCAAACTGGTCCAACCTGACTGATGATAAGATAAGACTCAATGAATTGGGGAGTGAACTTGGTGGAGGGGATCTTGAGATGGATATTCTGAATAGATAATGAGACTAAGCCCCCCCACCCCCCAGATAGAGCTGAGGGGCCAGAACCCGCTTCTTATCCGCCTTCTTCTTGTACTTCTCAGAGGTCCAAACTAAGAGTTCTGGCGTACTCTTCCAGAGATTAGCAAGTGACTTAGCTGTCACTTCAGCAGCTGGTACTGTAAACATCTGTGGTATTCTCAGGTGTCACCCGAAAATCATTCAAAATGGGAAAACATCAAAAGACTCGTTCACATGGCTGTTGTAACTGAATTCCACCCATGGCAGCAGCTAAGACCAGTTGTTTTGTTGGGCAGAGACACAGCAGCACAGGAAAAACTTTAAGACTTGGTTAACCCTCTCTGTCTGACTGTTAGTCTGGGGAATATAGCCCAATGAAAAGTGTCTAATCTGTAAGGTCCCACAAAGATTTCACTAGAATGTGGACATAAAATGAACTCCATGGTCAGCGACGATGATTTCTAGTAAGCCAAGTAACTGAAAAATTTCTTTAAAGAACTTCCAAGCCAACATGAGCACTGTAGGATGAAAATAAGTAATTAGGGCAATAATTATTCCCTGATAAAACTTATTACAATGTTTCCGCTCAGTCTAGGGGAAATTATAAAGAAACCTTGTGCTGGCACCCTGCCAGTGTTTTGTTCTTCGCCAAAGAACCAAAGCCACGTCACAGATGATAATTATATATTATTTATTACAGGTAGAAAAATAGACACTCTGCAATAGCTTATATGCAATAATATCTCTTACTGATATGCACTAACAAAATATATTGTCTATTATCCTGAGACTACGTACAGTAATGATTAGAACAGTACAAATTATATCCTAATGATCCTTATGAAAATTATCACATCTTATGCAAAATACACATTAGCAGCTGTCCCTGACCAAGAGCTGACATAAACCAGTCGTACTTAGATAAAACCACTGCCTAACCCCAGACTTGGAAATATATCACTGTGATCTTACCACGCTGTCCTGATGACGGCTTCAGATAAGACCGGAGCAGAATCTCCCCAGACACTATCTCAGCTGTCTGTGTCTTATGTAGTGCAGGTCTTTCTCAGCAAACAAGCAGGTTCCCGTCTCCCCTTTGGTTATCAGAGCCAAAATCTCTGCCACAGGTATTTGCACCAGTTATGCAGGTCACAAGGTTGGTATCATACAGTCTCTAGCTCACCCCGAGCCTTGCTGGATTTCTCAGGTCCTTCACAGGTACTCCTCCTCCGAGGGTCTCCGACTAACTTCTTTTCCCACTCTCCCCGCGTTCTTTCCAGACCTCTCTCTGTGATAGCCTGGACCAATTCTCCTCTCATACAGTCCAGTGCATGGGTAAGAAGAGATCTTTGTTTTGTGACCATGGAGATGGTAACTTCTGGTGCCATGAGTATGACTCCCTTCCCAGCGTCTCAGAGATAGAAGGGGGATGGTTGGAACACAGAATGACCTTGGCTTCAGCAAGCCTGTCAGTGATTTTCCACAAGCTGAAGCTGGATCTTGCTGACACAGAGATGTTGCAGCAGCCATCTTATTATACCAAGATGTCATAGGCTTGTATAGGCCAAGACCAGCTTAGGCTAGATCACAGGGAAATACCCCTACAGCACAGAAGGTAACCCGGGTAAGTGTTACGATTTGGCCCATGTTTCATGCTCTCATTCATCTCGCCACCTGGTGGCTAGACCTGGTGGCTGCTATGGATTGACTGCTGGCTGTTTCCCATGTTCCAGAAGGTTCTCCGGTCCGGTCTAGATCTTCCAGCCCTCCAGACTGTCTGGAGTTTTTGGAACTGAGCAGCACCCGTACCTGGTGACCTCCCTTGTACTTTGCCTTCATTAACCACCTGGATGCTTTCTAGTTTGCCTTGCAATAGAGGTCCTCAGAGGAGTTTCCCTCTGCGAGAGTTGTTGCAGTGTGTCTGTACTATTTTCCTGTTTCAGCTTTGGCCCTGCTTATCTCCTGGTTTATTCTATTGTCTGCTGCCTGCCCAAGACCCGGCTTATCTCCTGGTTTACTCTACTGTCTGCTGCCTGCCCAAGACCCGGCTTATCTCCTGGTTTACTCTACTGTCTGCTGCCTGTCCAAGACCCGGCTTATCTCCTGGTTTACTCTACTGTCAGCTGCCTGCCCAAGACCCGGCTTATCTCCTGGTTTATTCTACTGTCTGCCGCCTGCCCAAGACCTGGCTTATCTCTTGGTTTATGCTACTGGCATGTTCCTGCCCTGTCTGGTAAGTCCTGCCGGCCGCCTGCACCCAGGGGCTCAACTCCTGGGGAAGGGCGGTCAAGTGCAGGTGAAGTCCAGCGGTTTTCTGTCAGAGGTCTGCCTTGTCTTGTGTTTTGTGTGATTCTCCTGCCGCTGCCGCTCCTCGACAGGGGTCCAAGGGCTCACTAACCCAGTGGTTTCACAAGAAGCCTGACAAATTGCAAGGCCATTAGCTCGGAGGGATCACCCGTATTGCGGATACTCCAGGAGCACTCTCAGAACTTTTCACGGATCAGCGATGTCCTCCGTACCAAGGAGGTCCGTTTAGGCCAACTGGAGAGCCTTATGGCAGCATCTACGAAAGCAGACATTTGTCCAGCTTCGAGTCCAGATTTAGCACCGGCAGGAGCTGCTGTCACGTCAGGTATCTGTCTTAAGTCACCCCCCTCCCGATATATGATGGCAATCCTAAGGACTGTAGATGTTTTCTCAATCAGTGTGAAATAATTTTTGAACTCCAGGCCCGAGACTTTCCTTCTGATAGAACCCGGATAGCTTATATTATGTCACTGTTGTCTGGGCAAGCGTTAGCCTGGGTGTCTCCTCTGTGGGAGAAGAATGACCCGGTGCTTCACGATCTCCGCAGTTTCCTGGATCAATTTAAATGAGTGTTTGAAGAACCCGGGAAAGTTACCTCTGCCACTTCAGCACTCTTGACACTAAAGCAGGGAAAGCGGACTCTGGGCGACTATGCCATTAGGTTCCGCACTCTGGCTTCTGAGTTGACCTGGAATAATGAAAGCTTGGTTGCGGCCTTCTGGCAGGGATTGGCGCCCCAAATAAAGGATGAGTTGGCCGGACGTGAACTTCCTACCGGGTTAGATGAACTGATTGTACTCTGCAATATGATTGACATTCGATTCCAGGAGCATAGCCGAGAACGGCGCTCCCCAGAAAGGATGGGGATTAAAACACCTAGCCATCAGTATGGGCCACAGACGTCTAGTGGCCGGGAGGCCTCTCCCCTGCCACTCGTAGAACCCATGCAGTTGGGACATACTCCTCTCACGATGCAAGGAAAACAGAGGTGGCGGACCCTCAACCTTTGCCTGTATTGTGGTGATACTGGACACTATGCGTCTAGGTGTCCACTTAAACCGGTACCCTTGGATCAGGGTATGACGGCAGGTACTATTGTAAGTCTATCTTCTGGCATTCTTCGTACCCAATTCCTAGTGCCAGCAGTGCTCGATTTAGGTCACAGAAAGGAGCATACTGAAGTCTTTCTGGACTCTGGGACTGGTGGAAACTTCATAGCCGAGTCCCTGGTCCATCAATTTAACATTCCTATACAAGAATTACCTAAGACCATTCCACTCTTTTCAGATTATGGGGGCATTCAAGGTTATGTGAGTACCCAGACGGGCCCGGTGAGCTTGTGTATTGGTGATCACAGGGAAGACATTTCCCTATATATCCTCCAGTCAGCAGTGCAACCCATTGTTTTGGGACTACCTTGGCTACAGAGAAACAATCCGACCCTAGACTGGGGTAAGGGTGAGATCTTGGACTGGGGTGAGTCTTGCA
Organism: Microcaecilia unicolor; assembly: GCF_901765095.1. Lineage (NCBI taxonomy): Eukaryota > Metazoa > Chordata > Amphibia > Gymnophiona > Siphonopidae > Microcaecilia > Microcaecilia unicolor. The sequence goes on from NC_044038.1 coordinate 101,511,932, forward strand.
GGAAACTGTGCCTCACTCCTGATGCCGGGAGTACTGTCAGCGAACAGCAGGACCAAGACCCTGATGCTTGGATGGATATTAGTGACTCACAGTCTCAGGATTCGGATGCCTCTGCAATTGGTCTGAGCATCGCTTGTATTTTACCCCAGGTCGAGAAGTTCCAAGCTGGAGCCTGCAACGCGTACAAACCCCAGGTTCCATCCAAGAGGGGTCCGAGGAAGACTCCTCGAGGCGGGTTGTCTCGCCCCTTACCTAGAAGACAGGTCCCAGGTCCTAAGGTTCAGGACAGTCCTGGTATTCGGAGATCTAAGAGGTTTAAGGATAGCTCACAGCAAGCTATGTCCAGTAGTTCTACTCTAGTGCTGAGCACTCGATCCAGCTCTGTTGACAAAGCCCAGCCTCGCCCTCAACTGGCCATCTCACGACCCGGGCCTAGTGCTATGATGGTGGACTACGCACCTAAATTCACCAGCAGATGCCACCAAAAATATCCATGGAAACCTAGAACCCCCGAGAAGTCCGGGGAGGCCTTGAGGGGGAGGTACTGTTACGATTTGGCCCATGTTTCATGCTCTCATTCATCTCACCACCTGGTGGCTAGACCTGGTGGCTGCTATGGATTGGCTGCTGGTTGTTTCCCATGTTCCAGAAGGTACTCCAGTCCGGTCTAGATCTTCCAGCCCTCCAAACTGTCTTGGGAGTTTTTGGAACTGAGCAGTACCCGTACCTGGTGACCTCCCTTGTACTTTGCCTTCATTAACCACCTGGATGCTTTCTAGTTTGCCTTGCAACAGAGGTCCTCAGAGGAGTTTCCCTCGGCGAGAGTTGTTGCAGTGCGTCTGTACTATTTTCCGGTTTCAGCTTTGGCCCTGCTTATCTCCTGGTTTATTCTATTGTCTGCTGCCTGCCCAAGACCCGGCTTATCTCTTGGTTTATTCTACTGTCTTCCGCCTGCCCAAGACCTGGCTTATCTCTTGGTTTATGCTACTGGCTGTTGCCCGCCCAGGACCCGGCTTGTCTCCTTGTTGGTATCCTGTTCCTGCCCTGTCTGGTAAGTCCTGCCGGCTGCCTGCACCCAGGGGCTCAACTCCTGGGGAAGGGCGGTCAAGTGAAGTCCAGCAGTTTTCTGTCAGAGGTCTGCCTTGTCTTGTGTTTTGTGTGATTCTCCTGCCGCTGCCACTCCTCGGCAGGGGTCCAAGGGCTCACTAACCCAGTGGTTTCACAGGAAGCCTGACAGTAATGGAATAAAGTGAGCCATCTTGGAGAATCAGTCCACGACTACCCAAATAGTGGTAAATCCATCCAATTCTGGGAGGTCCATAATGAAGTCCATGGCTGTGTGAGTCCACAGTGTCTCCGGTATAGGGAGGGGTTGAAGAAGGCCCCATGGATGTGATGAGCACAGATGGGACAAGAGGCTACCAGTAGGTTCGGGATATCAGTTCCAGTGTCCCATAGGCTCCGGGATGGCCGGCAACTTTGAAATTATGGTCCCACCTCAATGCTGCATCCCAGAGTTGTTTGGGCACCACAGTCTTGCCCGAGGGTATTGGTATTGAGATGGCTGCCAGGATCTTGGCTGAATTCAGGATGGTCTCGGGATCAGGGCTCATCAGTAGCCTCAAAGGATCAGGAAAAGGCATAGGCCCGAACGTTCTTCTCAGCTGGACGAAAGATCACTCAAAAGTCAAAACAGGAAAAAAGGAGACTATCAAGCCTGATGTGGGTTGAGTCTTCGAACCTCCTGTAAGTACAGGAGATTCTTGTGGGCCATGGTCACGGTGAATAATTAGCTCCCTCCAGTAATTGATGCCACTCCTCCAAGGCCATCTTGATGGCTAATAATTCCTGATCTCCCATAGTGTAGTTCTTTTCCACAGGTGAGAATTTCTGAGAGAAGAAGGTGCAGGATAACAATTTGCTTTTAGTGTCTCATTGAGAGAGCATGGCACTGGCTCCCATGGAAAAAGCGTCAGTTTCTATGAAGAAGGGTTTTTCCGGATCAGGATGATAGAGCATTGGGTCCGTAACTAAGGCTTGCTTCAAGAGGTCAAAGGCTGAGATCGCCTCTCCAGGCCTGTGCCGAGTGGTTGTTTAGAGCCATAAGAGGTGCGGCATTAGTGGAGTAGTCCTGGATGAACTTGTGATAGTAATTGATGAAACCAATGAAACGCTGTAAGGCTCGTGAACCCTGATATCAAGGCCAGTCGCGAATGGCTGTTTCCCCAGCCAGGGCTAGACCCGACACTTTCCCAACTTGTTTAGCTTTTAAGCGCCTAATGCCCTCTCTTGCCATAGCAGAGGCATAAATTCAGCAACTGGCATCTCTGTTTCTCCTGTTCAGTGAGGGAGGAGCGGCCCTCTCTTCCCACAGTAGAGACATAAATTCAGCAACCGGTGTCTCTGTTTCTCCTGTTCAATAAGGGAGGAGAGGTCCACTTGCATCGGCTCTCCAGGGTCAGTAGGTGTAGTATCTTTAGTTGACATGTGGGGTCATGGTGGAAACTGGGTGCTAAGCAAACCATCCTGCAGGAGCCTTGTCATTCTTGAGCCCACTCATGGAACTTAATGTCTACCTGGTTGCAAAGGTAAATGAGGTCATCCAGCATTGTGGGAAGATCCCATCTTATCATTTGATCTTTAATCTGAGGTGCCAGCCCCTGCCAGAAAACTGCCACAAGAGTTTCATTGTTCCACTCCAGCTCTGAGGCAAGAGTACAAAACTGAATGGCATAATTGTCAAGCCTTTGCAACCCTTGTCGCAGTTTGAGAAGCTTAGATGCTGCAGAAGAAGCCTTTCCAGGTTACTCAAAGACCCTCTGGAATTGCTCAAGAAGCACATTCAGGTTATTAAGTACTGGGTCATTCCACTCCCAGAGATGCCCACACAAGGGCTTGGCCTGACAGTAGAGACATGATGTAGGCCACTTGGGCTCTATTGGAAGTGAAGTCCATTGCTTGGAGTTCAAAGATGATCAGACATTGGTTGAGAAACCCTCCACAGGTCTTAGGACTCCTATTATACCAAGGAGGAGGCACCAGATGAATTCCAGGTGTAGTAGGAGCAGCTACAGGAATAGAACTGATGGCTGCTGGTAGAGTGGCAGCAGTTTGTGGCTCCACAGGTATCTGAAGATGGTCCATACATGTGGTCAGATCCCAGACATAGCCAGATAATTGCTGGAGCAACTGAAAAGTAGTTGACTCGCCTGAACTCATAAGCTTTGTAATCTGTCACCACAGGGTTTGGTGAGCCATTGGACCATCAGCAGATGAGGCGGATTGCCCAACCCGGAGGCTAGGCAGGGCCCCTACTGACAGTAGGCAAGTCACAACCCCAGCACAGGCTGGATAAGGTAGCTCTTAAAAGAGCTCTTGGGGGCAAGCCTGATCAGGTCATGGCCTTTGAGTAGCTCTGAAAAGAGCTCTTGGGGGCAGGCCTGACAAGGTCAGGGCCTGGGAGTAACTCTGAAAAGAGCTATTTGGGGGCAGGCCTGACAAAATCAGGGCCTGGGAGTAGCTGGATCTGGTTTGGTTGGAAGCAGAACAGGGGACAAGGCTAAATACAGGGCAGGAGACAAGGCTGGTGGCAGGGCAAGAGACAAGTCTGGATGCAGGGATGGTAGAAAGGCAGGAAGCACAGTTGTGAAGGCAGTGGGATAGAAAGTGCAGCTTCCTTAAAAGAGCCCCAGATGCTGATGTCAACTGGGGGTGCCCCATAGCCCTCCCCCTGTGGGTCTTTTAAAAGAGCGTTCCCACCGCACGTGACGTTCTCCTGCCAGAATTCTGTGCAAAAGAATTTCAAAATTCTGCGCACAAAGTTTGCAAATTCTGCAAAATTCAGTGCACAAAATTTGCAAATTCTGCATGTCTGTTTGGTATAATTTAAGCAATATTACAGCCCTCTCTCCCTGTATTTATTTATTTATTTTATTGCATTTGTATCCCACGTTTTCCCACCTATTTTCAGGCTCAATGTGGCTTACATAATGTTGTTCACAATGTCATTACAAGATATCAGATACAGTTAGTATTGTGCAGTGATTAAGTAGGGAAGAGAGAAGAAAGGGAGAGAGTGATCGGGAGTTATGTAAGTGGATTTTCATAACTGATTGGGTTGGAGAGGTGCATTGATGAGGTTGTCAGTTATCGGTTCTCATTGTAGGATTTGTTGAAGAAGTATGTCTTCAGAGCTTTGTGAAAGATAGTTATATCATTGATAGTTTTCAGGTCTGTAGGTAGTGCGTTCCATAACTGCGTGCTCATGTAAGAGAAGGAAGCGGCATGCATCAGCTTGTATTTTAGTCCTTTACAGCTGGGGAAGTGCAGGTTGAGAAATTTGCGGGATGATCTTGTGGCGTTTCTGGGGGGTAGGTCTACGAGGTTAGACATGTATATTGGGGCATCTGCGTGAATGATTTTGTGAACAATCGTGCAGATTTTGAATGCAATTCGTTCCTTAAGTGGTAGCCAGTGAAGTTTCTCTCTTAAGGGTTTTGCACTTTCATATTTAGCTTTTCCAAATATGAGTCTGGCAGCAGTATTCTGGCCAGTTTGGAGTTTTTTGATAGTCTGTTCTTTACAGCCAGCGTACAGTGCGTTGCAGTAGTCCAGATGACTTATTACCAATGACTGTACCAGGGTGCGGAAGATGTATCTCAGGAAGAATGGTTTTACTCTTTTGAGTTTCCACATGGAGTAGAACATCTTTTTCGTCGTATTTTTCACATGGGTATCAAGGGTGAGGTTTCGATCTATGGTGACTCCGAGAATTTTCAAGTTTTGAGAGACAGGAAGAGAACAGTATGGTGTGATTATGGTGAAGTTTTTTGTGTTATGTTGCGAGGTGAGTACAAGACATTGAGGGGCATAATCGAAAGGTCGTCCAAGTACGCATTAGGACGTCCTTACGAAAACGTCCAAAATCAGGCATGTATAATCGAAAATTAGTATGGGTGTTTTTTGATAATCGATTATCCCTGTAGCAAGACGACCAAATGAGGAGCGCATAAGCATGACTAAATTGGGCGCCCTAACACGTTCGATTATCGCAGGTGCAAACGACCAAATCAGAAAGTGTGTAAAAGAATGTACATAGGTGTACCGCAAATACAGTACATGCTGTTCTGGACATCTAGGTAGGGGAAAATATGAGGAACGTTTATACGCGTCAACTACAGAAAGATCATGCTGCTCCACCGATATATTCCTCATATGTGCCCTATCTGGATGTCCGGAACTGCATGCAGCTATATGCATATTGTGTATATGTGAAAAGGGTCGGGTGCTTCATACTCATCTATATAAGGCAAGTTCCGCATGCATAACAACCAGGCATGCACGTCAAAGACGTCTATGCTTACGACGGCGTCCACGTGCTGATAGGGCCATATATGGGATGGTCATCCATATATGGAGCTGTTCACGAAACTACGTCCGTCACGCAAGGACGTCCATATAAGGCACTTGTTTTCCCACATCTATTCTCAATGAAAAAATGGTGCATTTACGGAGGGAGCCAAATTTCAGTGAGGAGAAGAGCCTGCTGCTGGTGCGGCTATGCCTTAGGCTCTTTATCACACACCACCACCTGCCCCCCAGGCTCCAGGCCATGAGAGCCTGGTCCCGCATCAGGGAGAGGCTGGAGAGGTAAGTGTTTGCCCCCCCCCCTCCTGTACTTACACATATAACAGCTCCCTCCCTCATCAATGTAGCCAATAACTGGAGTGTGCATGCAAGGATAATGAGTAATATGGGTACATGCACAATCACTAATAAAATGTATGTTCTTGAAAGGACAACCATTCCCATATCCCTACAATAATGTATTTCGTTATTTCATTATTTCTTGCATTTGTATCCCACATTTTCCCACCTCTTTGCAGGGTCAATGTGGCTTACAACACATCTGAATAGTGGAAACATTATACCAATTAAACGTATAGCATACTTGATAACATGGTAAACACATATAAAGTAGTTTTACAAGCATTAATTATAATGCATACAAACGGTACTTTCTGGCCTCATGGCCACCTCTATGGCATCATCTGCATAGGAGCCAACTCAGTGGTTGCTGTGGGTGCTTGAGCACCCCCAATATAGAATAAATGCCTTGTATGTATCCAGGGAGGGGTGATCTCCACTGGGGGTAGCACCCCCCAAAATTTTAAAAAGGTGGCTCCTATGAATCTGGACCAATGGAGGTGGTCCTCCCCCCCCCCCAACAGTGTTGACCCTTTCTCTGCTATTTGAATAACAAATGAATGTGTGTGCAGAGGGCAAGAAGGACCATCCCCTGACTCCTGCTCTACAAACTTATATCTTACAGACGCTTCAGGGTTCACCGGGACTTTGAGTCCCTGAGGAGGAGGTTCTGCCGTGTGAGGCGGGAGAGGCCTGAGCTCATCCGGGCAGTGCGACGGCACCTCAGGGCTCGCCGTAAGTATTCAACAAACGGACACCTGTACTGATTTGTAAATATATTTATTGAATAATGCTAATGTCCTGTACAATATCAATTTCCATGTGGCTAATAGCCAACTACTAAGTAATAACATATTTATTGGTCCCAGATCAAGGATGCAAGTTGCAGGTGCCCTCCCATGACTGTGGCTGCAACTTCCAACGACCATCCCCCCTTCCCCCCCGAGATGATTGAGATGACATGCCTCACTTTAGTCTCCCCCTTTCTGGGGTGGGTGGATAGTGTGTCCTGGTAGACCTGCCTGAGGCCCTACTTTTACTGGATGTCATGGTCTCCCTCACATAAAAGTAATGTGCTAAACACCCTTCCCACCGCCCCCCCCCCCCCCCATTAAAAACAACAAAAACAGCTCACCAAACCCTCGTCGCATCTCACAATGCAAACATGCTGGTCACCAATGAGTGTGGTGTGCCAACATGTCCTGTGTGTTTTGTGTCAGTGCAGTTTCCAGGGTTCCCTGTCATGTCATCTGATGCATCTCAGTCCCCCGTGGGTATAGGCCACGCCTCCTCACACCTTCCCCCATCCCCTGGCTCAGGCCACCCAGCTACTGCACTATGCAAGCCATGTTGCATGTGCTCATCTCATCCATACTCTGTTTACATACACAGGGCTCCAGCACCAGCAGCAGGAGCAGGCTGATGAGGCGGGCCACCTGGAGGAGGAGGAGCCAGGCCAGGAGGGGCACCTGGAGGAGGAGGAGGAGGAGTCAGCCCAGGAGGGCTACGAACAGGAGGAGGAGGAAGAGCCGGCTGAGGCCCATTATGAGGAGGAGTCGGACTCGGAGGATGGGGTCCTCATTGATGAGGACATTATAGAGGACCCCTCCCCAGCTGCAGCTCCATCATCAGCTGCACCATCTCCCTCCCCTCGGCCATCTCCATCCCCTGAGGCACCTCCACCACGTGCCACAACATCTTCCCCTGGGCCTGCTCCATCCCCTGGGCCTGCTCCAACCCCTGGGCCAGCTCCAGCCCTTGGGCCAGCTCCAGCAGCCCTTGGTGCTGGTGCAATGATGCACCTCCTGCAGCAGCTGGTAGATGGCCAGTGCCAGCTGGTAGATGGCCAGCACCAGCTGCTGCAGGAGGTCAGAGCCCTACGGCAGGGCAATGAGCAGCTCCAGGGCCCACTGAGGGTACTGCTGGAGCTGCTCATTGCCCTGCTACAGAGGGCATTACTCAGAGGGCATGCCCGCCCTTGACTAACGTTGTGGGGAGGGGAGGGAATTATTGGGGTTGTGGGGAGTTGTGGGGGGGAAGGAATTGTTGGGGTTGTTGGGGGGGGGGATGTGGGGAGATGTGGGGGGAATCACAATGTTGGTGGGGCTTTGTTGGGTTGGGGGGTGGGGGTGTTGGGGAAATAAATCTATTTGTTACACTTTAAATAACAGGGTGTGTGTGTGTCTCTCCCTTGTGCACTACATATAAGCAAATGGTGCTGTTGAGTTGAGAGGAAGGAGGCAGCAATATTCATAGCATGAAATGTGCAGTGTGAATGAGAAAGTTGATGCATGTCTGAGAATGTTGGCCATACAGAAGGCCATCTGTTCATTCCTACCTGCATGGCCATATGTGCAGGGGGGGGGGGGCGGGGAGGCTGGATGGATATTACTGTTCACGAACACAAATGCCCAGCCAGCCCCTCTCCCTCCCCTCCCCCTTTACCATACTGACCCACAGCACAGAGTGGCATCAATAAGAGATTTATTGTCTAGCACTTGTGATCTGCCAAGTAGAAACTTGCACATAACCCTAGGTAGCACATAGACGATGTTTGCTCTCTGATGGCCAGACATCCTTACCCACAAGCCACATTGGTGGCCCACGAAGGAGCTACATACAGCTGGCTCATATTTTCACATTCAATACATCAGCAATGGTATATAGTGCTGAGGAGAAAAGGGAAAACAATGGGAAGGGAAGCCCATTAGATGGATGGTTACTTCATCACAGTTGCAATATAATACAAGAGTTACAGAAGGCCACAAATAAATATGGTGCTCATTATTTGGAGGTTTGATCACACTTTCTCCAGTAGTAGCTCAAGGTGAGTTACATGCAGATATTCTAGGTCTGTCTCTGTCACAGGATGACTCAGTTTGTCCCTGAGCCAACCGGGAGTGAAGTGACTCACCCTTGATCACATGGAGCAGTAGTGGGAATTGAACCGGCAACCTTGTAATTACAAGGCTGGTGCTCTAACCACTAGGCCACAGCAGCCGCCAGGCTGTGGCCACCTGCAGTTAATTTGGGTTGGGACCTGTACACAGAACCCTCTCCCTCACCACCACGTCTTAAGGGCTAAGTAGGCAGTACCTGTAGCCACCTTGAGCCTATTTTCCAGGCTACCAAATGTTAGAAATGTTCTTGTTCCCTAACTAGGGAGGATTTTAGGAAGGTGTTCAATAATGTGCTAAACACATCCATTGCATATATTATTCCCCCTCCCCCTCCTCCTCCTATCGACCTTGACAATGGGTGGCCACTTCATAAATGGGGACTGGGGTTCACCACATAAACAAGGAAGATGGAACCTACCGGGAACCAATACAGCAGCTCCAACAGCTGGCCCACACCATTGAGGACCTGCCAACCCCACACAGTACAGCGCTGATGGCCTCCAGCCAGTGCACAGGAACCTGGTGAAAAGAGAGCTAGCTGAGAGTTGACTGCAGACTACATACAGTGAATGGACACTCCTTGATTATGAGCAGAAAGAGAAGAGTTGGCAGACAAATGAGAGCTTACCATGAACGTCTGTTTCACGAATTTGTAGTGCGCCTTCTATCTTCAGGAATATTAGCTGGACGTCTGCCTCAGTGAACTGACTCTTACCGAGGGGTGCTTGATTTGGGCCGATTGTAGCAATTTCTTCGCCACCACAGACTGCCTGCTACAACCAGGCAGAGAAAATGGGAGAAAGTAAGGGAGGCTCACGGGATGTGGAAGAGTGGAAACGGAAGGCGTGGTGGCTGAGGGCCAGCCCTAATCACAACCCCCCCCCCCCCCAAATACACAGGTGTACCCAAGCATACATTGCCAAACACAAACCTTATTATAAGTGAGGGTAAAACCCTGTAAACGATTGTTAAGAACAACTTGCAACGTCCCAGCACAGGAAATGGCGGTTTAAATGGCAATGAAGAAAGGGAAGGCGGGTGGGGACGCCCATATTAATGTATCCATAATCGAAATCACATGGGCCTAATCGCTACCTCAGCTGGAGATGTTTAGGAAATGTGTGTATAATGGAAAAGAAACCGCTCATATCTGGAACGCCTATCCCCTGTCCAAAATAGGCGTCCCTGGCGAGTATTTAAGCGCCCACTCACTCCGTATTTTCGAAACCCCATTGTTACAATGCCGCCGCGTCAGCCCCCAACCCGGAAGGGAAATTTTTCAGATGGAGAGGTAGAGCTACTGGTGCAGGAGATCCAGCAACGGCACCAAAATCTCTTTGCTCCCACAGGGCAGAGGCTTGCTGCAACCACCAAACAGCGGGAGTGGGAGGCGGTACGTGACAGCATCAATGCAGTCTTCCATTGTGCAAGGGACGTGGAGGACTGCAAGCGCAAGTGGCGGAAGCTGAGGAGGGATGTGAAGCGCAAGGCTGGTGCCCATCCCCCACCACATGACACAGACAACCTCACCCCCCTGGAGCTCATGGTCTACTCCCTCCTACCCCAGGAGGGCATCCACGGAATAGGGTCCCTTGACACCTCGGCAGAGCCTGAGGGCTCAGGTAGGTTGACGATTATGAAGCTGGGCTATCTGTTCTGCTGCATTAAACTGTGTTATACAAGTTCGGGCCGGGAGGTGGGAGGTGGGGAGTGGGGGGGGGGGGGGGCGGGAGGAGGGGGAGCGAGTTTCAGGCTGGTGTGCTCATATGTAGAATAAACGACCATCTTTATGAGCGAGTTTCAGGCGGGTGTGCTCATATGTAGAATAAACGACCATCTTTATGATGCTGTCCTGACTTCCTTACCCCTACTCACTTGCTCTGTACCCTTACTCTCTATCCCTACCGTACTCATTTACCTTCTCTCTTACTTGTCCTGTGTGTGCATCTTAATTACATTGTAAGCTCTATTTGAGTAGTGGTAGTGTTCATGTGTGTCATAGGAGCACACTCTGTGGGTGCTGTGGGTTTTTGAACACCCCCAATATTGAGCAACTATCATGTAGGTGTCCAGGGTGGAGTTTTGTGCACTGGCCTTAGCACCCCCAGTTGGCTCCTATGGGTGTGTGTAGGTTACTACTGTGGCACAACTTTGGGGGGGCCTTCCTTCCCTACTACTCCCTCCTATTTTCTCATCACCAAACTGTGCCTATTTCTTTCTGTTACCTCTGTGCTCTAGTGAGTGTGGGCCACATGCATGCAACTTAAGGAGCCTCTAATGGGGGTGATAAAGCAGTTCTAGGCAGTCTAGCAAGTCAGTAGTAACACAAGACATGCTGAAATGTCCTTCACTTTAACTAATATACAACAAACAGCTTGTCCACAAAGTTGTGAGCGGTGTCCTTCTCTTGGCTGTCCGTACATCACCTCTACCCAGCTGCCTGTGGGGCTCTCTTTCACATCGGTGTCAATTCCTTTCCTCCTCACCAGCTCTTTGCTGGGTCACCAGTTTGGGGGCCAATGTATATGAATGCTGAAAGACAAAAGTGGGTTATTTTCACTAACACACTTCCTCACCCTTGTGCTATACAGGTGATGACTCTGAGGAGGCTGGCCCTAGTGGCCTGCAAGCCCAACAAAGGCCTACACCAACAGGACAGCCTCAACCTCCACCGCCTGCAGCAGTACAGCCTGTACCACCACCACCTGCACCAGTACAGCCTGTACCACCACCACCTGCAGCAGCTGAACCAGCAGTAGAGGCTCAACCTCCACCAGCACCACCAGCAGAGGCGGCACCTCCACCACTGGTTGACTCTGCTGAGGAGGATGCATGTAGGGGGCCAGCTCCTCGCCACAGGCCATCCAGCCAACGGAGGCAACTCCTGCGGCTGGCCACTGATTTGCTCAGGCACAATGTGCGCCTGGAGGAGTACTGGCAGGAAAAATTACAGCTGCAGCGGGAAGCACTGCAGGTGCAGCGGGAAGCCCTCCAGGCGCAGCGCCAAGCCCACCAAGAGGTGCTCCAGCAACTGCAACAGCTGCAGCACACCATTGAAGGCCTGCGCCCTCAGGTGACACCACCTACTCCAGCGGTGGTGGTGCAGCAAGACCTGCCATCCACTTCCTCCTCCAGTGGGCAGCAACCACCACTAGCTAAGAGGTGGGCCTTGAGATTGGGCGCCTCCACAGCCATTACTGCAGCACCCACCACCAAACCAGCTCCCATTCTGGGTCCTGTGGCCAGGCTACAGCCAACAAGGTGGCCAGATTTCCACGCCGAAGCCGCAGGCTGCTGTGTGGATACGGAGGAGGACAGTGGGAGCAGCACATCAGCAGAGTGTGAAGATACTTCTCCTGCAGCACCAGCTGCAAAGGAAGTCCGTGGGAGGGGTAGGAGGGGAAGGGGACGGGGAAAGTGATGGCACATGCTGGAGGGTGAGGGTTGGTGGGAGGGGGGGGGTGGTGGGGTGAACACTTATGCACTTAATATAAATAAATGTGCACTTACTTTCACGCAAAACTTGTTTCTATGAGTCTTTGTCTTGCTCTTACGCCAAGCTGGTAAGCATTGAGCTCTGCTCTGTGGGCTGGGAGTGGAGGGAGCTCCTCCTCCTGCTTATCTGGGGCCTCCTATGGTGGCTGTGGCTCCTCTGGGAGAGGCTGTCCTCTGCGCTGGGCCAAATTGTGCAACATGCAGCATGCCACAAAGATCTTGGCCACCTTTTCTGGACTGTAGAGCAGCTCTCCTCCAGACCGGTCCAGACAGCGGAACCGGTTTTTCAACAGGCCAAAGGTCCACTCAATGATCCCCCGGGTGCTGCGATGTCTCCTGTTGTAGGTTTCTTCTGCCCCTGGTTGTGGGTGGACCATGGGGGTCATGAGCCATGTCCTCTGCGGGTAGCCTCGGTCACCTTTGGAGAAAAGCAGAATGAGATAGATGAGGGTGTATTGTTTGGAGCAGGTACAGGGGGGATTAGAATAGTGGGTTGTGGAGTGAAGTGGAGGAAGCCAGGGCGGAGGGTTGCCCAGTGGAGGAGGTATAGTATGGGTACATCCATGTTGCACTTACCTAGTAGCCATCCACCAGTGAACTCCCCTCGCTCAAACCTGCGGAAGATGCCCGAGTGATGTAGGATGTAGGCATCGTGGGTGGACCCGGGGTACCTGGCACACACATCTAATATCTCCCCCTGGGCATCACATACTACTTGCATGTTCATCGAATGAAATGCCTTCCTGTTTCTGTAGGTGGCTTCGTGTGGCCGGGCGGGGTCTGAGTGGGACTTGTGTGCAGTCAATCACACCTATGACCGAGGGGAATCTAGCAACAGCATAGAAAGCGGCCATGTTGTTGTGCAGGGCCTGGGGGGTGGTGGGGAAAGTGATGTAGTGAGAGGTGTGAGTTATAAAGGCATCCAGGAACTGGGTGAGACAGTGTGAAATAGAAGCCTGGGTGAGCCCTGTGTTAGCAGCTAATACAGATTGAAAACTCCCAGTGGCCAGGACAGAGAGAGAGGCAGTGATTTTGAGGTGGACAGGGATGGGGTTATTCCTATGGGTCTGGGGCTGAAGGAGGGGTTTCAGCTGCTCACAAAGCTGCACAATGGTGTCCCTATCAAACCTGAACCTTGTTAGACACTGCTGGTCACTGAGTTGTAGGAAGGTGGTGCGGGGCCTGAACACTCGGGGCTGTGAATACCTCCTGCGGTGTGTGCCCTCTTCCTGTACCATGCCAGCCACCAGTGCATTAACTGCATCCATGTCCCCACCAGTGCAAGTATTAGTACTAGTAGTAAAACACAAACAACACACAGATCTCTCAGTTCCAGCCACCACGCCCTCTGGCCACTCACTCGCCAAACAGTACAAGAACACAGAGACAAACGGAGGTCAGGGACTACAGTATACACATGGGAACAGTGAATGGAGAGAGATAGGGGGAGGGGAAGGGGACGGGGGCGATAGAGCAAGGAGTAGGAGTAGGGAAAGGTCAAAGGGTAAGACACAAAAGAGGCAGAGCACACAGACGAACGTAACAAGTACTCAACACACTCAGCTTTCTCTCTGCAACCAACAATTCAGCTCTCTCCCAACACCGATCTCGCCACTCTCCAACTCCACACAATCGCTAATGGGTCTAAAGACGATTTCCCCCTTGCTCTGGTCGCTTTTATTTCGTGTTTAAGCAATGACGCCCATGTTCGCACCCACCCCAAATCATTTCGCTATCCGTTATACGTTGTAGATGACCACCTCATAACACCGCCCCTAACACGCCCCTTATTTGGGCGTTTTTCTCTGAATGGACGTGCGCCACGTACACTCTAAATTGTTCTTTCCATTATACTGATTTATTCGTTTTTGGGAGATAAATGTCTATCTCACGATTTGGGTCGCTATATAGGCGTTTTTCGATTATAAGCAGGATTGTGTTTTTTCTGCGTTTAGTTGGAATGCATCTGCCCATCCATACTCATAGCATCTACCTTTTTTACAGCTCCCCTTCCTGCACCCACACACCATTAATATTTTTACAGCCCCCCTGCACCCACGAATAGCATTCCTCTTTTTTTTTACAGCCCCCTCTTCCTCCCTGCATCACACATAGCATCCCCCTTTTTTTACATCCTCCCTCCTTCCCCCACAGCATCCGCCCTTTTATAAAGACCCTCCTTCCCCACACATAGCATCTCCCTTTTTTGAAGCCCCCTCCCACCCACAGCATCTTTTTTTTTTACAGCCACCCACAGCATCCCCCTTTTTCTTTTTTTACAGCCCCTCCCTCCCTCCAGCCACCCCCGTACTCACCCCTTTGGCAGGAGGAGGAGGAGCTGCAGTAAGAGAACCACTTCGGGAGAGGAAAGAACCCCACTATTTCCTGCCTTGCTGCCATGCTTTTTTTCAAACAGCCACCAACGAAGCTTCAAGCAGTAGCCTCATGAGATTACCGCTTGAAGTCTCGGCGGCCATTTGGAAAAAGCATAGCACCAGCAAGACATCAGTGGCAGTGGGGCAGGAAAGAGTGAGATTCTTTCCTGCCCCCGAAGAGATGTGCTGTGCTCAGATAGGTCAGGTCATGGCAGTGGGCGGGGGGAGGGGGGGGGAATCAGGCAGCAGCAGGCGGGGGGGGGGGGGGGTCGGGTGAGTGAGTGGGGGAGGGCCGGGTCATGGCAGCGGGCAGGGAAGCGTGCAGATTCTACACAGAAATGTTGAATTCTGCATGACTGCAGAATTCTGCACAAATTCCAGCAGGATGCACCTAAGAGGCTTTGCTCCAGCATGGCCCATATGAGCATGGCCTGCATCAACAACACGGCACACCGGAGCACCGAAGACAGTGGCACGGACAGCCCGCTACATCGAGTGCCTTCAAGAATGCCGTGGACCCGCATCCCAACACCCTCCGACGTCAGTGCACAACCTGGCGCCCAGGGCACGGCTGCGGCTGTGACAATTAAAACTAAAATCATAAAGAATAAAATATGGTTGGCTTGTGGTGTCTTGGTTCTGAGGAAAATTCCCACCTTGATTAATGAAGTGCTGTCTACTATAACAAGCACTACTACTAATCATTTCTATAGTGCTACTAGACATACACAGCGCTATACAAATTATATGCAGATACTTTGTCCCTAGAAGACTCACAATCTAAGTTCTTGTACCTGAGGCAATGGAGGGTGAAGTGACTTGCCCAAGGTCACAAGGAGCTACAGTAGGAATCAAAACCAGGTTGCCATGATCAAAGCCTGCTGCACTAACCATTATGCCACTCCTCCACTCCAAGCACAGTCTATGAAACCCCAGATACAGAAAAAGAACATTACACCCCCAAAATTTGGGGAGTAATCTTGAGCTACCTGTCAGTAATATGTAGATGTTAAATTAGTTATGTGACAACAGTGGTTTCAGTTTGTCTGATCAATATATTCTAAATAATATAAATAGTGTGTATATACACAAATATTTAGATCCTTATAAATAAACTAGAATTACCCTGTTAATTCAGTAATAGGCGTGATGTGGTAGGATCCTACAGGGCAGAACAGAATGTTTCCAGTCCCTTGTCACCAGCATTCAGTTACAGCCTCTGTTCTTCTGTTAGGTTTATTTATTAGAAATGAACTTTGCATTCCTCAGTCTCCAAAGTAGAGATGTTCTAGCTACTGAGCAGCTCAGAGTAGCTCCCATAGTTTAACTGCTTCTTTTTTGAATTGGTTCCTCATTGTTCCATTGTTCTACCCTTACTATTTCAGGCTATGGCAGAGAGGCCATCAGGAAACGCAACAGTCATTTTCTAGTTAGTGCATTTTCCCCATTAAGTCACTTTACTTAGCTCTCTGCAATGCAACAGGGATTCTTCTAATTTATATGATAATATTTGTATTTATTTCTTTATTTATAAATAGCTTTATAAATCATCTACCCAACCACCCACCCAGCTAGCCTAAAAGGTCACCCAGAACAGTATGCAATAAAAACATTTAACAAAAAATGCACAGAAATAAAACCATAACATCACAAAATGCACAAAATTGGTCCATATAGACTAAGATTTAAGGGATGATTCCTAGCCTTCAACTGGAAAACAAGCAAGTTTTAAGTGCAGGACGTTGTGAGAACTCTATAAACAGACTTACCGAGCAAGCAAAGGGAGGCAGGCTGATGAGACGGTGAGAGAAACTGAGAAACAAATAGGGGAAAGAAGGAGAAGGAGAGAGAGGCAAGGAGCTAGAAAGAGGAAGATATGGAAAATGAGAAGTGTGAATAAGAAACAGGGAGGACTGGGAAGAAAAAGGGAAATACTGAGGACTAGAGTGGGCACACACTTACCCAAATTTCCATCATCTTCAGAGTTAGACACAGCAACTGTAGGACCTTTTTTTTAATCAGGCAAGGGGAGCATGAAAAAAAATACAGATAGACTATTAGAGAGAGAGAAAAAAAAAACCATATTAACCTTGTGTACATACTCATACCTCCCCAGGACAGACTGAGTTTCAAACTGAACATCCTTATGTAAGGCTCTTAGACATAGGTGCCAGCTCTGTGGGTGCTTGAGCACCCCCAGTCTGTCTGAAATGGAAAGTAGAAAGGAGTGTTGTCAGAAGGTTAACTGGGACTGGACAGCTAGGGCTGCTCTGGGAAACTTTTATGTATTTATTTGTTCATTTATTACACTATGTTGCAACACTAGGCAGTGTACAAAATAAAAAAATATATAAAATCCAAACAAACAAGACATAAAAAACAAAAACATTGAGTCTATTACTTATTAAAGTAGACTAACCAGCAAAACAATAAATAAACTGCAATGCTTAAGTGCAGTATGCCTCAGAGAAATATGCTTTCATCTGTTTTTTAAACTGTAGCATTGAAGTAACACTTAGCTCATATGGTAATGAGTTCCAGGGTAATGCTCCCTCAACCTGGATGATAAATATCAAGTCTGATCTGCCTAAATGTAGGAACATCCAAAACACTTGAACCAATCCAAAATTTAATTGATGTTAGGTTCATTTTTTATTATTTTTCAAACAGTGAAGCAGTGTAAGAAAGGGTTTCCCACTTTCATCATACTCCTAAGTTAAACCACATAAAAGAGAGGGATTTAAAAGGAAGTATTTATGGTAAGAGTAGGCTGTTTCTTCATGAGTCAAACTGAGTCTGATTAGTCAGCCTTCAAACACTAGCCACTGGTTCACTATCCAAGGACTGAATGAGATTAGTGAGAGCTTTCTGCTGATCATGTAAGAATTGGATTGATAAATAATTTCTGTCTAGAAATGTCCTGATTGAACTGATAACTGAATGCGGAGGGGGGGGGGGGGGTGTCAGAGTTTTTCTTTTTATGATTTGCTAAAGGTTCACTTTTCTACTCATTACTGAGAGAATACATTTTTATTTTACTAGGGTGCAGTAGCGTTTTTAGCATATGGGCATCTCTAGTGTTTAGCGCATGCTTATTTTTAGTGTGCGCTAAAATCGCTAGTGCGCCCTTGTAAAAGGATCCCTGTGTTAGTTTCCTACACTACACAGGAATTTAGATATGTAATGTAAAGTGAAAAACTTTTGCCTGTATTGTTTATATTAATGATCTGTAAGCTTCTATTTTTTCTCTTTCTCTGGGAACCTTTTAGCTATGTAAGCACAGTTTGTGAGGGTTAGCTTTGAAATTACTTCACTGTAGAACAGTATTTTATGTGCTTAAACAGACTCTTTTAAAATTCCCTGGGAGGGTGGGGGTGGGGTATGTATATAATGATGCACAGATATAGAACATCTACTGTAGACATTCCTGGGGCATGTTTTATAAAAGCAGCACTTAAGTGCTTAATTTGTTTCAGTACTGACATGCCTATTCTAGCAGGTGAAAATATGTGCATCTACTTGCCCTGAGGTAATTTTATAAAGGCACATAGGTGCACATGCTGTCTTTATAAAATAGGGGCAACATATCTGTATATGCCTATGTGCCTTTCCAGTATAGATTCCTGGTTCTACTCTCAAGCCTTTAATACATAAAATGACTGACTATACACCACTGTGCACGTGAATTAGCTTGCTACACACACTGTACCTTAGACCAGTTCCTTATATCTTGTTTAACTGTACAAAGAACTTGCCTAGAGTTTAGCCACCCATCTATTTATCCCAACTGACTTTGTAGCAGGGCCACCGAGAGGGGGGTGAGGAGGTGAAGATTTCAATCACCCGGGTCCTAACAAAAGCAGGAGAGACAGACCCCGGCCCTGGGCCCCCCTTAGAGGCTGGGGAGGAGCAGACATAGGATTCTAAATTGGGGGCCCTGGTTTGGCTGGCGGGGGTCCCCAAGCTCCACCAGCAGAAGCCTTCCTCCAGCACTGTTCTCCACCACAATGTCTGCCCTCCCTGCTTCCCCTCACATTGTGAGGGGAAGCAGCCGCAGGGCAGGCAATGTCACAGAGAACAGCGCTGGAGGAAGGCTTCTGCTGGCGGGACTTGGGGACCCCCAATGTGGAGTTGCGGCAGGGGGCAGGGAGATGGGGCAAAATGCACTCTCTACTTTGGACTAACACTAGAGAATTAACAACAGTGTTTTAACAATGCCATAAAAAATAACAACATCAACAGTTATTAGGTTTTTATGAGTTCTCAAATTTACCTCATTTAGGGCCCTGTTTACTAAGGTGTGTTAGTGTTTTTAGCACACCTACACTTAGTGTGCGTGCTAACCATGTAGGCACCTATAGGGATATTGTAAGCATGTACATGGTTAACGTGCGTTAAAAACGTTAACGCGCCTATAATGCTGCTTAGTAATAAGGGCCCTAATTGTATTCATGTTTATATTTAGCCATTTTTACTTTTGTTATGTTGTTAACATAATTGTAAGTTTTATGTTAGACTGTACCTGCTGGAGAAAGGAGGAGATATCCAGAGACCTAAAAGGGTGTGAGACCTGGTGGGGTGAACTGTCATCCAACACTCCTTTCCCATACTGGTTGGAAGGTCTCCATAGCATTTGATGTCAGCATTGTGCTCTCCCTATAAAATCTTGCCACAGAAACGCAGCCACAGGGGTGGCCAAAGGGGTACGCCAGGCCCTTGGAATCCCCTTAAAGCACTGAGGTGGAAACATTATTACTTGTGAAATCTACCAGTCTGGTGGGTGAGCGTTCTCCTTCTTTTATCTGAGTGGACTGATTTTTTTTTTTCTTTTTTTTTTTGATATAGGAGACAAGGGGAAGAAGAGGAAGGCAGTCAGGATGTCCACCCCAGCCATTAAGGGGGTCTTTTACTAAAGATTAGCTTGCATTATCTGCAGCAGGGCCCATTTTATTCCTATGGGCCCTGATGCAGATAACTGAAGCCAGGGGCGTAGCTACGGGTGGGCCCAGGCCCACCCAATCTCAGCTCAGGCCCACCCAGTTTGTCCTGCTCCTCCAATCGGTGCCGGTCCTCTAGGCGCCAATTAGGCTGCAGCGGGAGAGAGAGTGAACAGTCTTCTGCCCCATCTGAGCAGCAATGTCTAAAGCCGGCAGAAAAAACAGCAGCTCACCAGATTTTAGTCCTCCAGAAGCTCTGGCATAGTTTGGAGGGGCGAGGGGGGCATTGCCCCCCCCCCCCCCCCCCCCAAATGCATGGCTGGAGCAACGCTGTAGGCAGCTCTTCCTGCCCTCAGCTCCCGGACAGGCTTCCTCCTCGTTCCTTCCTGCCCCCACCCCTCGCACACGTTAGTAGTAGTTATAGTAGTGGGAGGACATGTGCCTGCCGAACTCCTGGGCTCCCTTTCATATTTATCAGCATTTTAAAGCATTTTGTCTTGAGCACGGATTTCTCTCAACAAAGCTTGCTGAACCTATGGACAAATTTGTGGAGCGACTGACCGATCCTAAACCTGGTAAATCAACCCGAGCAGATCGAGCTCAAGTTAATCAAGGGAACGAAAAGACTGTGGCATGAGTACCCGGAGTGGTAAGGCAGTTTACAACAGCATCAACCTTATCACCTGAGAAGTGAATTTGCAGGCTGTGGTTTCCACTGTAGCTGCACTAATTGAATCAGAATGCATTCTCCAATTGTAAAACCTTAGGAATTTGCTAACATCATCCTGTTAATGGCTCATTACCTTTAGGCCCTATTTGGGGGCTTTCTCCTGTTCTATGCTAGTAGCAAAAATCATTTATCAATGAATCCTTTTTTTTGTTTAATTGACTGTGTATTATCAACCTTACAAAAATGTGAAATATGGGTAGAAGAGCCAGAGTACCTGAATCTTTTAATTCTTAATCTTTTATTGAAGTTTCCAACCTGAATTCTCAAAATACACAACAGTAAGTTGGTGTGTGTGTATGTACACACACACACACACACACCTTCTCTTCCCCACCCCCCACCCCCCATACACACACCCTAATTTGTTTTGAAAGCCTGCTTAATTTTTACATGGCTTTTGTAGAACTGTAGTTGCAGGCTACCAAAGTGTCAAAACTTCAGGCATTCTGACAGTGTTACTCAATAATACAAATTTGATTTAATACTATTCTGTACAAAAAGTCTACACAAGTGATGAGATTCTATTAATGATTCTTGTTTAATTAACAGATGTAAGCATAAATGTAAGCATAAATGTCTTAAATAGTTGCTATTCTCATCAAGCACCTGCAGATTTAATTAAAATATGATAAAAACTCTATAGTTTAAAGCTAAAACCTGCTTTAAGCCTTAAATCTCTACAATCTCTTTGGAAGAGAGTCAGTTTCTTAGAATCCTGTAGATTATGACTTTTTAGAGCAAGTGCTTCCGAAAATCCCATGAAACCAAGCTGCTTCAGTTTGTATAACGCTTCCCTACACTTTTACATAATATTGTGCAGAGATGGTATTGCTGGGGGTTTTTTTTCCCTTTTTTTTTTTTTTTTTTGTTTTAAAGGTAAACTACTTTTTCCAGGGGCAATCCTAAAAGGATGAGTGCTGTGTGTTAAAATAGGGTTGTCCTTGCTATACTTAAAATTCAATTGTCAGATGTGGCATATAGAACTTTGCATGCCTTGAAAAGTTTGTATTTATGTTTTGCAGGCAGATATATTCTAATTCCACTATCCAGCTTATAATCGAAAGAGAAAAACGCCTATATTTCGACCCAAATCGGGCGATGAGCGTTTTTCTCGCAAAGGCGCCCAAATCGGTATAATCGAAAGCCAATTTTGGGCGTTTCCAACTGCACTCTATCGCGGAAACGAATAAAGTTGACGGGGGCGTGCCGGAGGCGTGGTGGAGGCAGGACTGGGGCGTGGTTATCAGCCGAGGAGAGATAGGTGTCTTTAGCTGATAATCGGAAAAAAAATGCGTTTTTACCCCGATTTTGGGTCACTTTTTTTGGACCCTTTTTTTCACGAACAAGTCGCAAAAAAGTGCCCCAACTGCCCAGATGACCACTGGAGGGAATCAAGGATGGCCTTCCCGGACTCCCCCAGTGGTCACTAACCCCCTCCCACCAAAAAAAACCCCACTTTAAAAACTTTTTTTCCAGCCTCTATGCCAGCCTCAAATGCCGTACCCACCTCCATGACAGCAGAATATGTTCAATCCTGTCACAGCCTTTCCCTGGGTCAGATGTGGCTCTCGGGTGCACTACAGGGTCACATCAGTATTGCATTGTGGTGGGTGTAGGGTATTGTGCTCCGTGATTTCATTAGCTTGTGTTACAGTCTCACGATGTTGGTAGTTGGTAGGCTCTTCTCCCATGGTGCTTTTCCCCCTGCCTACTGGGTCAGAGTGTGCCCTGTTGTGTTTCCGGTAGTTCATAAGGTAGTGCCCATTTTTGTAAGCCAGTTTTAGATCCCTTCCATGTGTGGGGCACAACCTCTGATCTGCAGTTAACTGTGAGTAAACGCGGTTATTCCAATAAAGGACGTTTTCGGAGAGATTAGTCTTCAGGTGTAAACTGGTGTGCCAATGTTATACAGCAGTAACAAGTCCTAGAGGCCTGCATGTATGCAGGTCACTGGAGCACTTTTAGTGGGTACCGCAGTGCACTTCAGCCAGGTGGACCCAGGCCCATCCCCCCCCCCACCTGTAACACTTGTGCTGGTAAATGGGAGGCCTTCAAAACCCACTGTACCCACATGTAGGTGCCCCCTTCACCCCTAAGAGCTATGGTAGTGTTGTACATTTGTGGGTAGTGGGTTTTGGGGGAGGGGGGTTGGGAGCTCAGCACCCGTGGTAAGGGAGCTATGCATATGGGAGCTTTTTCTGAAGTCCACCGCACTGACCTAGGGTGCCCAGTTGGTGTCCTGGCATATCAGGGGGGCGAGTGTACTATGAATCGTGGCCCCTCCCACGACCAAATGGCTCGGATTGGGACGTTTTTGAGCTGGGCGTTTTTAGTTTCCATTATCGCTAAAAAAAACAAACGCCCAGCTCAAAAACTTCCATTTCTTCGAAAATACGGTTCGGCCCGCCCCTTCACGGACCCGTTCTCAGAGATAAACGCCCATGGAGATAGGCGTTTCCGTTCGATTATGCCCCTCCACATCCTTTTTGAGATGTTTATCCCCTCCTCTTTAATTCCCCTTACCCCTTAGTTGTTCTGTCTGTTACCTGTCTTATTTAGATTGTGAGCTCTTTGAGCAGGGACTGTCTTTATGTGTATGGTGTACAGCGCTGCGTATGCCTTGTAGCGCTATAAAAGTGTTAGGTAGTAGTAGTAGTAACAAGCTGGAGACTATCTCTTCCCAAATTGCACGATTTGAAACCTTTATGGCAGACATCACTAAGCGTACCACAGAGCTAGAGACACGTGTCTCTGCTGTAGAAGATACTGCAAGCAGCACGTTGACAGAGCTAGCAACTTTAAAAACGCTATTGCAGTTCTATGATGAGGTTAAAAAAAATGCTATTGCAACAACAAGCGGTCAAGGCCTTGAAAACCGCTCCAGACGTAGCAATGTGCGTTTTTTGGGAATTCCTGAGTTTGCGGCGGAGGCAACTCTACTCTCAGAGTTGGAATCTTGGCTGAGAGAAATTTGCCCCTGTGCGAGCGTGTGGGCCCAGTGCGCTTAAAACGGGCCCACTGCCTGGTGAAGAAAAAGGCAGGAGACAACAGACTCAGAATAGTAATTGCCAAGTTTCATAATTACTTACATAAGGCAGATATTATAAGACAATATAAGCTCCACCGACACTCTCTTGACTTATGATGGAAACCTGGTTCACCTGTTCCAAAATTACTCAGCAGCACTCCAGGAGAAACACAAAGCATTTTATCCATTATGTGCAATGCTGGCCAAGCACAAGATCCGTTTCCAGTTCATCTATCCAGCTGTCCTTCAAGTGTTTCACCAGGATGTATGGAGTACATATGATAAGTATGAAGCGGCTCAATATCATATGAAGAACATATGTGTCCTATCTGTCTGTCCTACCCTTATCCCTTATTTGTCCTGTCTGTCTGTCCTGATTTAGATTGTAAGCTCTTTTGAGCAGGGACTGTCTTTTCTTCATGTTAAATTGTGAAGCGCTGCGTACGACTGGTAGCACTATAGAAATGATTTGTAGTAGTAGTAGTTTAAACCTTTTATTTTCCTCGCAGCGACTGCAGTGAAGCACACAACACAGCAGGCTCACCTCCAGCCTTTCCCTTCCCTCTCTCAGTGTCCTGCCTTCTTGCGATGATGTATTTCCTGTTTCCATGAGGGCGGGACATTGAGTGAGGGAAGGGAAAGGCAGGAGGTGAGCCCGCTGTGTTGTGTGCTTCACTGCCATCGCTGCGAGGAAAATAAAAGGTTTAAACACACACGGGGGTGGGGAGCAGGAAGGAACGGAGAGGAAGGATGTCGGGTGAGAGCTACGGGCATTAAATGTATTGTGGCATCGCATTACATATGCTCTTGTCGGTTACTTTCATTTTTGATTTTTGTTTCGTGTACGCTACCGTTGGTTGCTTTCATTTACGTTATTGCTTTCTGTTCTTCTTTCTCTTCATAAAATCATATGGTTGGTGTATACATAACTCATCACCTCTGGTCCTTTTTGTTAGTTACTTTCATACGTCATCTTTTCAGCGTTTGCTCCGCTATTGCCTTTAATGAGCTGTGTATGACCTTTATGATGCATAATCATTTTTAATTTTCATCATTTTTTGTGTTTTCAATGTGTTCGTTTTCAGATCTCTTGAGGAGTTATTTTTCCTCTCTTTATTTTATTTTATTTTTTTCATTTTTATCTGGCGATGTTTATGGTTCATTTCATTATGTGCCTTCATTCCATCATGAGTTCATATTTATTCCATACCTCTTTTGATATATTTTTTGTTGTGCATACATCCACGGTTAAACTGTTAGGTATTATTACTATTTATTTTTTATATGTTTATATTTTTGAGCCATAACATTCTTCAGTATATTTTGGCATATGTGACTATATACTATTTTTTGTATTTTTATTCATTATTATTTTGTTGTTTTTAATTATTTCTTTTTTTATTATTTTCATTTTTATTATTTTGTATTATTCGTTTTTCAAGTTTTTGTAGAATAATGTATTTTCAACCATCTATATTTTCATTCTTTTTCTTTTGTTTCTGCAGTATTTTGCTTTTTGTTTCATGAGTATCTCGGAGGTGCACCTGTAAACGTCAGATTCAGGGTAGGTCACAACGTTATATTTCTCATCTTTACATACCTTTTTTTGTGATGGCTAAAGTGTTGTTGTTTTTATTAACATGCTTTTTCATTAACATGTATAATATTTAAATAATATTTTTATTAACATGTATATTTTGGTCATGATTTGTTAGGATTTTCATTTCTTCTTTCCGATGAGCTCTGCACATGTTACCAACTGCTTGTGGTTGCTGGCTATGTTATTCTGTAATATTCCAAATGATGTTATATAGTTGTATTTTATTCATGAAATGTAAGATTGTGTCTTTCATTACATATTAGTATTGTCATTGTTTTTTCTAGTATATAACCTATTTTTTTACATTTTACATGGCATAATTTGTTTTTATCATGTGGCTCTGATACTTTTAGTATGTCTGTGATGTGTGTTTATATGTTTTGGCATTTTCTTGATATTTTTGGATTACTTTTTAATCTGAATTTATTTTTAACCTTGTTTTTGATTTTGTATTTTTAATGTTTTTAATTTTGGAACATTTGTACTTTTACATTTAAGTTGTACATATGTTAATTTGTTTGTTTTGTTTCATTTTAGACCCCTGAGGAAGGCCTGTTGGCCGAAACACGGACCGTGTAGGGTCCCATTAAACGTTTCTGGTGCTCTTACTCCTTATGGTTTTTCTGGTCTGTTTTGGTTCATCTTCCGCCATTTTTTGTGGTTTGTGGGGAGCTGAGGGAGGGCAGGGAGAATAGCTGGAAATGGAGAGGAGGGGAGGGCAGGGGAGAGAGGACAATTGCTGGACATGGATAGATGAATGGAGGGGGCAGGGGAGAGAGCAAATTTGCTGGATATGGGTGGATGGAGGAGAGGGCAGGGGAGAATAGAGAGCTGCTGGACATGGGTGGATGGAGGGGAGGGCAGAAGAGAATAGAGAGTTGCTGGACATGGATGGATGGAGGAGAGGGCAGGGGAGAGAGGCAAATTGCTGGACATGGATGGATGAATGGAGGGGGCAGGGGAGAGAGCAAATTTACTGGATATGGGTGGATAGAGGAGAGGGCAGGGAAGAATGGAGAGTGGATGGATGGAGGGGAGGGAAGTCAGGAAGGAGATGCACATGGATGGAGGGGGAGGAAAGAGAGGAGAAATGCTGGACATGGCTGGAGGGGAGGGAAGACAGAGGAAGTAGATGCACATGGATGGAGGGGAGGGGAGGGGAGTGAGGAGAAATGCTGGATATGGATGGAAGGGAAATTGCTGAATTTAAGGGCTGGCTGGATCGGAAATCTTTGAGGGCAGATACCAGGCTGCGGGGATGAGGGTACGCCTTGTAGCGCTATAGAAATGCTAAATAGTAGTAGTAGTAGTAGGGTAGAGAAGGGAAGGACTGATGCCAGGCTATGGAGATGGGGTTAGGGTAAAGAAGGGAAGGGCTGATGATGGCAGAAAAAGACCTGCATGGTCCATCCAGTCTGCCCACAAGATAAATTCATATGTGTATACCTTACCTTGATTTGTACTTGTCTTTTTCAGGGCACAGATCGTATAAGTCTGCCCAGCAGGATTCCCCGCCTCCCATCACCGGCTCTGGCACAGACCGTATAAGTCTGCCCTCCACTATCTTCGCCTCCCAACCACCAACCAGGATAGAGAAGGGAAGGGCTGATGCTGGGCTATGTGGATGGATGCTGGGCTATGGAGTTGAATGGGATGGTGGGGGGGGGGGTAAGGTAGAGAAGGGAAGGACTGATGTTTGGCTACAGGGATGGATGGGTGGTAAGAAGGAATGGGTAGGGCTGATGTCAGGCTACAGGGAGGGATGGGGGGGACAAGGAAGAGTAGGGCTGATGCTGAGTTACAGGACAATTTAAAAGTTTTGGTCCTTTATTCTGTAATTGATGAGGGTTGGTCTGTGTTCTGCATGTGACCAAGGTGAAAGATTCTTCTGGCATGTGGCTTATGAGGGGATCTATATCAGTCTGACTTGTTTGGCTTTTCCAATGGGACACGTATTGCTGTTGTGTATATTCACCGCTGCCTTTTTCAAGGTGCTGTTATTGATATTTGTGTGTTCAGAATTGGTGGTGTTAAGGTTTGCAACATAGGCTCCAAGTATTTATGTGGTTTATGTTGATGCAGGACACTTGTTGGGCAGACTGTTCATTAGAAATCCTTCATCAAGTGCACTCTAAGGCATTATTTAGGAGTATCCCAAGAAACGCTACTCACACCTACAGTGGGGGAAATAAGTATTTGATCCCTTGCTGATTTTGTAAGTTTGCCCACTGACAAAGACATGAGCAGCCCATAATTGAAGGGTAGGTTATTGGTAACAGTGAGAGATAGCACATCACAAATTAAATCCGGAAAATCACATTGTGGAAAGTATATGAATTTATTTGCATTCTGCAGAGGGAAATAAGTATTTAATCCCTCTGGCAAACAAGACCTAATACTTGGTGGCAAAACCCTTGTTGGCAAGCACAGCGGTCAGACGTCTTCTGTAGTTGATGATGAGGTTTGCACACATGTCAGGAGGAATTTTGGTCCACTCCTCTTTGCAGATCATCTCTAAATCATTAAGAGTTCTGGGCTGTCGCTTGGCAACTCGCAGCTTCAGCTCCCTCCATAAGTTTTCAATGGGATTAAGGTCTGGTGACTGGCTAGGCCACTCCATGACCCTAATGTGCTTCTTCCTGAGCCACTCCTTTGTTGCCTTGGCTGTATGTTTTGGGTCATTGTCGTGCTGGAAGACCCAGCCACGACCCATTTTTAAGGCCCTGGCGGAGGGAAGGAGGTTGTCACTCAGAATTGTACGGTACATGGCCCCATCCATTCTCCCATTGATGCGGTGAAGTAGTCCTGTGCCCTTAGCAGAGAAACACCCCCAAAACATAACATTTCCACCTCCATGCTTGACAGTGGGGACGGTGTTCTTTGGGTCATAGGCAGCATTTCTCTTCCTCCAAACACGGCGAGTTGAGTTCATGCCAAAGAGCTCAATTTTTGTCTCATCTGACCACAGCACCTTCTCCCAATCACTCTCGGCATCATCCAGGTGTTCACTGGCAAACTTCAGACGGGCCGTCACATGTGCCTTCCGGAGCAGGGGGACCTTGCGGGCACTGCAGGATTGCAATCCGTTATGTCGTAATGTGTTACCAATGGTTTTCGTGGTGACAGTGGTCCCAGCTGCCTTGAGATCATTGACAAGTTCCCCCCTTGTAGTTGTAGGCTGATTTCTAACCTTCCTCATGATCAAGGATACCCCACGAGGTGAGATTTTGCGTGGAGCCCCAGATCTTTGTCGATTGACAGTCATTTTGTACTTCTTCCATTTTCTTACTATGGCACCAACAGTTGTCTCCTTCTCGCCCAGCGTCTTACTGATGGTTTTGTAGCCCATTCCAGCCTTGTGCAGGTGTATGATCTTGTCCCTGACATCCTTAGACAGCTCCTTGCTCTTGGCCATTTTGTAGAGGTTAGAGTCTGACTGATTCACTGAGTCTGTGGACAGGTGTCTTTCATACAGGTGACCATTGCCGACAGCTGTCTGTCATGCAGGTAACGAGTTGATTTGGAGCATCTACCTGGTCTGTAGGGGCCAGATCTCTTACTGGTTGGTGGGGGATCAAATACTTATTTCCCTCTGCAGAATGCAAATAAATTCATATACTTTCCACAATGTGATTTTCCGGATTTAATTTGTGATGTGCTATCTCTCACTGTTACCAATAACCTACCATTCAATTATGGGCTGCTCATGTCTTTGTCAGTGGGCAAACTTACAAAATCAGCAAGGGATCAAATACTTATTTCCCCCACTGTATATACATAGTGCATATACATAGTGCCCACCCATACTAGCTCTGGGCCCACCCAAAATGTCAGGTCTAGCTACGCCACTGAGCTAATCTTTAGTAAAAGACCCCCTTAAGGTCCTATAGATGACCATGTAGTACCAGGCACCAAGACTGATATGACAGCTTATGCCTCACTCCCCGAAGAAAGCTTCTTTTAGCTACCTTGAAAAAACTCCTCCCCCTTAGCCTTTGTTGCTCCTCTCTCCTGTGTGTGAGGGACATAGCAAAGACGGGACAAGTCCCCACATGCATACAATGTTTCTTCCTAAAGAGGTTATTCCATATCATCAAGCTGATCAATCCATAGACTGGTGGGTTGTGTCCATCTACCAGCAGGTGGAGATAGAGAGCAAACTTTTGCCTCCCTATATGTGGTCATGTGCTGCCGGAAACTCCCCAGTATGTTCTCTATCTCAGCAGGTGGTGGTCACACACAGCAGCAGCTCTGGCTAGGCCTCCAAGCCTAATCCTTAGGTTTTGTTGAGGCCTGGGGTTGAGGGCTCTTTTGAGCAAGTGCAAACCTGGTGGTGCCAGGTCCCTCCTTTTCTCCCCCCTCCCGCTGGCTCCGTTTAAAAAAAAAAAAAAAAAAAAAAATTTTAAACGTCTTTAAAGGCGTTTAATTCGACGTTTCTTTAAACGTTCATTGCAGCTACTCACTGGGACACCAGTTCGTTACAGCTCGGAGCGGCAAGCAGGTAATTTTACCTTTTTATAGCGGGCAGGGGGTTCCCCGATTCTTCTCCTCGTGGCATATGGCGTCGGAGGGCGAGGGCGCAAAGGGTCGCTCCCCGGATCGCTGGAGCGCTTCTAGAGGGGATGCGGGGGTTTTACAACCTGATTCGCCCTTGATGGGTGACAGTTTAGTGACCGATGAATGTCCCGGTCGCTCCTCCGGCGTGGTGGTTTTTTCCCGCCATAAACGCCCATCCCCCGCTCCTCGCCTCCGCCATCTTGGCCGGCCACGCGGCTCGGACGGCTTCTTCGTGGGCCGCCCTTGAGGTTGGAGACATTAATGCCATGAACGCCCTTAATTTGGGCGACGGCACAAAGCGGCTAAAGTTAAGCGCCGTTCTTCCCGCGCGGCTCCTTCGCGGAGTTTCGCGCCGGACGCCATTTTGGATGCGCAGCATGTCTCTCCCCCGCTATTGCGAGCGCCGGTTGAGAGTGCGTCTAGGGCTGTTGCCCAGGCTGCGGAAGTGCACTGTCTGGGGGGTTTCTCCCCCGAGTTTGTTTTGCTGCTGCATCAGGCTTTCCTCATGCAAAACGCTGCCCCTGCTCCCTCTTCTGATAAAGAGGTTGAGGTTCCCAGAGGTAAACGCCCTCGGGTTGATTTCCAGGCCTTGGAGGACTTTGTCTCCTCCGATGTAGATGAGGGCAGCGTGTCTGAGGTCTCCCAACGGTCCTTTGCGGATTCCTTGGAGGAGATAGATCCCCGCTCGGATGGAGCGGATGACCCCTCTGCAGCGCGGCTTTTTAGCCCAGAGGATTTGCCCAACCTGTTGTTACAGGCCATGGACACTTTGAAGATTTCCTCTCCGGAGGACGTCTCTCCCTCAGCCCCTGTTGGCTCTGCCATTATGCTGGGGACGTAGCGCCCGCCTAGATCCTTCCACGTGCATGATGCCATGCACACCTTAATTGCGGCTCAATGGGATGTCCCGGAAACGAGCCTTAAAGTGGCTAGGGCTATGTCCCGCCTCTATCCTTTGGCTGTGAGTGAACGTGAGGCCTATCTGTGGCCTACCGTGGATTCTTTAATCACTGCGGTGACTAAGAAAACGGCGTTGCCGGTGGAAGGTGGCACGGCCCTAAAGGACGCCCAAGACAGAAGATTGGAGGCGGCCTTAAGGTCGTCCTTTGAGGCAGCTGCGTTAAGTTTGCAGGCCTCAGTTTGCGGCTCCTATGTGGCCAGGGCGTGCCTGACTATGGTGCAGCGGGCTTCCCCCTCGGATCTTTCCTTGAGGGCTGATTGGCCGGCCCTGGAATCGGGCTTAGCCTATTTGGCAGACTTGCTGTATGATGTCTTGAGAGCCTCAGCTAAGGGCATGGCTCAGACAGTCTCTGCGCGGCGGTGGCTTTGGCTGAAACATTGGTCTGCTGACCACGCCTCTAAATCCCGCCTGGCTAGATTGCCTTTTAAAGGCAAGCTG
Source organism: Microcaecilia unicolor (assembly GCF_901765095.1). Classification (NCBI taxonomy): domain Eukaryota; kingdom Metazoa; phylum Chordata; class Amphibia; order Gymnophiona; family Siphonopidae; genus Microcaecilia; species Microcaecilia unicolor. The sequence goes on from NC_044038.1 coordinate 101,542,659, forward strand.
CTCTTTGGGGTCGAGCTGGACAAAATCGTGACCGATCTCGGCACGTCTAAGGGCAAGAAATTACCAGAGGTCAGGGCTCGGGCTAGTACTCGTCCCGGTACCTCCAGAGGACGGTTGCTGGAAGCCCGTCTGTACCGCCCGGGCAAGTCGGGTTCCTCTGCCCCCTCTTCCTTCAAGAGGAATTTCTCCCCCAAGCAGCATTCCTTTCGCAGAGACCGCCGTCCCGGAGGTGCTCCCTCCGGTCCTCCCCCAGGGTCTCGTACCCAATGACGGGGCCTTGGTCCACGCCCCAGTGCAGATTGGAGGACGGCTGTCCTCGTTTCTGGGCGAGTGGACCACTATAACTTCAGACGCGTGGGTGCTGGAAGTCATCAGAGACGGCTACAAGCTAGAGTCTGCCAACCCTTAAGAGACGGGTTTGTACTCTCTCCCTGCAAGTCTCCGGTCAAGCTGTGGCAGTGCAGCAGACCTTGGACAACCTGATCCGCCTGGGTGCGGTCGTTCCGGTGCCAAAAAATCAGATTGGCAAGGGACGTTACTCCATTTACTTTGTGGTTCCAAAGAAAGGAGGTTCTGTCCGGCCTATCCTCGACCTCAAAGGGGTCAATCGGGCCTGGAAAGTGAGGCACTTTCGCATGGAGACTCTCCGCTCTGTTATAGCGGCAGTGAAGGCAGGAGAGTTCTTGGCTTCCTTGGACATCAAGGAAGCGTACCTGCATATTCCCATCTGGCCTCCTCTCCAACGCTTTCTGCGTTTTACAGTCCTGAGACGACACTTCCAGTTCAGAGCCCTCCCTTTCGGGTTGGCTACTGCTCCGCGGACCTTTTCCAAAGTAATGGGGGTCATAGCGGCCTTCCTGCTAAAGGAAGGAGTACAAGTCCATCCTTATCTGGACGACTGGTTGATCCGAGCCCCCTCTTATGCAGAGTGCGGCAAAGCTATGGACCGGGTAGTTGCTCTGGTGAGCTCCCTGGGATGGATCATCAACTGGAAGAAGAGCCAGCTGCGCCCGACTCAGTCCCTGGAGTATCTGGGAGTTCGATTCGACATCCAAGTGGGCAGAGTGTTCCTGCCAGACAATCGGATTGTCAAGCTTCAGGCTCAGGTGGACTAGTTCCTAGTAGCTTCTCCTATTCGGGCTTGGGACTACGTGCAGCTGTTGGGCTCTATGACGGCCACGATGGAAGTAGTGCCCTGGGCCAGGGCTCATATGAGACCACTACAGCTATCTCTGCTGCTGCGCTGGACTCCGATGTCGGAGGATTAGGCTGTGCGCCTTTCCGTGGACCCAGCAGTGCGCAAGGCGCTGAGCTGGTGGACGCAGACAGACAAGTTGTCTGCAGGATTGCCTCTGGTGACCCCGGAGTGGATTGTCGTCACGACAGACGCCTCTTTGATGGGCTGGGGAGCCCACTGCTTGGGAAGGACAGCGCAGGGGCTCTAGTCTCCTGCAGAGGCAAGTGGTCTATCAACCTCCTGGAACTCAGAGCCATTCGGTTGGTGTTATTGGAGTTCATCCCGGTACTGGGGTTGTAGCCTGTACGGGTCCTGTCGGACAATGCCACGGCTGTGGCCTATATCAACCGCCAGGGAGGTACCAAGAGCGCCCCTCTAGCCAAGGAGGCTATGAGTCTTTGCCAGTGGGCGGAAGCGAACCTGGAGCAGCTTTCAGCGGCCCACATTGCTGGAGTCATGAATGTCAAGGCGGACTTTCTCAGTCGCCATACCTTGGAGCCCGGAGAGTGGCAACTATCTGCTCAGGCGTTCTTGGACATCACGAAGCGCTGGGGCCAGCCGAGCCTAGATCTGATGGCGTCATTGGCCAATTGCCAAGTGCCGCGCTTTTTCAGCAGAGGACGGGACCCTCGATCCCTGGGAGTAGATGCTCTTCTCCAACAGTGGCCGACACAAGAGCTCCTCTATGTGTTCCCGCCCTGGCCCATGTTGGGCAGGGTGCTAGACCGGGTGGCAAAGCATCCCGGCAGGGTAATCCTGGTGGGTCCGGATTGGCCCAGACGTCCCTGGTATGCGGACTTGATCAGGCTCTCAGTCGACGATCCTCTGCGGCTGTCAGTGGAGCAGGGCCTGTTACATCAGGGTCCCGTGGTGATGGAGGATCCCTCTCCCTTTGGTCTTACGGCCTGGCTATTGAGCGGCAGCGTCTGAGGAAGAAGGGCTTCTCAGACAAGGTCATCGCCACTATGCTGAGAGCGAGGAAGCGCTCTACTTCTACTGCTTACGCCAGGGTTTGGCGTATCTTTGCAGCATGGTGTGAAGCAGGCTCACTTTCTCCCTTCACTGCTCCAATTTCTTCAGTGTTGGCGTTCCTGCAAGAAGGTCTGGAGAAAGGCCTGTCGCTCAGTTCCCTTAAAGTCCAGGTAGCGGCTCTGGCTTGCTTCAGGGGCCGCCTGAAGGGTGCTTCCCTGGCTTCGCAGCCAGATGTGGTGCGCTTTCTCAAGGGAGTTAATCACCTGCGCCCTCCTCTGCACTCAGTGGTGCCTGCGTGGAATCTCAACCTGGTGATAACAGCATTGCAGAAGCCGCCTGTTGAACCCTTGTCGAGGGCATCTCTGAAAGACCTGACGTTGAAAGCAGTCTTTTTGGTGGCTATCACTTCAGCCAGAAGAGTTTCCGAGCTCCAGGCGCTCTCATGTCGAGAGCCTTTTCTGCAGTTCACTGAGGCAGGAGTGACTATTCGCACAGTGCCTTCCTTCCTGCCCAAGATTGTTTCTCGCTTCCATGTGAATCAGCAGCTCTGTCTCCCTTCCTTTCGTAGGGAGGACTACCCAGAGGAGTACTCCGCTCTTGAATATCTGGATGTGAGACGAGTCATCATCAGATACTTGGAAGTGACCAATGATTTCCGGAAATCGGATCATCTGTTTGTCCTGTTTGCAGGTCCTCGTAAGGGTCTGCAGGCTGCTAAGCCTACAGTGGCAAGATGGGTCAAGGAAGCCATTGCAGCGGCTTATGTGGCCGCGGGGAAGGTGCCGCCTATCCAGCTGAAGGCTCACTCCACTAGAGCTCAGGCGGCCTCGATGGCAGAGGCCGGATCCGTCTCCTTGGAAGAGATATGCAAGGCGGCAACTTGGGCTTCGGCTCATACATTCTCCAAGCATTACCGTTTGACTGTGGCTGCACGGGCGGAGGCCCGGTTTGGAGCTTCAGTGTTGAGGTCAGGGATTTCAATGTCCCGCCCTGGGTGAGTACTGCTTCGGTACATCCCACCAGTCTATGGATTGATCAGCTTGATGATATGGAAGGTAAAATTATGTATAATCATACCTGATAATTTTCTTTCCATTAATCATAGCTGATCAATCCATAGCCCCTCCCAGATATCTGTACTGTTTTTATTCTGGTTGCATTTCAGGTTCAAGTTTAGTCTTCAGTTACTTCAGAAAGACTTCGTGTTCAAGTTTTTTCACTTGGATTCTTCAAGAGTTGAGACGAGTTTGTGTTACAGTGAGCTGCTGCATTCCTCTCCCCTCCGTTTTACGGGGCTGGATTGAGATTTAAATTCTGCCGGCACTCCCTCCCGCTTCGTGCGGCTGTAGGGCAGCTTTGTACCCCTCCCGCTTCGGCGGTGTTAGGGTCAGTCAGCTCCTCCCGCGGTTGCGGTTGCAGGATAAGCCAGATCCCCCCGCATCGGCGGGTGTGGTGTCCCTCCCCCGCTCCGCGGGGATGAGCTGGACGGATTCCCCTCCCCCACTTGTGTGGGGATGAGCTGGGTTAATTCCCCTCCCCCGTTTCGGCGGTGGTGAGCTGGGCAGAGTGTCCCTTCGTGGGTGTAATTCTCTAAGTGCTGAGTCCTGCGGATGGAGCTTTGATATCGACATACTGAGGAGTTTCCGGCAGCACATGACCACATATAGGGAGGCAAAAGTTTGCTCTCTATCTCCACCTGCTGGTAGATGGACACAACCCACCAGTCTATGGATTGATCAGCTATGATTAATGGAAAGAAAATTATCAGGTATGATTATACATAATTTTACCTTTTTCCTTTGAATTTGGCATCAGAAACTACAGTTTCTCATTAAGATATAACACTTAAAAATTCACAGACAGTGTTGCCACCACTATGTTTTCTCCAGTAGACCTTTTTGGGGCCTGTTTATTTTTCTAAGGGTTTCAATAGGAAATCTATGGGTTTTCCCAAACTGTGGTGTTTTCCCTCCATTTCTGGAACTGTTTCTGTAGTATCATTAATCTAGAAGTAGGAAACGCAAGAATAAAGTGGCCTGATATTCAAAGCAATTTAAGTAAGGGTCGTAGCCACAGGTGGGCCTGGGCCCACCCAGCAGCAATACACCTTGCAGGATCACAGAAGCAAAGCTGGTACTGTCATCTACTTCCATGGGTTGCCAATAGTGGCAGTGATTCCCACATGCTGCTTGCTGCTAACCCCCTAAGCCTCTGCTCTGCTGCAACTTCCTGTTTCTGCCAGGGCAGAACGTGGCATCCTTAGCTAAGGGCCTCCTCCAAAGACTGCCAGAACTCTCTACTACCAAGCTCTGCAACATCATCCTTGAGCCATCGACAACTAAGCGCTGTGTGGGGTGCTGGCATAGAGCATCAATGGCTCAGGGACATTGTTGCTGTCTGCCAATTTGGTAAAAGGGAGTTCTGGCCGCTTTTGGGGGAAATCTTCAGCTGACAGACACTGGGGATGATCATTAGCTAAAGTATTGATATTTTGAGTTGGAAGCTGTTGGGGGAGAATTAGAGAATGGTGGGAGCGAGGAGGCTGTCTGGCTACGCCACTGATTTAAGTAAATTGTGCTTAATGGGCCTGCCACTGATATTCATCAGTGCTTAACTGGGTAGTGCTACTGAATATCAGCACTAATTGGCCATTTAAAAATCCAGCAGGAGAGGGGTGTTCCACAGGCAGAGTCAAGGAGGAGCCACAAGTTATGTGGGTGCCAACAATATTCAGTGTCGGTGCCTGCATGGCTAACCAAACATACGGGAGTGCATAAAAAACAGTCCTAACTTTGCCCAGTTAGCCATGCGGGTGATGGCACTGAATATCAGCCAGCACTTGCGTAATTATAGGTAGTGGCCTGAAGCTGATCCTTCTGTCCCCTAACCAAGGTCCAACACCCCTCCCCCCTGATATTACCGATCCCCTTCTCAAACTCACCAATAGCAAATCTCCTTCCTGGCACCCCCCCCCCCCCCCCCCCCCCGAGATCAGACCCCTCCCTCACCCAGCCATCTGTAGCCCCCCCCCCCCCCAGGTTACCTTAAGCTTCCTGGTGGTTTAGTGAGTTAGGCCAAGCAGGAGCAAACTCCACTCAATTCTGCCCTTTGCTGCTCTATCTGTAAAATGGCCACTGTAGGAGTATTTCCCTGTGTGTCTCACCTTGTGGGCCTTGGCCTGTATAATCTTATGACAGCAAAATGGAGGCTGTAAACTCTGACCCGCACATCTCTGTGTCAGCAAGAAACAGCTTTGCAGCTTGTGGAAAATTACAGCAGAAGCTCAACACCAAGGACATGCTGTGTGCAAACCAGGCCCCCCTTATCTCCCTGAGAGGCTGGCTCCAGCAAGGCGGGTGAGAAACAGAAAATGCATACCAAAATGTAACAACTTGAAGGTCAAGAACAACGATCTGTTCTTGCCAGGCAGTGAGCCGAGGAAGATCCAGATTGGTTCCTGCAGCCACCGGACCAAGAGGTACGGGGAGAGCGGGAATGAGAGGGGAGTTAGTAAGAAGCCTTGGAAGAAGGTGGAGGTGAAAATAAGACCAGTGAGACCTAATAAGGTCCACCAACTGATGAACTGTGTATCTGGAGGAAAGTATTGTGGTTCAGCTGTATCAGCACGGAGTGACCTGTGCCCTCCTTATCTGCTGCAGAGTTCCCTTCCAGCTCTGACTAAGGCTCGCTGCTATATCAGCTTGAGTCTGTGAGGTGTCCCGTGCCAGCTCCCGAGAGGGACGACCCTGAGGTCTCAGCCTGGTGAGAAACACGGTGATTCATTTCCTACTAGTCGGGGGCTAGTTAGTGGTATTTACCTGAGCAGAAGGCTGGTGCCGTCATACTTGTGATCAGGAGAAGCTGCTAATAACTGTACTACCTCGTAACATAGTGTGACTGATCAGTGGTGTAATTTTATCTGGTAACCAATAAGAATTAGTGTTTAGTAGTGTGATGTATGAGTGTAATTTTTATCAGCCGGTAATTTTGTATTCAGCCAAAGCTTTGCAGAGTTCTATTTTGTATACCTTAGCGATATTTTCTTACCTGTTACCATAATAAATCTAATATATATATATCAGCCTGCGTTCTCAGCTACAGTTCTTTCTAACGGAAGTATTTGGCTAGGTTCCAAGGTTCCCACCCCTAGACCTAATTCAGGATTATTTGCTTGCAGATAGTTCTGCTTAGGGGAACCTGGACACAGGTAATTTATTATCTATGATTTATCCTACACCACCATAACTTCTAATGGTAGTCTCATGCTATTACTGCTAGGTGTCAGCCTTCCATATACAGTGCAATCCACTTAAGTGCAAGGGTCTGGGACTACATGCAGTTAACCAGAGCGTGCACTTAACCATTGTGACCCAAAGAAGCTTGACATCTGATAAACATATGCACAGTACTGTTTATTATTATACGTACAGTATACAGTCTTCGTTAACTAACGTTAGGCTTACTTGAAGTAAATCAGTTATAGTCCTTTGTACACTATTGGGTCTGTGAGTTCCATAGACTACGTCTGCCAGACGGTAAAAACTGTCATAGCACTGATATCCAGTGGCCTCCAGATAGGCCCGCACAATGTTGAGACTCTCTAGCTCTCTTGCAAAAGTGACAGGAGGAGGTTGTTGAATTTCGTCAGCATGTGCCTCACTGCTCATTTCATCATCTGTTTCATCATCAGCCACTGTTGCCTGCGTGTAGGCGCATATCTCGACATCAGTGCTGTCGTTAACTGTTTGTAGATCATAATCAACAGCTACGTAGCGATGAAACTCCTCTTCAGTAACACCGGCTGGGATGTCAATAACCTGTTTATCTGACGCGTTTGCAACAGCTGCATGTTTCGTCCCTCTCTACATCCTTAACAAAGCTTGCCTTCTTGTAGCAGTTCACTATGGTTGCCTGTGTAACATGATTCCAGGCTTCTTTCTGCATATGTAGGGAATCCAACAGTGATAGATTACAAGCCAGTTCAACAGCACGTTTATCCTTGCCAGTCTGGTCATTCATAACGCTTGTCAAATGACGTAGCACAAGAGCCCGATAATGTTGTTTGAAATTAGCTATTATGCCCTGATCCATAGGTTGGATCAGAGAGGTAGTGTTTGGTAGCAGGAAGACCAGCTTGACGTTAGACAGCCTGACATCATCCCTGTGTGCAGCACAATTATCAGAAATCAACAAAATCTGACGCTTTTGTGCCCGCATTCTAGTGTCTAACTTCTGTAGCCAATGCTTCAAAATTTCCCCTGTCATCCATGAATTTGCGTTAGCCTCGTATGACACAGGAAGTCGCTTAACTTTCTTGAAGCAACGGGGCTGTTTGCTCTTTCCAATGATGAGTGGTTCCAACTTCTCTCTCCCATCCATATTGCAGCAAAGGAGGATCGTCAGTCGGTCCTTCGACATTTGACCTCCAGTAGTTTTGGCATGTTTGAATGCAAGTGTTCCATCAGGAATCGCTCGCCAGTAGAGACCGTTTTCATCAGCATTGAAAATGTCACGAGGTGCAATCTCGTTCAAGATGGTAGGAAGAACTGAAACAACCCAATTTTCAGCACCAAAATCATCAGCGTCTTGTTTCTCACCATGCTGTTTCTTGAATTTTATGTTGTTCCTCTCCTTCCATCTTTCCAACCATCCAACAGTGGCTTTGAATTCAGTTAGTCCAAGACTTTCAGCTAGCTGGTTAGCTTTCGCCATAAGCAGTGGACCACTGACAGGAAACTGTCTGCTCCTGACTCGAGAAAACCACCGAAGAAGAGCATCTTCTACCTCCTCAGCTTTTCCCGCCCTTTTATGTTTCCTGTGTGGATTTGTTTTGTTTTGCCAGTCTTCCAGAAGCTGATCTTTCTGCTTCAAGGCACGTGAAATTTGACTGGGATTGACACCATATTCTTTAGCAGTAGATGCTTGACTTTGTTTGTTTTCTAATTTTTAAAGAACTTCTATTTGTTCAGCCAGTGTTAAAGTCTTACAGTTCCTCTGCGACAACGACTACGACTCCAGTGTACACTCTAACAACATTCTTTTGCTTATTCTGCCTGTGGCAGTTAAAGAGGCGGTAAATTAGAAATCTCGTTTGTTGTTATGCGTCAATCGGTTTCCATATTCCGTGCGTGCGCTTATGCGGAGTCTTTCCTGCAGAGGAGCGGTCTTAAACCATGCATATAAGCGAATCTTGCACTTATCAGTGGTGCGCTAAACCAAAGTTTGTCACCATAGAAATTGATGGCGCCAAAAACGGGACCGAAGTACGACATGCAGTTAAACAGAGCATGCGCTTATCCGACATGCACTTAAATGGAGTGCACTGCATATATATAAACAAAACACTGACCCTCTGCTGGCTGAATATTGAGCAGTAGGTTTTTTTAAAGGCACTCTCATGGACAATGGCAGTCCATGCTGGCACATAGCAGCATGCACATCACATGAATTGTGTCATTCACATGATATGCATGCAGCACACACATCGTGTGAATGACACAATTCATGTGATGTGAATTTGATCTGTATGCTACTGCATTCCTGTGCAAATTGTTATGCTGCACATACTTGCATCTGTCTCATGCACTCATCCCCACTGGCGATCATCGCCATATTGGGATTCTGTAAAAAAAATGTACCAATTTATTTGTTACTTTTGTATAATAAAAATGTACTTCTGTTTTTGTTGCTTAATCGTCATTTGCAAACCCAGCAGCCCATGAATAAAATCGATGTCATCAGCAGTATTGACAGCAACAATGACAATACAAAAGAGAAAGATTTGTTGCCAGAGAAGAAGAAAATGCATTATAACCAAGAGTTCAGTGAAGACTAGTTGAAAGAACTGAAAGATTGAATTATGCGTGTATTCTGCTGACAAATTTGTTGTTTGCAGTCCTAGACTTGTTCACACTAACAGAACTGGTCTACTTGCTCATAAAAATTCTAAAAAGCATTAGGAATACATCAAGGTGAAAATTTTTAAAAACACTAGGATCCTTTTTCAAAAAAACAAAGGGAGATGGCAAAGATGATAAAGTTGCAAAGGCTGAAATAATACTATCTGTGTTAAGCACAATACTCTATTCGCACATGCAGACCATTTGGTCGAATGCATTAAAGCTATGTTTCCCATAACTCAGGCATTCACACTCCCACGCACTCTCAAAAAATTCCATTCACACAGAAAACTTGACTTTCAGACATTTTCCATGTGGCAATTTTTCCAAGTTTCAAAAATCATTCCCCACATTTCACAAATTCACATTTCCAGCATCAAATTAATAATAGTTAACAAGGACTCAAACTGTTGGTTAGACAGTATCGAACTAACCACCCCTCCTCAAGGCAAGGTCTGTGGTAACATTAAACCTGCCAAAACCCCGGGTTCATGATGGTGTACAAGAAACCTATTCCTTCCCTTTTCCATTCCTTAGCATTGTTCTGAAAACAACCTCCACTGTACCAGGGGAATGGTCCTTATACTGCTGCTGCTGCTGCTGCAACAACAGCCCCTAAACCCCCACCCACCCGTTGACTACAGCATGGCAAATCAATCAACAAAAACAGGGCAGGAAGGGGGGGGGGTCACAAAAACTCCCTCTCACCCAGGCTTTTCTCAAAAAGCACCAAAGAAAAGCCTGCCAACCTCAAAGAACCCCCTGACCTCAATGACTTCTGATTGGTGAAAATAAATTACTTACTGCAGCAATCAGAGATGCTATTCCCAGCTCGCTCTTCCCAACTCATAACCCCCCCCCCCCCCCCCCCCCCCCCCCCCCCCCCCCCCCCCCCCCCCCCCCCATACACACACACACACACTCTCTAAACTGGTAACAGAACTTTACTGCTCTATTGGAGCAGCCGAGTTATAGCTCATTCCCTTTGAGGTACGGAATGAGCCACTACAGTGCCATAGCATCAAAAATGGCATTGAAGTACACTAAAAGGTCGTATGTCATACAAGAAGAGATTGCCTTTCATCAACAATGTGACTTGATATCAGTTAGTCAAAAACAAAGATTTGCAGTAATTCTAGGAGAAAGCACCAACATGCAGTGTGATGCTTTTTTGGACTACAAAAACCTGAGAAAGTGGTACACAGTTTAAAGGGTGAAGTTCTTCTGTGCAGAAGCTAGGTTAACTGCATAAATAGGACTGCATTAAAGTCAGTCCTATCTTTATGAGGTAACCCATTGCCAGTTAAGTGCAGAATATCACACTTAACTAATCGGCTCTGCAAACCCAGAGATTAAATGCTGAAGCCCAGACATAGCCTAGCATTGTATTTCCTGCTTTAACACAGGCAACAGGCAACAAAACACTGATCACGCTGGCTGAATATTGGGCCCAATGTGTTTATATCAGTTTCCATGGCATTGTTATGAAGTGTTTTGAAGAAAAACATTGTCAAGTAGCTGATTCACTATTAGATCTAATTGAAGTAGAGGATGATACTGGTAGTGGACTATATATTGCCTTTAGGAATCTGCTTCAGGAGAAGCAAATCCCTTTAAGTAACATCAGAAGATTTACCATTCTAGTCTTTTCTCTCTCCCTCCCTTTCTCTGTCCTTTCTCTTCCGATGTCCCTGTTTTCTCTCCATCTCCTTTTTCTTCGTTTCTGTCTTCCTATCATTCACCACACACTTCCTTTCTGTGTCTCTCTTTTACTCCATTCTTTCTTCCTCTCTTTTTGACTTTCACTGTTACTATATCTTTTTCCCTATATCCATACAGCTTTGGAAAGAAATTCTGCCCATTACCTTCAGTAAGTACAGAATGGGAAATTCTGTAATCATTCCCACCAGTCTCATGCACTTCATTCGGTGTGGTCTGATTGCTGGCTGTCCAACCTACAAGTAAGAAACTGACAACCTTTAAACAACATTTTCTGTGGTACGCTTTGATAGCTTAAGAGATTCTAACAAGGGCAGAAATGCAACAACAGGAAAATAAACAAAAGCACTTTGTCTTTTTCCAGTATTTCCATGTGAAGAAATGCGTCACTAGTTGACATATATATATATATATATATATATATATATATATATATATATATATATATATATATATATATATATATATAAATCAGCCTGATATTAAAAAGCATTTATCAGGATAACAGCATCTGTTACCTGGATAAGTGCCACAGATCGGGGCCAGTCATCAGTTTTCAGCAGTATTACCAGATTACGCCACTGAAAATCATTGCAGACCACCCTGGCCCTGTATGGATAGTGCTGAAATGGTCCATGAGCAAAGCAAGGGCAGCCCCCAGAGTTATTTAGTTAGGACAATATTCAAACCACTAACTAGATAAGTATCTGGATAAAAAAGGCTGACCTAACTTTATTCAATTAGCTATCCAGATAGTGAGCTGAATATTGCTGCTATGTGAATAATACTGAAGGGCTTAAACTTTCATGCGTCTGGTAGCGCTATACAAATGCTAATAATAATAATCATTTCATTCCCATATCATTTGCAGCATTGTTTGTTTTGTTTTACTTAGTGTTCATTTTTGTTTCGGGAGGCAATGCCATTAAAATGATACCTTCTTTACACATACTTCACACTATTATTGACAAAATGTTTTTTTTTCTGCTTGTTTTTATTTGGTAACAACACTCAGTGAAATGGGATATGTCATTGATGTTTTTTTTTGTCATTGAAACAACAGTCCAACCTACTGGATAACACCAGCACTGCCCACCGTATCCATGTATTCTCCGAGGACAAGCAGGCTGCTTGTTCTCACGACAGGGTTGACGTCCACGGCAGCCCCCACCAACCGGAAGAAAACTTCGCAGGCGGTCCTGCACGCAGGGCACGCACACCGCGCATGTGCGGCCATCTTCCCGCCTGTGCGCGACCGTTCCCGCTCAGTTTTTTTCTATTCCGTGCTGGAGAGAGACGTGTTATCGTCTCTCTCTCTGTCAGCCCCGGAAACCGGATCGCGGCCTAGCTGCGGTTTTTTCTCCTTCGCGTACGCGTTCGCGTATTTCTTTTTTGATTGTTAAAAAAAAAAAGAACAGTGTCCTCGTCGTTTTTAGCCGCGAGGGCGCTTCGTTGCGGCCTTGTAGCCGCGCGGTCATTTTCTTTTTTGGGTGTGCTTTTTCACCGCCACCATCGACGACTTTGACTTCGCCGACACGATTTTTCCATCGATGTCCTCGAAGGTCCCGAGCGGATTCAAGAAGTGTGGTCGGTGCGGCCGGCAGATCTCGCAAACCGATACGCTTGGTGCCTCCAGTGCCTCGGCCCAGAGCATAATACCAAGACGTGCACCTTGTGTCTCGGCTTAAGGAAGCAGACACAGGTGGCGAGAAAAGTTCTTCGGGACCGTCTTTTTGGAACTTGCGCCGGCCCTTCGACGTCGACTTCGACGGCATCGGTGTCGACGGCCGGGTCTTCGGTACCGGTACCGATGTCGACGAAATCGGCGACGACTCTGGCACTGACCCCAGGAGTACAGGTACCGTTGGCCTGCCGGTGATGGCGGGGGTGAACGGTCGCGCGGGCAGTTGGCCCCGGCCACTCCCTCTACCCAGGGCCATCGGGACCGAACCCTGTCGGATCCGATTCCTCGAAGCCGGGGGGGTTCTACCTCCTCTTCATCTCTGCCGCCGATGACGGGCACCGAAAGAAAGCCAAGAAGCACCATCATCGGTCGCCCACGGCGCACGGAACTGCCAGCTCCGGCACCTCGAGGGAGGACTCGACGCTGAGGAAGCGGCAGTGCCGAGAGGAGCGTTCCCCCTTGGTTGAAGAGGTGTCGCTGCGCCAGTCCGCGGGTGCTTCAGTACTGTCTCCTGGACCCGAGCAGCTTCCGGCACCGGCACCCACACCGGCCCCCCTGCCTTTCCCGACAGCGGGCCTAGACGAGTGCCTCTGAGCCATCCTTCCAGGGATTCTGGAAGGGCTGATGCGCCAGGCTCTGCCGGCACTGGGGGTGCTTGCGCCCCCGGCGCCGTTGATGGAGGCGCCGGTGTGCTCTAGCCCGATGCCGAGGCCTTCGACGCCGGTCTCAACCGCCACGCAGGTGGAGTCCCCGTCGACGTCGATGGAGGGAGCTTCATCCCCGCCGGCGCGGGAGTCCACCGCTCGACGCCATCACCGAGGACGTGGTTCCTCGCAGTCGAGACGGGCCCGGTTGAGGTCTGAGCTACAAGAGCTCATGTCCGACACCGAGAAAGAGGCCTCGTGGGGGGAGGAGGAGGACCCCAGATATTTTTCCTCAGAGGAGTTTGTGGGCCTTCCCTCCAACCCCACTCCTTCACCGGAGAGGAAGCTCTCGCCCCCTGAGAGCCTCTCCTTTGCCTCCTTCGTCAGGGATATGTCTATTTGCATTTCCTTTCCCGTGGTCTCTGTGGATGAGCCGAGGGCTGAGATGCTCGAGGTCCTCGACTATCCATCACCACCTAGAGAGTCTTCCACGGTGCCGTTGCACAATGTCCTCAAAAAGACACTGCTTCGGAACTGGCTGAAGTCATTATCTAACCCCACCATCCCCAAGAAAGCGGAGTCCCAATACAGGATCCACTCTGACCCAGAGTTGATGCGGCCTCAATTGCCTCATGACTCGGCGGTCGTGGACTCTGCTCTCAAGAGAGTATGGAGTTCGAGGGATACGCCTCGGCGCCCCCGGGGCGGGAGTCTCACACTCTGGACTCGTTTGGGAGGAAGGCCTACCAATCTTCCATGCTCGTGACCCGCATCCAGTCATACCAGCTCTACACGAGCATTCACATGCGGAACAATGTGAGGCAACTGGCGGACCTGGTCGACAAGCTCCCTCCGGAGCAGTCCAGGCCTTTTCAGGAGGTGGTCAGGCAGCTGAAGGCGTGCAGAAAGTTCCTGTCCAGGGGTATCTATGACACCTGTGATGTGGCATCCCGAGCTGCGGCCCAAGGTATAGTGATGCGCAGACTCTCCTGGCTGCGTGCCTCTGACCTGGACAACCGCACCCAGCAGCGACTGGCGGATGTCCCTTGCCGGGGGGATAACATTTTCGGCGAGAAGGTCAAGCAGTTAGTGGACCAACTACACCAGCGGGAAACCGCTCTTGACAAGCTCTCCCACCGGGCGCCTTCAGCATCCACCTCTGCAGGTGGACGTTTTTTCCGGGCCCGGCAGGCTGCACCCTACGCCTACAGCAAGCGTAGGTACACCCAGCCGGCCCGAAGGCCTCCTCAGGCACAGGGACAGTCCCAGCGCGCTCGTTCCCATCAACAGCATGCGCCTAAGCAGCCCCCTGCACCTCCACAGCAAAAGCCGGGGACGGGCTTTTGACTGGATCCATGGGAACATAGCCGCCATCAAAGTGTCCGTACCAGACGACCTGCCGGTCGGAGGGAGCTTGAAAGTTTTTCACCAAAGGTGGCCCCTGATAACCTCCGACTGGTGGGTTCTCCAAATAGTGCGGTGCGGATACACACTGAATTTGGCCTCCACTCCACCAAATTGCCCACCGGGAGCCCAATCCTTCAGCTCCCACCACAGGCAGGTACTTGCAGAGGAAATCTCCGCCCTTCTCAGCGCCAATGCGGTCGAGCCCGTGCCACCCGGGCAGGAAGGGCAGGGATTCTATTCCAGGTACTTCCTTGTGGAAAAGAAAACAGGGGGGATGCGCCCCATCCTAGACCTGAGAGGACTGAACAAATACCTGGTCAAAGAGAAGTTCAGGATGCTTTCCTTAGGCACCCTTCTACCAATGATTCAGAAAGATGATTGGCTATGTTCCCTGGATTTAAAGGACGCTTACACTCACATCCCGATACTGCCAGCTCACAGACAGTATCTCCGATTCCGTCTGGGGACACGGCACTTTCAATATTGTGTGCTGCCCTTTGGGCTCGCCTCTGCACCACGGGTGTTCACGAAGTGTCTCGTGGTGGTTGTGGCGTATCTACGCAAGCTGGGAGTGCATGTGTTCCCGTATCTCGACGATTGGCTGGTCAAGAGCACCTCAGAGGCAGGAGCTCTTCGGTCCATGCAGTGTACTATCCACCTTGTGGAGCTGCTGGGGTTTGTGATAAATTACCCGAAGTCCCATCTCTAGCCAGTCCAATCTCTGGAATTCATAGGAGCGCTGCTGAATTCTCAGACGGCTCAGGCCTTCCTTCCCGAAGCAAGGGCGCAGAACCTTCTATCCCTTGCCTCTCAGACCAGAGCGTCTCAGCAGGTCACAGCTCGGCAGATGTTGAGACTCCTGGGTCATATGGCCTCCACGGTTCATGAGACTCCCATGGCTCGCCTCCACATGAGACCTGCTCAATGGACCCTAGCTTCCCAGTGGTGTCAGGCTACCGGGAATCTAGAGGATGTCATCCGTCTGTCCATCAGTTGCCGCAATTCGCTGCACTGGTGGACCATTCGGACCAATTTGACCCTGGGATGTCCATTCCAAATTCCGCAGCCCTCGAAAGTGCTGACGACGGATGCATCTCGCCTGGGGTGGGGAGCTCATGTCGATGGACTCCACACCCAGGGTCTGTGGTCCCTCCAGGAACAAGATCTTCAGATCAACCTCCTGGAGCTCCGAGCGGTCTGGAACGCGCTGAAGGCCTTCAGAGATCGGCTATCCTACCAAATCATCCAAATTCGGACAGACAATCAGGTTGCAATGTATTACATCAACAAGCAGGGGGGCACCGGATCTCGCCCCCTGTGTCAGGAAGCCGTCGGGATGTGGCGTTGGGCTCACCAGTTCGGCATGCTTCTCCAAGCCACATACCGGGCAGGCGTAAACAACAGTCTGGCCGACAGACTGAGCAGAGTCATGCAACCGCACGAGTGGTCGCTCCATTCCAGAGTGGTACGCAAGATCTTCCGAGAGTGGGGCACCCCCTTGGTGGACCTTTTCGCCTCTCAGACCAACCACAAGCTGCCTCTGTTCTGTTCCAGACTACAGGCACACGGCAGACTGGCGTCGGATGCCTTTCTCCTCCATTGGGGGACCGGCCTCCTGTATGCTTATCCTCCCATACCTTTGGTGGGGAAGACCTTACTGAAGCTCAAGCAAGACCACGGCACCATGATTCTGATAGCGCCTTTTTGGCCCCGTCAGATCTGGTTCCCTCTACTTCTGGAGTTGTCCTCCGAAGAACCATGGAGATTGGAGTGTTTTCCGACTCTCATTTCGCAGAACGAAGGAGCGCTTCTGCACCCCAACCTTCAGTCTCTGGCTCTCACGGCCTGGATGTTGAGGGCGTAGACTTTGCTTCATTGGGTCTGTCTGAGGGTGTCTCCCGCGTCTTGCTTGCCTCTAGAAAGGATTCCACTAAAAAGAGTTACTTTTTTAAGTGGAGGAGGTTTGTCGTCTGGTGTGAGAGCAAGGCCCTAGAACCTCGTTCTTGTCCTGTAAAGAACCTGCTTGAATACCTTCTGCACTTAT
This sequence comes from Microcaecilia unicolor, assembly GCF_901765095.1. Classification (NCBI taxonomy): domain Eukaryota; kingdom Metazoa; phylum Chordata; class Amphibia; order Gymnophiona; family Siphonopidae; genus Microcaecilia; species Microcaecilia unicolor. Next base: position 101,559,265 of record NC_044038.1, read on the forward strand.
CAGAGTCTGATCTCAAGACCAACTCAGAAAGGAATCACCTTAGTGCGATTAGTGCTTATCATCATCGTGTAGAGGGTAAAGCCATCTCTGGAGAGCCTTTAGTCGTTCGATTCATGAGAGGCTTGCTTTTGTCAAGGCCCCCTGTCAAGCCTCCTGCAGTGTCATGGGATCTCGACGTCGTCCTCACCCAGCTGATGAAACCTCCTTTTGAGCCACTGAATTCATGCCATCTGAAGTACTTGACCTGGAAGGTCATTTTCTTGGTGGCAGTTACTTCAGCTCGTAGAGTCAGTGAGCTTCAAGCCCTGGTAGCTCATGCGCATTATACCAAATTTCATCATAACAGGGTAGTACTCCGCACTCACCCTAAGTTCCTGCCAAAGGTGGTGTCGGAGTTCCATCTTAACCAGTCAATTGTCTTGCCAACATTCTTTCCCAGACCGCATACCCACCCTGCTGAACGTCAGTTGCACACATTGGACTGCAAGCGAGCGTTGGCCTTCTATCTGGAGCGGACACAGCCCCACAGACAGTCCGCCCAATTGTTTATTTCTTTTGACCCCAATAGGAAGGGGGTCGCTGCCGGGAAACGCACCATCTCCAATTGGCTAGCAGATTGCATTTCCTTCACTTATGCCCAGGCTGGGCTGACTCTTGAGGGTCATGTCACGGCTCATAGTGTTAGAGCCATGGCAGCGTCAGTGGCCCACTTGAAGTCAGCCACTATTGAAGAGATTTGCAAGGCTGCGACATGGTCATCTGTCCACACATTCACATCTCATTACTGCCTCCAGCAGGATACCCGACGCGACAGTCAGTTCGGGCAGTCGGTGCTGTAGAATCTGTTTGGGGTTTGAATCCAGGACCCGATTTGTTCTGTTCAGGCTGCACTCTCAGTTAGTTGTTCTTCATAGGTCAATTCCTGTTATGCCCTTGCCGTTGCGAGGTTCAATTGACCTGGGTTCTTGTTTTGAGTGAGCCTGAGAGCTAGGGATACCCCAGTCGTGAGAACAAGCAGCCTGCTTGTCCTCGGAGAAAGCGAATGATACATACCTGTAGCAGGTGTTCTCCAAGGACAGCAGGCTGATTGTTCTCACCTACCCTCCCTCCTCCCCTTTGGAGTTGAGTTTTTTCCTCATTCCTTTGCTTGTCATTCAACTGAGCGGGAACAGTCGCGCACGGACGGGAAGACGGCTGCGCATGCGCGGTGGGCGTGCCCTGCGTGCGGGACCGCCCGCGAAGATTTCTTCCGGTTGGTGGGGGGTGCCTTGGATGTCAACCCAGTCGTGAGAACAATCAGCCTGCTGTCCTCGGAGAACACCTGCTACAGGTATGTATCATTCGCTTTCAGCACTGGCCACTATCCGGTTACTGGCACTGAATATGCAGATTTATTTCAGCAGTGGCAGCCAGCATTTTTTGCTGCCTGCCCTAACTGAATATTGGCCTGAATAATCCTAGCCATTAGCAATAAATCTTATTCTGTTACAACCAAGGAGAACACAAACTGAAATGTGTAATTGTTACCTGCAGCTCTTAAATCTCACCTCTACAGGGAGCTTTTACATAGCTAGTGGGGGTGTGCAGGCCAAAACATTTCATTTTCCTTAGTTTCTTGAGATGTACAACATTTTTTTGGTTCGGGTTTTTAAACTTTTTTTCACTTTGGGAGCAATATGGTTAACAGTGTACAGAATCTAAGCAACAACACACACTATTGTACAATAGTGTACATTATTGATGACACTCAAAAATCCCAAATTATACTGAAGCATAAAAGAAAAAGTGCTATATTTAACAATTGGCAGAAAAAAGCTGCAAACCCAGTTTCTTGTGCAGAATTGGAGCAGTACATCATCTGCCAATAATATGAATTTCTATAGATTCTGTGAGAAGACATGGTTCCATAGAAAATACAGTGCAAAAAAAAAAAACTTGAAGAGTTTTTTGGGCACTTTGCTCCAATCCTTGCTTTGGATAAAATAAAAAATAAAATAAAATGTGGAGGGTAGGCTCAACATTTGGTTCCATGTCATCTGGACAGGCTGAACAGGGTTCAGGTTTTACCCCATTGCATGTGTACACGTGTGCAAGTGCTGAGTGCTCAGTACTGTGCACAACTTGCTCACTTTGTAAATATAAGGGGGGGGGGGGATATTCTCAGGGGAGGAGCATGGCTGGAGTAACATTTATATGTGTAAATTACAGAATACTGTAAATGTGTTAGTGCCACATTTAGGCACGCACATTTACACCTGATATTGACAGGGCATAGGCACGTTATAGATGCTAGTATTCTATAATGGAATCTTGTTGCCCAGATGCCATTATAGAATTAGCACTCAGTTTGTGGCATTTAGGTGCTAGGTTGTGGCACCTTATTATAGAATTGCCTCCTATTACAAGGTTTCTCTCTTTATCGGAAAAAAAAGACTTCAGATTCTTGCAAATGCCCTTATCGGTGTTACTTTGAATTGCAAGCTGCTACCTTTCCTACGCAGATCACTGCCTGCTGTAATTAGGATCAGGTGCAGAATCGTCATTAGTCTGAAACAACCTCCTCTTTTTTATTGTATATTATTATGTTAGTAAACCAATTTCTTTTTGTGCACCTTTATATTTCTTAGTGCACTACCTTATTTCATACACATACTGTACCATCGCCCCGATCCAAACCAGAACCTCGCACAGAAAGAACTCAACACCATGGTTCAACGAAGAACTGAAAACACTCAAAACACAAGTTAGGAAACTAGAACGTGCGTGGAACAAAAAGAAAGACGATACCAATCTCAACGCCTGGAAACAACTCCGAAGGAAATATAAATATACCATAAAACAAACCAGAAGACAATACTACAAAACTGAAATCGGACCAAATTATAAGGACACACACAAACTCTTCCAACTCGTGAATAAACTAATAGACACAACCCCAGTCACCAATAACAGCACAGACACACCAGGAGCCGATGATTTGGCGAAATACTTCAAGGAGAAAATCATACAACTGCGATTCAAAATACCTGTCAGTCCAACTGATTACACTACACTCCTGGAATGCCTAGACCCGGACCCTGGAGTCTACCCAGCAGACAGGATCTGGACTGAATTCACAATACTACCGGAAGATCTTATTTCACAAACACTTAAAAGATTCGCCAAATCTTACTGCAAACTAGATATATGCCCAAACAACCTCATGAAGTCGGCCCCCAAACAATTCATATCAGACTTAACAAACCACGTGAACTTCATGCTACAAAATGGACTCTTCCCTAGGGAAAAGGGTAACATTTTACTCACCCCCATACCCAAGGATGTGAAGAAAAATGCTAGCGAACTAACGAATTACAGACCAGTAGCATCCATTCCCTTGATCACCAAAATAACAGAAGGAATGGTGACCAAACAACTCACGGAGTATTTAAACAAATTCTCAATACTACACGATTCCCAGTCAGGATTCCGTTCTAATCACAGTACAGAAACCGTACTAGTTACGCTCATGACCAGATTCAAACAACTGATAGCAAACGGCAACAATATACTACTGCTACAATTCGACATGTCAAGCGTATTTGACATGGTTGACCATGAAATTCTATTACACATCCTCGAATACTTTGGAATCGGAGGCAACGTTCTCAACTGGTTTAGGGGGTTCCTAACTAAACGCTCATATCAAGTGACATCAAATTCGACTACATCAGCTACATGGACACCTGAATGCGGAGTCCCACAGGGATCCCCCCTCTCACCGACCATATTCAACCTAATGATGACACCATTGGCCAAACTACTATCGAATCAGAATCTAAACCCTTACATATACGCTGATGATGTAACGATCTTTATCCCATTCAAACAAAACCTAAGGGAAATCTCTAATGAAATCAACCAAAGCCTACACATCATGAATTCATGGGCAGATGCATTCCAGCTGAAACTAAATGCAGAAAAAACCCAATGCCTAATACTCACCTCGCAATACAATAAGAATAAATTTACCACCATCAACACACCCAAACTAAGTCTACCAGTTTCGGATACCCTAAAAATTCTTGGAGTTACCATTGACCGACACCTAACGCTTGAGAATCATGCGAACAACATAACCAAAAAGATGTTCCGTTCAATGTGGAAACTAAAAAGAATTAGACCATTTTTTCCAAGGAACATCTTCCGCAACCTGGTACAATCATTGGTACTCAGTCACTTGGACTACTGTAATTCATTCTACGCCAGCTGTAAAGAGCAAATACTCAAAAAACTCCAGACAGCTCAAAACACGGTAGCCAGACTAATATTCGGCAAATCAAAATACGAAAGTGCAAAACCCTTACGAGAAAAACTACACTGGCTCCCACTCAAAGAACGCATCACGTTTAAACTCTGTACTTTAGTCCATAAAATCATCCATGGTGACGCCCCAGCCTACATGTCAGACCTAATAGAACTTCCACCCAGGAACGCAAAAAAATCTTCTCGCACTTTCCTCAACCTTCACCCACCAAATTGCAAAGGCCTGAAATACAAATTAATGCACGCATCTACCTTCTCCTATATGAGCATGCAGCTCTGGAACGCATTGCCACGCAACTTGAGAACTGTCTATGAACTGACAAACTTCCACAAACAACTGAAAACCTATCTCTTCGACAAGATATACAACAAAGAGCAACACATGTAACTGTATAACCTCTGACTTATCCAGAAATGTTCTATACTATCTTTTGCTTTATTACTATCATTTAATCCCAAACTCTCTGTTATAATAAATGTATGTTCCCCTCTATTTCCCATATCCATGATGAATTGTAAGCCACATTGAGCCTGCAAAAAGTTGGGATAATGTGGGATACAAATGCAATAAATAAATAAATAAATAAATTCTATTCAATTTGATTCATATCAATGCAACACTTATCTGGGCTGTAGAAAAGCTTCATTGGGTACACTAAACAGAGAGCCTCTGTTTCTCTATAGCTTCCTCAGGAGTTGTCCACTATCGCTACATATGCCCTATAGATTAAAATACAGTTTTTGTTATTTAAGAGAGTGGACTGTGGAGAATCCGCCTATGCCTCTGTTCAGTCTGGATGAGCTTACCTTCAGCGCATCCTGCTCATTCTTTCTGCGGGACTGCTAAAGCTCAAAATGGCGTCGGGATATTTAAACTTTCACCCGATTTGCCAACCAATAGTAGTCACCTCCATTCTTAAAGTAACCCATCGTCTTGTGATTTTAGATCTATGGTTACTTACTCTCATTTATAGGAATGCCTTCCATTCTATGCGTGCATTAAGACCGTGTGGTATAATGGTGTTTAATCTGAAGATCCAGCATTGTTCTGTTTGCGTCAGTGCTCTCTCTCTATTACCACCCCTAATTGATTTTCTCATATGATCAATGGCTCTGCACTTGAAATCTGCGAATACATGATGTTTTTCCATACTATGAGATACTAGAGGGGTTTCTTTCCGTTGATGTATTATGTTAAATTTATGATCTGCTAGACGTTGTTTCAGTGCTCTTGCTGTTTTTCCAACGTAAGCAAGTTGGCATGTACAAATAAGTACATACATAACATGATTTCTGTTACAGTCTGTATTATATCTCAACTTAATTTTTTTATCTTTACAGTTCACAAATTCTTTAGCTGTAATCATGTTCTCAAAATAAATGCAGCTGCCACAACTTTTATGCCCTTCTACTTTCTCCATCCTTATCATAGCACCCAATTTAGGTTGCATTAATTCTCTAAAGTTCTGACCTCTAGAAAAGGCAATTCGTAGGCTATGGTCTTGGGAAGCTGGATGTGCTTGCATTATCTGCCAATGGCGCTTTAACATATGTATGACTGTTTGAATTCCATTTGTATATCATAATATACAAGTTTGTTGTTGCCCATCTTGTTTTTTTGTATTGGGTTGTAGTAGATCCTCCCTATTGTTGTTTTTGGCTCAGATGTATGATTGTTTTAATATTTTCGTGGGGTATTGTCTGTGATTAAATTTCTGTATTAGCGATTTAGCTTGATCCTTGAATTTCCCCTGCTACTACAGATTCTGTGGTATCTCAATAATTGTGAGAAAGGAAAACTATTTTTTGTTGTTAATGGATGATTACTTTGAAAATGAAGTAAGGTGTTTCTGTCTGTAGGTTTGATATAAACCTCTATTGTAAACAGACCATTTTCTTGTTCCACTTGAACATCCAAAAATGTATTCTTTTATCCGAATGTTGCTCTGTGAACTGTATATTGCTATCTCTTGTGTTTAACCAATCACAGAATTCTCGTAGTTGATCTTCATTCCCCTTCCACAGCATAAAAACATCATCAATGTACCTATGCCAGGTACAAATCTGTTGTTTCCAGAGGTTATCTTGCACCCACTGTTCTTCAAACCTAACCATGTATAAATAAACAGGCCACTGAGGGAGCACAAGTCACTCCCATGGCTACGCCTTTCTTTTGTTGAAAAAACTGGTCTTTGAACAGAAAAATGTTTTACTTAAAGCTATTGTGACCAGTTTCATAAGAAAGGTTGTGGGAATTTGATGAGGACGTGGTCATGTTTCCTAATATTTCTCTACTATGGTTAGACAGTCTTGTTGGGGCAATCCTTGCAGACGGGAGAGGTTCCGAGGGATTGGAGAATGGCGGAGGTGGTCCCTCTTCACAAGAGTGGTGATAGGGAAGAAGCTGGAAACTACAGGCCGGTAAGCCTCACTTCAGTTATTGGAAAAGTAATGGAAGCGATGCTGAAGGAAAGGATAGTGAATTTCCTGGAAGCTAATAAGTTGCAAGATCCGAGACAACATGGTTTTACCAAAGGGAAATCGTGCCAAACGAATCTCATTGAGTTCTTTGATTGGGTGACAGGAGAATTGAATCAGGGACGAGCTATGGACATAATCTACTTAGATTTCAGCAAAGCTTTTGACACGGTTCCCCACAGGAGGCTCTTAAATAAACTGAATGGGCTGAAGATAGGACCCGAAGTGGTGAACTGGATTAGGAACTGGTTGACGGACAGAAGCCAGAGGGTGGTGGTGAATGGAATTCGCTTGGAGGAGGGAAAGGTGAGTAGTGGTGTGCCTCAGGGATTGGTGCTGGGACCGATTCTGTTCAATATATTTGTGAGTGACATTGCCAAAGGGTTAGAAGGTAAAGTTTGCCTATTTGCGGATGATACTAAGATCTGTAACAGAGTGGACACCCGGGAGGGAGTGGAAAACATGAAAAAGGATCTGAGGAAGCTAGAAGAATGGTCTAAGGTTTGGCAATTAAAATTCAATGCGAAGAAATACAAAGTGATGCACTTAGGGAATAGAAATCCTCGGGAGATGTATGTGTTAGGCGGGGAGAATCTGATAGTGCACTAAGAAATATAAAGGTGCACAAAAAGAAATTATTATTATTATTATTATTTATTGCATTTGTATCCCACATTTTCCCACCTATTTGCAGGCTCAATGTGGCTTACAGAGGTCTGTTATGGCAATGCCATTCCAGTGAGTCAGATACAATTGGTGATGTAAAGAGACTGAGAGTGGGAAAGAGTTCTAAGAAAATAATTATTAAAGAAGAGTTTCAGACTGTTGAGGGTTAGTGTGGATGTAAGGTTATGCTATGTTATGCTAATGTTATGTTTACTAACATAATAATATACAATAAAAAAGAGGAGGTTGTTTCAGACTAATGACGATTCTGCACCTGATCCTAATTACAGCAGGCAGTGATCTGCATAGGAAAGGTAGCAGCTTGCAATTCAAAGTAACACCGAAAAGGGCGTTTGCAAAAATCTGAAGTCTTTTTTTTCCGATAAAGAGAGAAAGCTTGCTAAACATAAAGATTATTTGAAAGATACCCCAAAGCAAGTTCCCATTGAGTGATTAATACTCCTATTACAAGGGCAATTGTATAACTTGGCACCTCAATTTGGCGCAACAATGGGGTACGCTTTTCTATAACAGCACTTAGGTGTGCATAAACCACTATAGAATCCTAGCATAAAGTCACTTTGGTGCACTGAAATGTAGGTGCGCCCACTTATAGCAAGTGAATGGATGGTGCATCTTGTCACACGGGCAAATGATGAGCATGATGTAAATAGGAACAACAAACATAGTTTGAAATGTCTATATGCGAATGCCAGGAGCCTAAGAAATAAGATGGGAGAGTTAGAATATATTGCACTAAATGAAAAATTAGATATAATAGGCATCTCTGAGACCTGGTGGAAGGAGGATAACCAGTGGGACACTGTCATACTGGGGTACAAATTATATCATAGTAATATGGTGGATCAAATTGGTGGGGGGGGGGGGTAGCATTGTATATTAACGAAAGCCTTGAATCAAATAGATTGAAAATTCTACAGGAAACAAAACACTTCTTGGAATCACTATGGATTGAAATTCCATGTGTAAAGGGGAAAAGGATAGTGATAGGAGTGTTCTACCATCTGCCTGGCCAGGATGAACAGACGGATGCAGAAATGTTAAAGGAAATTTGGGAAGCAAACAAACTGGGCAACACAATAATAATGGGTGATTTCAATTACCCTGATATTGACTGGGTAAATGTAACATCAGGGCACGTAAGGGAGGTAAATTTTCTTGATGAAATCAAGGACTGCTTTATGGAGCAACTGGTACAGGAGCCGACGAGAGAAGGAAAACTTCTAGGCCTAGTCATTCGTGGAGCTCAGGATCTGTTGCGGGAGGTAATGGTGCTGGGGTCGCTTGATAACAGTGATCATAATATGATCGGATTTGTTATTAGCTTTGAAGTAAGTATACATAGGAAATCAAATACGTTAGCGTTTAACCTTAAAAAAGGAGACTATGATAAAATGAGAAGAATGGTGAAAATAAAACTTAAAGGAGCGGCAGCAAGGGTCAAAAATTTACATCAGGTGTGGATGCTGTTCAAAAACACCATCCTGGAAGCCCAGGCCAAATATATTCCGCATATTTAAAAAGGAGGACGGAAGACCAAACGACAGCCAGCATAGTTAAAAAGTGAGGTGAAGGAAGCTATTAGAGCTAAAAGAAAATCCTTCAGAAAATGGAAGAAGGAACCGACTGAAAATAATAAGAAACAGCATAAGGAATGTCAAGTCAAATGCAAAGCGCTGATAAGGAAGGCTAAGAGGGACTTCGAAAAATAGATTGCGTTGGAGGCAAAAACACATAGTAAAATTTTTTTTTAGGTATATTAAAAGCAGGAAGCTGCAAAAGAATCAGTTGGACCACTAGATGATCAACCATATATTTACTTTTTCTCTTCTCGAAGTAATTTATTATGGAATACGCAGGGTTTTTCCACCTATACAAGTTTTCAAAACCCCCTGTTTACACTTTAGCAATGCATGTGCACTTAAACTGACACTTTAGTCATCTACACTCAGTGTGACCAAATATTACAGGAGCAAGCCTTTCCATCTTAAGGGACTTTTACTGTTGTCTAGGCTATTAATTTGCTGTAGTGTTAAAGCTGACACTATAGCCCCAGCTCCAGTCTTCCTTCTAAAGCCCATAAACCAACACGAGAGGCTTTAAAATTTATTTTTCCCCTCCTCTACTCTTTACTCCATCTTGCATATGACTTATTGTATTGTACTCTTCCTTCAACGTTGTAAGCCAGATAGAGCCTGCCTTGGTGGGATTATGTGGGATATAAATGTTCACAATAAACTCCTTAATTCAGGATCAAGTGCGATTCCCTAACCCCTTTTTTTAATAAAATGGAAGGATGCAAGGCTACTGTAAAGATACCCTGTTAAACCCCTTCCACAAGGTAAACTTCTAACAGTGCTGTTTCCCAAAGTTCACATCAGATCTCCCACAGGTTTAATATCTACAGTGTGACAGACATCTGGTATTTTAAAGCAGCATCAGCTGTCCCACTCTACGTTAAATATTTTATTATTTTAAATTATTTTAAGTCTGTCCCCGAAACAGCCTCTTTCACCTATCAATCACTCCTAAAAAGCCTTCTAAAACCGCGAGTGGCTTTTCCAATAGTTTACCTCACTACAGTCACACTTCCAAAACTCTTTAAAAAAAAATTTTTTTTTAATTCTTTATTTATTCATTTCACATTTATATTAATAACAGAACATAAATGTATGGAAATATCAGAAATATAATTCGGCATTACAAAATACCACATGTAACAGAAGAAAAGAACATTTTCATTTTGTCCACAATAAGTTGAATCAAGAACTAAGAAATTTAAAACAAATGGAAAAATTACATAAATTTCTAGCAGACGGGAAAGCAAAATATCCACAGCCAATTTTACAGCACTCTCCTTAACTATGGGACTATCTCTATTGGCGGTACAGCTTTTTCTTTTGACTCAATAAATTCAAGTAGCTTTTTAGGACTAAAGAAAAGATAATTTACCGATTGAAAAGAGATACAACATCAACAAGGAAATTTTAAATTAAAGGAGCCACCCAAATTCTAGATTTATAAGTTAAGAATTCCTTCCTTTTCTTTTGAGTGGTTCGCGCTAAATCCGGAAAAACTCTTATTCAACTCATAAAACCCCTGAGATTCGTTTAAAACGAATCTCTTTACTAGACTGGACAGAGACTCAAACTGCACGTCTGTCCAGCTCTTAACTCACCTTCCAACTGCCAACTGTCACGCTTGGAACCCTTCACATCCCCCCCCCCCCCCCAGCTCCAGCCATAAGCACTGAGCTTAACACATTCCACAGCCCCTTACACATAAACACAGCATTTTTGAATAAACGTAAACATTTTTTACACATATGCAACTAACAGCATTTTAAATTGATACGCATTTCAGTACCTTTATAGTCTTTAAAGCCCCAAAAATCCAGGTAAAACCCCTTCTAAAGGGGACACATTTTTATTCTAATATTTTTTTAATCCTTTCCAATATAGTGGAATTAGAAAAGGTGCAGAGAAGGGCGATGAAAATGATAAAGGGGATGGGACGATTTCCCTATGGGTAAAGGCTAAAGCGGCTAGGGCTGTTCAGCTTAGAGAAAAGGGGGCTGAGGGGAGATATGATAGAGGTCTATAAAATAATGAGTGGAGTGGAACGGGTAAATGTGAAGCGTCTGTTTACACTTTCCAAAAATACTAGGACTAGGGGGCATGCAATGAAGTTACAATGTAGTAAATTTAAAACAAATTGGAGAAAATTTTTCTTCACTCAACGTGTAATTAAACTCTGGAATTTGTTGCTAGAGAATGTGGTAAAGGCGGTTAGCTTAGCGGAGTTTTAAAAAGGTTTGGACGGCTTCCTAAAGAAAAAGTCCATAGACCATTATTAATTCGACTTGGGGAAAATCCACTATTTCTGGGATCTTGCCAGGTATTTGTGACCTGGATTGGCCACTGTTGGAAACAGGATGCTGGGCTTGATGGACCTTTGGTCTTTCCCAGTATGGCAATACTTATGCACTTATGATACTATTTTATGCTCTGCTCACATGTACAACCCACATATCGAACCATGTGCTCCTGAGCAACTGTAAGTTTTCCCCTTCATTTTAGTATAAAAGCGGCTCTATCTCCTTTTTAAATGTTAGTGCACTGTATAGAATAGCACCTACTGCACTTGCATGCATAAGTGCCAATTAAGGTGCCACTTATGTGTGCAAAACTACAGAGGCCTAGTTATAGAAGGCAAGGGTCATGCTTTTCATATATCACCTTTCTGTGGTACAACCAAAGTGGCATTAATTGTATCTTTCTGGGTATGTTTATGAATTTCCTCTAAATAATATAATTTTGAATTAAGGATCATCATTTTCTCTTGTCTATTCTTTTAACAGCTATCAATAGATAGGTGATTTAGCCTCTTATAGCTGCTTTAGCAGCTTCTTACAAAGTGAATATGTTTTCCATCTCACAGATAGGCTGCAGAGAATACCTTCTCCTGCTTTAGACTTAGCCTGGCCTCAGAATGACATCCTATAGTATATCTCCTATCAAACTGAGCTCTCTTTTTCATCAAGCACTGCCATTTCCTCCCCTCACCCTCCCCACTGACAGAATGACATCCTATAGTATATCTCCTATCAAACTGAGCTCTCTTTTTCATCAAGCACTGCCATTTCCTCCCCTCACCCTCCCCACTGACAGTTTGAACTTCGTGGGTGTGGCTTGGATCTCTTTCAGGGAGAGAAAACTAACAACTTATAGCCAGTGTTGCCAGGTGGGCGGTTTTACCGCCCAATTGGGCGGTTTTCCGCGACCCGCCGCGGGAAATTTTTGCCCGCGGCGGGTTGCGGTTTTTTGGGCTGGTTTTTGTGCTTCGGGCGGTTTTTTCGGCCGCGGGGGGGCGGGGTTAGTGACGTTTTTGGGTGGGGTTAATGACGTTTTGGGCGGGGTTAGTGACGTGGGAGGCGGGGCCGATGACGTGGGAGGCGGGGCCGATGACGGGGAGGCGGGGCCGATGACGGGGAGGCGGGGCCGATGACGTAAGAGGCGGGGCCGATGACGGGGAGGCGGGGCCGGTGACGTGGGAGGCGGGGCCGGTGACGGCGGGGGCGGGGTTTATGACGGCGGGGGCGGGGGTGATGACGCGGGGGTGGGGGTGTCAGGGGCGGGGTTTGTGTTTGGGCGGTTTTTGGGCTGTTTTTTGGGCTCCAGTGGGCTGGAAAAAAATTTTCCACCTGGCAACCCTGCTTATAGCAGCAGCTTCAGAGAGCATTTTCCATCTCACAGATAGGCTGCAGAGAATACCTTCTCCTGCTTTAGACTTAGCCTGGCCTCAGAATGACATCCTATAGTATATCTCCTATCAAACTGAGCTCTCTTTTTCATCAAGCACTGCCATTTCCTCCCCTCACCCTCCCCACTGACAGTTTGAACTTCGTGGGTGTGGCTTGGATCTCTTTCAGGGAGAGAAAACTAACAACTTATAGCCAGTGTTGCCAGGTGGGCGGTTTTACCGCCCAATTGGGCGGTTTTCCGCGACCCGCCGCGGGAAATTTTTGCCCGCGGCGGGTTGCGGTTTTTTGGGCTGGTTTTTGTGCTTCGGGCGGTTTTTTTCGGCCGCGGGGGGGCGGGGTTAATGACGTTTTTGGGTGGGGTTAATGACGTTTTGGGCGGGGTTAGTGACGTGGGAGGCGGGCCGATGACGTGGGAGGCGGGGCCGATGACGGGGAGGCGGGGTCGATGACGTAAGAGGCGGGGCCGATGACGGGGAGGCGGTGCCGGTGACGTGGGAGGCGGGGCCGGTGACGGCGGGGGCGGGGTTGATGACGGCGGGGGCGGGGGTGATGACGCGGGGGCGGGGGTGTCAGGGGCGGGGTTTGTGTTTGGGCGGTTTTTGGGCTGTTTTTTTGGGCTCCAGTGGGCTGGAAAAAAATTTTCCACCTGGCAACCCTGCTTATAGCAGCAGCTTCAGAGAGCATTTTCCATCTCACAGATAGGCTGCAGAGAATACCTTCTCCTGCTTTAGACTTAGCCTGGCCTCAGAATGACATCCTATAGTATATCTCCTATCAAACTGAGCTCTCTTTTTCATCAAGCACTGCCATTTCCTCCCCTCACCCTCCCCACTGACAGTTTGAACTTCGTGGGTGTGGCTTGGATCTCTTTCAGGGAGAGAAAACTAACAACTTATAGCAGCAGCTTCAGAGAGCATTTTCCATCTCACAGATAGGCTGCAGAGAATACCTTCTCCTGCTTCCACCCACCCTACCCCTCTACCCACCCACCCCTAGAGTGACATGTCTTATATAACCTCCCTATCAACCCACTCATTACTTTACCTCACCCATTTCTATTCTTCTATCACCTTCTCCCACTACTCCAACCAGAGTTACACCTAATCACACTGACCACCCTTCAACATCTTCTGTCCTTCTGTGACTGTTCTCTTGTGCTTGACTGCTTAAATATTTTAAATTTAAATGCTTTACTTTTTGTCTATTAGATTGTAAGCTCTTTGAGCAGGGACTGTCTTTCTTCTGTGTTTGTACAGCGCTGCGTACACTTTGTAGCGCTCTAGAAATGTTAAATAGTAGTAGTAGTAGTAGTAGTATGTGGAGTATGATTATAGTTTAAACACTCCTGCCAAGCTACTGTACAACGTTTGATGAATTCAGTCAGTAAGCAATTGTCTTTGTTTACAGACCATTTCTTTGGAGGACAATCTCCCATCATATGTTTCATTTCCATGAGCAAATAAGCATGATTGAAATTAAAATAAGTCCAACTTCGCAAAAACCTAAAGCAGAGTAATACGTGTAAGCAGAATTGGCTTCACCTTGGGCATTCAACAGACCCCAAAGATGAAATTCTTTGCGGAGCATACAAACAGACTGAGGTTCAAAGGTATGTGGTAGAGTCATCACTCTACCGTGAAATTGCCAGCCTCAAATGTCATACCCAGCTCCATGACAGCAGTATGCAGGTCCCTGAAGCAGTTTTAGTGGGTGCAGTGCACTTCAGGCAGGCAGGCCCAGGCCCATCCCCCCCCTACCTGTTACACTTGTGGTGGTAAATGTGAGCCCTTCAAAGCCCACCACAAACCCACTGTACCCATATGTAGGTGCCCCCCTTCACCCCTTAGGGCAATGGTAGTGGTGTACAGTTGTGGGGAGTGGGTTTTTTTTTTGGGGGGGGGGGGGGTTGGGGGGCTCAGCACCCAAGGTAAGGGAGCTATGCACCTGGGAGCAATTTGTGAAGTCCACTGCATTGCCCCCTAGAGTGCCGGGTTGGGGTCCTAGCATGTCAGGGGGACCAGTGCACTATGAATGATGGCTCCTCCCACGACCAAATGGCTTTGATTTGGTCGTTTCTGAGATGGGCGTCCTTGGTTTCCATTATCGCTGAAAACCGGGGACGACCATCTCTAAGGTCGACCTAAATTTCCAGATTTGGGCGTCCCCAACCGTATTATCGAAAAGAAAGATGGACACCCATCTTGTTTTGATAATATGGGTTTCCCCGCCCCTTCGTGAGGACGTCCTGCGAGGATGCCCTCAGGAAAACTTGGGCGCCCCATTCGATTATGCCCCTCCACGTGTACTGCAAATAGTATACCATGCCATACTTTGTATTGTTAGTTGAATATTTTTACTGCTGTAACTGCCTATTGCTGATGTTTGATCTATTCTTATTGTACACCGCCTTGAGTGAATTCCTTCATAAGTACATAAGTATTGCCATACTGGGAAAGACCAAAGGTCCATCGAGCCCAGCATCCTGTTTCCAACAGTGGCCAATCCAGGTCACAAATACCCTGCAAGATCCCAAAAATGTACAAAACATTTTATAGTGCTTATCCCAGAAATAGTGGATTTTCCCCATTTAATAACGGTATATGGACTTTTCCTTTAGGAAGCCGTCCAAACCTTTTTAAAATTCCGCTAAGCTAACCGCCTTTACCACATTCTCTGGCAACGAATTCCAGAGTTTAATTACACGTTGAGTGAAGAAAAATTTTCTCCTTTTCATTTTAAATTTACTACATTGTAGCTTCATCGCATGCCCCCTAGTCCTAGTATTTTTGGAAAGCGTAAACAGATGCTTCACATCTACCCGTTCAACTCCATTCATTATTTTATAGACCTCTATCATATCTCCCCTCAGCCGCCTTTTCTCCAAGCTGAAGAGCCCTAGCCGCTTTAGCCTTTCCTCATAGGGAAGTTGTCCCATCCCCTTTATCATTTTCGTTGCTCTTCTCTGCACCTTTTCTAATTCCACTATATCTTTTTTGAGATGCGGCGACCGGAATTGAACTCAATATTCGAGGTGTGGTCGCACCATGGAGCGATACAAAGGCATTATAACATCCTCATTTTTGTTTTCCATTCCTTTCCTAATAATACCTAACATTCTATTTGCTTTCTTAGCCGCAGCAGCACACTGAGCAGAAGGTTTCAACGTATCATCAACGACGACACCTAGATCCCTTTCTTGGTCCGTGACTCCTAACGTGGAACCTTGCATGACATAGCTATAATTCGGATTCCTCTTTCCCACATGCATCACTTTGCACTTGCTCAAAAAGGCAGTAAATACATCCTAATAATAAATAATAAATAAATGTTGAGATCCCATGACACAGTTGGAGGTTTGATGGGGGGTTTATCAATAATAAACCTCACGTGAAATAAACAAGAGACTGTACAGAGATGGGCACAAGTCTCACAATGATGATAAACACTAATTGCACTGAGATGAACCCTTAGAGTGTTTTTCAAGAAATAGCTTCCTATGTATGCGACTCAGCTCATTTGATTTCTATATTACAAGGTTTAACCATTACAAGGGAGCAAGAAATATTAGTTTCTATGGACGTGATATCATTATATACTAAGATCCCACACCATGAAGCGTTAATGTTGGTGACCGAATATCTTAACCAACTTGAGCTGTCTCACAATAAACTTGAGCTTCTTGTGGATATGGCGAAGAAGGTCCTTGAGAATAACTCTTTCCAGTTTGAAGGCATCAATTACATTCAGAAGCATGGTATTGTAATGGGAGCCACGGTTGCCCCCACAATAGCTTGCCTTTACATGGCTAATTTTGAACAACTTTATATTTATAATTCCAGTTTTAGTAATTATATCAAAACATGGAAAAGGTTCATTGATGATATTTTCTTCATATGGACAGGGGACCCTGAGACTCTTCAAGATTTCATAGCTTATGTGTACAGGTGTGACATCAATATTCGATTTGAATCCACTGTAAGGGGCGCATCTATCAACTATCTTGATATCAATATATCATTGAATGATTGTGGGTTCGATACTAAGATATATCGGAAGCCCACTGATACCAATGCGATATTATATTATAATAGTTTCCATCCTTCTGCGGTGAAAAAGGGGATCCCCACGGGGCAATATCTCCGCATTAGAAAGCTATGTGGCACTACAGATAATTTCAGTTTGGAGGCCAAAAGTATGTACAACAGGTTCAGAGCTCGGGGTTATCCTCCTAAACTGTTACGAACATCTTGGAAACGAACTCTGAATACTCACCAGGAATGGCTTTTGTACCCCCAAAGCAATCTCCAAAAGAGAAAGCAAGACAGATTTACATGCATTTTACCACACTCCACTAGGACAGCGTGTGTTTGTAAGATTATTAAACAACATTGGTCTGTGCTATCTTTGTTACAGTTCACTGAGTATCCTCTTTTTGCCAGCACTAAGATCGAGGAATGTAGGGGAATTATTGAGGTCTAGAACCCCTTTGAAGGAAATTTTGACAGCAGGAAAAGGAGGTCATAACTCATGTATGCGATGTGTGTACTATCAGTATGATTGGAAAACTGATTATGTGCTTCATCCTAAAACAGGTCGACCTTTTTATTTTTCCTCAATTACAACTTATGAATCAACTCAAGTAGTATACGGGATCAATTGCCTGTGCAATAAGTGGTACATCGGTTATACCACCCGGAAGATCAAGCAGCGTATTGCGGAACACGTCAGCAGTCTGCGTACTCAAAAACAGGAAGCCCCCCTAGTGGAGCACTGGATTGCTTCTCATCATGAGATTTCAGATTTAAAATATGTTGTTTTGAAACAAATTTTTCTACTTCGGGGTGGTGATGCTGCTACATTATTAAAACAGAGGGAACAGAGATTTATCTTCCATTGGGATACTGTTGCCCCGGCAAGTTTGAATCGGGAGATTGAGTGGTTGTATGGCTGATGGATTGGTGTCGTCATCTATGACATATCTATTTAATCAGCGCGCAGGCGTCAGCGTTTTTCTGCTGGCCGCGAGTGAGCAAGACGGCATATTTCTCGGGTAGGTCTTGAGTCTTATAATACATATGTGATGGTGAAAGGGATTTAAATTGTATGAGTCTGCTATGTAAATTGATGTTTATATCTGGAGTTTAGGTTTAGCAGGCTAATGTGTTATATATTGGACATTTCAGTTCTGTATGTTTGAGTTCCGGATCATCTTATGAGTTCTCCTGAGGACGCTTTTGGAGCGAAACACAGGTTGTGTCGGGAACGAACAAGAGGGAACAAACAAGAACAGAATGAATAAGATTGTATTCCGGAAATGAACTGATTGATAGACAAGATTTTTTATCGTCACTTGAGCACTTACACAAGCACGGAATACATCTGTGAAAGCTGTGGCATTGCAAAGGAACATAGGACTTATTTCAACTCCTCCTCCAGTTTAAAGATAAGTGGAACTTATTTACATATTTTAGACCTTTTTGATATCCAGCTGAAGTTCAGGGATATTGACTATATGCTACACTGGTGGATGGTAGGGCTATGATGTTTTGACCAATACATGCTTGCATCTTTGCAGCCCAGCCATAGCAGCATGTTTTACTGAGCACTCTTTATCAACATTAGCTGATTGCTATCGTTTTTTATTTCACTTTTTAATGTGTGATTCACTGCAAATATAAAACAAATAAAAAAATTAGGATAATATACTAGAGTACAATGGTTTCATTTGTGTACATGGTTACATACTCTATTGAAACCAGGACGTTATATTTACCACATAATTTTTTTCCAGTATTAACTTTTAACTGCCAGACCCTCAACCATTCTTCTAACGTTCGGAGATCCCTTCTCATCGTTTCTACTCCCTCCAGGGTATCCCCTCTATTGGCTATTTTTGTGTCATCCACAAAAAGGCACACCTTTCCTTCCAACCCTTCAGTAATATCTCCCACAAACATATTAAACAGAATAGGCCCCAGCACCGACCCCTGAGGAACTCCACTGCTCACCTTCCTTTCCTCTGAGCAGATTCCATTTACCACCACCCTCAGCCACCTGTCGGTCAACCAGTTTATTATCCAGTTCACCACTTACGGTCCTAGGTTTAACCCTTTCAGCCTATTCACGAGTCTTCTGTGTGGGACTATATCAAAGGCTTTGCTGACGTCCAAGTAGATTACATCTAGCGCACATCATTCATCCAGTTCTTTGGTCACCCAGTCAAAAAAGTCAATAAGATTCATTTGGCAGGATTTTCCTTTGGTAAAGCCATGTTGTCTCAGGTCCTGTAGCCCATCAGTTTCTAGAAAGTTAACTATCCTTTCTTTCAGCAGCGACTCCATTATTTTTCCTACCACCGACGTGAGACTTACCGGTCTGTAGTTTGCCACTTCTTCTCTGTCTCCACTTTTGTGAAGAGGGACCACATCCGCTCGTCTCCAATCTCGCGGAACCTCTCCTGTCTCTAAAGATCTATTAAATAAATCTTTAAGAGGTCCCGCCAGGACCTCTCTGAGTTCCTTCAGTATCCTGGGATGTATCCCATCCGGCCCCATAGTTTTGTTCACCTTCAGATTCTACAGCTGGATGGTGTCCATATGTTTCTTTAAGAGGTTGGCGACCTCTCCCACCTTATCTCTAAAGTTGTCACCCCAGCAAGGAACATCTGCCAACCTCTCCTGAACCATCAGTTCTAGGTCAGAGACACAAAGCCATGAGAGTCCTGTGCATCCCCACACCCATAGCGGAAAGTTTGGACACTATATCAAGAGTTATATCTGCCCCGGCCAGATATTTCCTACACTCCAGCTACTTACTGGCCAACTGGTTAAGCTCTGAGGCCTGCTCCCGTGGTAGAGTATCTGCAAGACGTGGAGGGGCATAATCGAAAGGGACGCCCAAGTTTTTCTGAGGACGTCCTCGCAGGACGTCCCCACAAAGGGGCGGGGAAACCCGTATTATCGAAACAAGATGGACGTCCATCTTTCGTTTCGATAATACGGTCGGGGACGGAGATGGTTGTCCTTAGACTTAGTTGTTTCTGATTTTTGGCAATAATGGAAAACCAAGGACGCCCACCTCAGAAACGACCAAATCCAGGCCCTTTGGTCATAGGAGGAGCCAGCATTCCTAGTGCACTGGTCCCCCGCAAATGCCAGGACACCAACCGGGCACCCTATGGTGCACTGTAGTGGACTTCAGAAATTGCTCCCAGGTGCATAGCTCCCTTAACGTGTGTGATGAGTCCTCCAAGACCCACTACCCACAACTGTACACCACTACCATAGCCCTTATGGGTGAAGGGGGGGCACATAGATGTGGGTACAGTGAGTTTCTGGTGGGTTTTGCAGGGCTCACATTTCCCACCACAAGTGTAGCAGGTGGGGGGGGGATGGGCCTGAGTCCGCCTGTCTGAAATGCGCTGCACCCACTGAAACTGCTCCAGGGACCTGCCTACTGCTGTCATGGACCTGAGTATGACATTTGAGGCTGGCAAAAAATATTTGTAAAGAATTTTTTTTAGGGTGGGAGGGGGTTAGTGACCACTGGGGGAGTAAGGGGAGGTCATCCCTGATTCTCTCTGGTGATCATCTGGTCAGTTCGGGCACCATTTTGTGGCTTGGTCGTAACAAAAAAAGGACCAAGTAAAGTCGTCCAAGTGCTCGTCAGGGACACCCTTCTTTTTTTGATTATGGGTAGAGGATGCCCATAAGTACATAAGCATTGCCATGCTGGGACAGACCAACGGTCCATCGAGCCCAGAACCCTGTCACCGACAGTGGCCAAAAGAACAAGCAGTTTGTCCCGCCCATCCTAGAAATACTGTATTATTCCCTTGTCCATTCAATAACATTCTATGGCTTTTTCCTCCAAGAAGCCATCCAACCCTTTTTTGAAGTCCGCTAAGTTAACCGCCTTAACCACCTCTTCCGGCAGTGAATTCCAGAGTTTAACTACTCGTTGAGTGAAGAAACATTTCCTCCGATTCATTTTAAATTACCACACTGCAGCTTCATCACATGCCCCCTTGTCCTAGTATTTTTGGAAAGCGTAAACAGACGCTCCACATTGACCCGTTCCATTCCACTCATTATCTTATAGACTTCTATCATATCTCCTCTCAGTCGCCTTTTCTCCAGGCTGAAGAGCCCATCCCCTGTATAATCTTTGTCGCCCTTCTCTGCACCTTTTCGAATTCCACTATGTCTTTGTTGAGGTGCGGCGACCAGAACTGAACACAATACTCGAGGTGCGGTCGCACCATGGAGCGATACAACGGCAGAATAATATCCTTATTTTTGTTTTCAATCCCTTTCTTAATGATACCCAACATTCTATTTGCTTTCCTAGCCGCAGCAGCACATTGAGCAGAAGTTTTCAACGTATCATCTACAACGGCATCTAGATCCCTTTCTCGGTCCGTGACTCCCAACGCTGAACCTTGCATGACGTAGTTATAGTTTGGGTTCCTCTTTCCCACGTGCATCACTTTGCACTTGTTCACATTAAACGTCATCTGCCATTTAGACGCCCAGTCTCCCAGTCTCGTAAGGTCTTCTTGTAGTTTTTCACAATCTTCCCATGATTTGACTACTTTGAATAACTTTGTGACATCGGCAAATTTGATTACCTCACTAGTTACCCCCATTTCTAGGTCACTTATGAATATGTTAAAAAGCAGAGGTCCCAGCACCGATCCCTGAGGGACCCCGCTAACTCTCCTTCTCCATTGCGAAAATTGACCTTTTAATCCTAGTCTCTGTTTCCTATCTTTCAACCAGTTTTTAATCCACAGTAAGACACTACCTCTGATCCCATGTCCCTTTAATTTCCTCTGTAGTCTTTCATGAGGGACCTTATCAAACGCCTTCTGAAAATCTAGATACACAATATCAACCGGCTCACTTTTGTCCAATGTTGGTTTACCCTTTCAAAGAAATGCAGCAGATTGGTGAGGCAAGACTTCCCTTCACTAAATCCATGTTGACTTTGTCCCATTAGTCCATGCTTTTGAATGTGCTCTGTAATTTTGTTCTTGATTATAGTCTCTACCATTTTGCCTGGCACCGACGTCAGACTCACCAGTCTATAATTTCCTGTGTCTGCTCTGGAACCTTTTTTAAAAATCGGCGTTATGGAGGTCACGTGATGCCTTAGAGGGGAACAGCAGTTGGTTGCTTTCGCTCTCGGGCCCCCTCCCGGTTTAACGATCCACCCGGAGAGAAATGTAAACAGCAGCTAAGGAATTATCACACCTAAGTAGCAATTACTTTATGGATTCCTTTGTCACACAAACAGAAGCAGGGATGACAAGCAAACTAGGGAAGAAAGACCAAGTGAAGACACGAGGGTAAGCGGAAGCAAAGATGGCGCAGAGCCCCAGCCCTGAACAGCAATTATTCAGTGAGTCCCAGATGCAAAAGATTACAACAGCAGTAAAAGGGACGAGGGAACCGCAGTTTGCTCAGTTGTTGGAACAAGTGACAACAATAGAAAAAGCACTCGATGAAACTGTACGCCGCAAGGGCGACCTGGAAAACAGAGTAGCGGGGACAGAAGAGCGGGAGACAGAAATGGCAGCCGCTGTTCATGCATTACAACAAACAGTAAAAGAACTAGGCCAACTACTCGATGATTTAGAAAACCGATATCGCCGCTCCAATATCAGAATTGTGGGGTTTCCAGAGTCGGTGCCCGACCAAACGCTACCTACAGTGCTGGAACACTGGTTAAGTGCGGATCTGGCCCTTATCGATAGCATGGGAAAACTGTGCTTGGAACGAGCGCACCGGCTGGGGCGACGACAGGATGGAAACACAGGGCCCAGAGTAATAATAGCGAAGGTGCACAACTTTCTCCATAAAGTGGAAATATTGAGAGGAGCACGCCAAAAAAGAGACAATTTATGCTATGAAGGCAAACCTGTCAAGATATTTCAGGACTATTCTTTGACCTTACAACAGCGGCGCAGGGAGTTTAATCCGGTTTGCAGTGCACTATTTGCTAGCAAGGATAAGTTTATGTTACTGTACCCAGCCACCTTAAAAATCTTACATAAGGGAAAGTGGCATGTTTTCACTTCAGCTGGAGAAGCAGCTGTCTTCCAGAAAACCATGCATATCAAAGGGGAATCACCTCAGGAGTGAAGGAGAATCTTTACACAGGAGTCAAATCCACAAGGCAACAAAGGATTCACTGATATTCGTGTAATGAGTGATCTGAACACATTGAGAGGCACAAATAAGTGCATAATAGCGAGCAGCAAAGACTTTACAGATTAAGTCTAAGGAATTCGTTAAAGGGTAATAGCAGTTTAAAACAGACTTCTGCCAGTCAAGGATATCGCCAGGACGGCATAATAACAAGGCGAAAATGCCTGAAGAAAGCTAAGTACTATTGTCGTTATATGCAATACTGTTAGAGGCTGTTTATTTGTAGGAATTCAGTTACAGAACTTAAGTACAGGACACTAAAATCTTGTATGAGGTGTCCTGCAGGCACGACAAAGAACTGAAAGAAACACATAATCATATGAAGACAATATGTTACCTGTTATGTAAGCATGTTAGTTCAGTATTAATGTTATAGATTGAAATGTTGCGGGACAGATATATGTGATAAAGATGGAAGGGGTGGGGGGGAGGCCGTGGTGGGGTATATCATGGTGACTGATGCTAAAGGAAGATGTGGAGGGAGTAGATTTAGAATCGGGGATTCAGCAGGGGAGGAGACAAGGGGGGAGAGAGGGCTATGGGGGGAAGGGAAAAGGGGAAGGGGGAAGGGAGGGCAGGGAGGGGATAGGGAACTAATAAGGGTCTACAAATGTTCTTTTGAGAAATGCTTCGTTCCCCTTCTGATATCAATAAATCCTTTAATAAAATGCATGTGGGCCTCCCTAACGGAAGGGGCTGAGAGACCAGAACCCGAGCAAGGAGGAGCGGGGCGAGGCTGGGCGCCTGTTCCTCATCGGAATGTAGTAACACAACAGGGAGTGGAAAAGGTACAAAATGGCGGCTAAGTCTGTTAGATTTCACACATGGAACGTGGGAGGGATCACGTCCCCAATTAAACGTGCAAAAGTCTTGATGGCACTGCGCAGGAAACAAGCTGATATAGCCTGTATACAGGAAACACGTCTGTCCCAGGAAGAACATCGCAAATTGCAGAGGAATTGGGTGGGGGAGGTACATGCTTCCCCAGCAGATGGGCGTAAAGGAGGGGTAGCAATTTTGATAAGAAAAGGGTTGGCAGCAAAAACAGAACTCCTAATGGCAGATTCCAAAGGCAGATATGTCCTTTTACACTTATGGCTACAAGGCAGGGAACTCTTGCTGCAGGCACTATACGGGCCAAACAATGGAGATAGGAAGTTCTATAATGACTTGATACAGATGTGCAGACTGTACAGATCATTGAAATTAATGATACTGGGGGATTTCAATTTGGTAGCAAGGCCTGTGGAAGATTGCTCAGCGCCAGGTTTGGCACATAGAGGAGGACCAAGAGCTAGAATAATGTCTACTTTCATGCAGAGTTTGGATGTCGTGGACGCATGGCGTGCACTCCATCCTGGACAGAAAGATTTCACTCATTTGTCCAGGGCATACGGAACTTCATCTAGGATAGCCTACATCTTAGTGGCACGCACAATATTTCCAGAGGTGATGTCCGTAGAAATAGGGGTGCCTGACATATCTGACCACGCGATGGTCTGGTTAGACCTTGAGGCCCCAAATTACTACCAGCAGCCGGAGAGGGTATGGAGATTTCCAGCCTATTTGTATAAAAGCCAGGAGTTTGTGAACTACCTTAGAACCAAATGGGAGGAGTTTGAGCATTTCAATAAACAACATAAAGATAACCCAACATTATTTTGGGCAACTGCAAAAGTGGTCATGAGGGGCGAGGTGATTGCGTACGTTTCTACTAGAAATAAGAAACTATCTGGGGCAATCCTAGATTTAGAAAGAAAAGTAACATTAGCAAAGAGGAAGTTCTTACGATCGCCGACAGGAGTGAATAGAGAGAACCTATACGCAGCGCAGGTATCCCTAAACTCCTTGCTACATGAAAGGGCAACTAGGGGGATACTCTACAACAAATACAAATTTCAGAGATATGGAAATAGGGTGGGACCTATGCTAGCTGGAATGGTCAAGACCTGGGGAGACAGGGGAGTAATCACCACACTGAAAGACAAGCAAGGGCAAACACAACATAAGAGTGCAAAGATTGCAGAGCTCTTCAGCCAGCACTTTACAGAAATATATGCCACCCCGGAAAGGTGACGTCACAGCTTTAAATTCTTATTTGAAAAAGGCTAATTTGCCCTCCTTGACAGCACAGGAGAAGGAGTTGCTAAATGCACCCATACTAGGGAAAGAAATACAGGAGGGAGTGAAGACATTAAAGTTACATTCTGCCCCGGGCCCAGATGGGATGTCAGGGGAGTTCTACAAAATATTGAATGACAAGCTCTTAGGTCCCCTGATCTCTTATTATGATCAGGCAGTACAGCAAGGGCAATTTGCAAGACACGCCAATGAAGCATTGATAGTGGTGTTGCAAAAGCTAGGCAGAGAGAAGAATTTATTGGATTCATATAGGCCGATCTCCCTAATAAATGTGGATCTTAAATTACTAGCTAAAATCATGGCAAATCACCTCGCCCAGCTGTTACCCAAGCTAATAAGCACAGAACAGGTAGGCTTTGTCAAAAACTGACAGATAGTACGAAATGTGCGAAGATTTTTACTAGGGATGGCAACATTTCTAACTTTGCAGGTGCTGGAACTGAACCAAAAACTCCTGCAAAGGAAAGGTTTAATTCTGACCTCTAAATCCCAAAACTTCTCAACTAGCTGGTTTTTAGGTGAGCTACCTGATAATCTGTTTAAATTGTAATGCTTATTGCTTAATAAATTTAATTAGCACTGTGAAACCTCTCTTTCTTTCTGGCTTTCTTTCTTTTCTTTCTGTTCCTGCTAAACTCTGATAGAGAGGAACTGCTATAATTATTGGGAATATTTAGACTTATTTAAAAGGAAAGTTAGTAATATCTAGGGCCTTTTTAAAAGTTAAATCAATTGAAAATTCTTGCTCAGACTGGACCATTTGGGTCCATTCAACTAGAGTATTCCCTTGATAACAGCACTTAGCTGACACTTTGGAACTTATAAATAAATAAAAAAATAAAATAAAAATATTTGAGGTGTGGTCACACCATGGACCGATCCAAAGGCATTATAATGTCCTCACTTTTGTTTTCCATTCCTTTGCTTTCTTAGCCGCCGCAGCACACTGAGTAGAAGGTTTCAACGTATCATCAACAACGACATCTAGATCCCTTTCTTGGTCGGTGACTCCTAACGTGGAACTTTGCATTATGTAGCTATAGTTCGGGTTTCTCTTTCCCACATGTATTACTTTGCACTTGTTCACATTAAACGTCATCTGCCATTTAGACGCCCAGTCTCCTAGTTGCGTTAGGTTCTCTTGTCATTTTTTACAACCCTCTTGTGATTTAACAACTTTGAATAACTTTGTGTCGTCAGCAAATTTAATTACCTCACTAGTTTCTCCCATCTCTAGATCATTTATAAATATGTTAAAAATCAGCAGTCCCAGAACAGACACCTGGGGAACCCATTGAGAATATTGACCATTTAACTCACTGTTTTCTATCCTTTAACCAGTTTTTTTTATCCACAATAGGACACAACCTTCTCCCACACTTCTCAACTAGCTGGTTTCTCTAGGTGCTGGAATCTGAACCAAAATCTCCTGCAAAGGAAAGGTTTAATTCTGACCTATAAATCCCCACACTTCTCAACTAGCTGGTTTCTCTAGGTGAGCTACCTGATAATCTCTTTAAATTTTAATGCTTATTACTTAATAATTTTAATTAGCACTGTGAAACCTCTCTCTCTTTCTTTCTGGCCTTCTTTCTGTTCCTGCCAAACTCTGATAGAGAGGAACTGCTAAAATTATTGGGAATATTTAGACTTAGTGATAAGGAAAGTTAGCAATATCAGTTTTAAAAGTTAAATCAAGTGAAAATTCTTGCTCAGACTGGACCATTTGGGTCCATTCAACTAGAGCATTCCCTTGATAACAGCAGCATTTAGCTGATACTTTGGGACTTATAATCCCACCCTCCCACCCCACAACCCACCCACCCCAGGGTTTGCCACTCATTTATAGACAAACCAGTCCTCATTAACTTTACCCAATCATACACAGGCAGTCTTGCAGGCTATTACTCCAACATAGTACACCTGTTCATACCCATTTCAACCAATCAGGATGACTTTTATTCTCTGCAATAATTGTGATGCTTTACTTTCAAGGCCAATCATCTGGAGACTTAAAGCTTGTCCTATCTGTCTTCAGCTATCTACTTTAAGACAACAGCTCTGTAAAGTAATGCAAGAATTAGATGCAATTAAAGCAACTTATAGGACTGTGCAGAATCATAACTTCTCACCACTGCCTTAAAGAATAAAACCACATAAGAACAGATGGTTCACAGTAGGCTCGGGCAGACTTCATCATGTGACACAGAAGCATCCGCCCGCACAAGTGTTGCCACTACAAAATTATTTTGCTCCACTACAGCACTCTGATGTTCCTGAAAATAAAACTGAAGCGGAAAAAGAAGAAAAAGCAAGGAAGGGGGAACACAAATATGAGAAGGTACCCAAAGAGAAAACACCCTCACAAATCACGAAAACCAAAACACATACTAGGAAATGTACATGGAAAGCGATGACCACAAATGCTCGCAGTCTAAGCAAAAAAATTCCTGACCTTCAAGCCCTGATTTTGGAGTCTGACTTGGACATAGTTGCAGTCACAGAGACATGGCTCAATGGTTCCCATGAATGGGATGTAAACATACCAGGCTATAATCTTTTTAGGAAGGATAGAGAGGGACGTATAGGTGGAGGAGTAGCTTTGTATGTGAGAAATGATATCCCAGCGACTGAAATGACAGGGAACTGGGGAAAGGAAGAAGCGATATGGATCACCTTAAAAAGAGAGGATAGAACATTGGTCCACGTGGGTGTTGTCTATAGACCCCCGACACAATTGGAAGAACTAGATAAAGAGCTGATCGCTGATATTCAAAAGTTGGGGAAGAAAAGAGAGGTGCTGTTGTTGGGAGATTTTAATCTGCTGGATGTAGATTGGAAGGTTCCGTCTGCGAAATCGAAAAGAAGTAGAGAGATTGTGGATGCTTTCCAAAGTGCTCTGCTCAGACAAATGGTAAACGAACCCACGAGGGAGGGAGCCACGTTGGATCTGGTGCTCACAAATGGGGATAGTGTGTCAAATGTCCGAGTGGCTGCACACCTGGGAAACAGTGACCATCAAACGGTTTGTTTTGATGTAATGGCTCATGTGGATGGCGGCCACTCTAAACTCAAAGTCCTGGATTTCAAGCGAGCTGACTTTAACAAAATGGGAGAATACCTGAGGAAGGAGCTGATGGGCTGGGAGGACATACGAGAAGTGGAAGGACAGTGGTCCAGGCTAAAAGAAGTAATAAACAGGGCCACAGACCTTTATGTAAGGAGTGTAAATAAAAGCAAGAGAAAAAGGAAACCGATATGGTTCTCAAAGCAAGTGGCTGAGAAAATAAAGATTAAAGAGTTAGCGTTCCAGAAATATAGAAAATCTCAAGAGGAGGAACACGGGGAGGAATACCGGATGAAACTGAAAGAAGCCAAGAGAGAGGTACGTCTGGCGAAGGTGCAAGCGGAAGACCAAATGGCTAGAAATGTAAGGAGGGGAGACAAAAACTTCTTCAGGTATATTAGTGAAAGGAGAAAGACTATAAAGGGAATTGTGAGACTAAAAGATACAACAAAACGCTATGCAGAAAATGATGAAGAAAAAGCCAATTTGCTAAATAGATACTTTTGTTCTGTTTTCACTGAAGAAAACCCTGGGGAAGGACCGAGAGGGACTAGCAAAAGTACACCTGAGAATGAGGTGGATAGAGCGCCGTTCACGGAAGAGAGTGTGTATCAACAACTTGGAAAGCTAAAGGTGGACAAAGCCATGGGGCCGGACGGGATCCACCCCAGAATACTGAGGGAGCTCAGAGAGGTTCTGGCGGGTCCTCTTAAAGACTTGTTTAATAAATCCTTGGAGACGGGAGAGGTTCCGAGGGATTGGAGAACGGTGGAGGTGGTCCCTCTTCACAAAAGTGGGGATAGGGAAGAAGCTGGAAACTACAGGCCGGTAAGCCTCACTTCGGTTATTGGAAAAGTAATGGAAGCCATGCTGAAGGAAAGGATAGTGAATTTTCTGGAAGCTAATAAGTTGCAAGATCCGAGACAACATGGTTTCACCAAAGGGAAATTGTGCCAAACGAATCTCATTGAATTCTTTGACTGGGTGACAGGAGAATTAAATCAAGGACGTGCTATGGATGTCATCTACTTAGATTTCAGCAAGGCTTTTGACATGGTTCCCCACAGGAGGCTCTTAAATAAACTAGACGGCCTGAAGATAGGACCCGAAGTGGTGAACTGGATTAGGAACTGGTTGACGGGCAGACGCCAGAGGGTGGTGGTGAATGGAGTTCGCTCGGAGGAGGGAAAGATGAGTAGTGGAGTGCCTCAGGGATCGGTGCTGGGGCCGATTCTGTTCAATATATTTGTGAGTGACATTGCCGAAGGGTTACGAAGTAAAGTTTGCCTTTTTGCGGATGACACCAAGATTTCCAACAGAGTGGACACCCCGGAGGGAGTGGAAAACATGAAAAAAGATCTGAAGAAGCTAGAAGAATGGTCTAACGTTTGGCAATTAAAATTCAATGCGAAGAAATGCAAAGTGATGCACTTAGGGAGTAGAAATCCAAGGGAGACATATCTGTTAGGCGGGGAGAGTCTGATAGGCACGGACGGGGAGAGGGATCTTGGGGTGATAGTATCTGAGGACCTGAAGGCGACGAAACAGTGCGACAAGGCGGTGGCCGTAGCTAGAAGATTGCTAGGCTGTATAGAGAGAGGAGTGACCAGCAGAAGAAAGGAGGTTTTAATGCCCCTGTATAAGACATTGGTGAGGCCCCACCTGGAGTATTGTGTTCAGTTTTGGAGGCCGTATCTTGCGAAGGATGTTAAAAAAAATGGAAGCGGTGCAAAGAAAAGCTACGAGGATGGTATGGGATTTATGTTCCAAGACGTATGAAGAGAGGCTTGCTGACCTGAACATGTACACCCTGGAGGAAAGGAGGAACAGGGGTGATATGATACAGATGTTCAAATATTTGAAAGGTATTAATCCGCAAACGAATCTTTTCCGGAGATGGGAAGGCGGTAGAACGAGAGGACATGAAATGAGATTGAAGGGGGGCAGACTCAGGAAAGATGTCAGGAAGTATTTTTTCACGGAGAGGGTGGTGGACGCTTGGAATGCCCTCCCGCGGGAGGTGGTGGAGATGAAAACGGTAACGGAGTTCAAACATGCGTGGGATATGCATAGAGGAATCCTGTGCAGAAGGAATGGATCCTCAGAAGCTTAGCTGAAATTGGGTGACGGAGCAGGTGGGGGGAAGAGGGGGTGGTGGTTGGGAGGCGAGGATAGGGGAGGGCAGACTTATATGGTCTGTACCAGAGCCGGTGATGGGAGGCGGGACTGGTGGTTGTGAGGCAGGAAATACTGCTGGGCAGACTTATATGGTCTGTGCCCTGAAAAGGACAGGTACAAATTCAAGGTAAGGTATACACATATGAGTTTGTCTTGGGCAGACTGGATGGACCATGCAGGTCTTTTTCTGCCGTCATCTACTATGCCAGCGACAGGAGACGCAGTCAATGGCCATCAGTATAGATGCAGAAAAGGCTTTTGATAGGCTGCAGTGGGATTTCCTTTTTGCAGTGCTTCAAATGATGAGATTTGGGGGTTGGTTTACTGCGGATCTTCGACTTTTGTATACAGACCCCTCAGCAGCCATACTAATCAATGGGATCAGAACACCATTATTTCCGATTGGCAGGGGAACGAGGCAGGGGTGCTCTCTGTCCCCACTCATGTTTTTCCTGTCAATGGAGCCACTGCTAAGAACACTGGAGGCAACGGGGGGAGATACAAGGAATAGAGGTGGGAGGAAGCATAATAAAAACATTGGCTTTTGCCGATGATTTATTATTTTTAACACAACGCATGCAAGGCTCTTTACCATCACTGCTGAAAGAATTAAGGGAGTATGGGAGACACTCTGGGTTCCAAATAAATATACAGAAGACAAAGGCATTGATGGTACACGGAGATGTGCCGGTTGAAGGAGGTAGGGGCATCACAATACTAAACAAGGGGGAGTCTCTTAAATATTTAGGAGTGTATATTATGCAAGATCTGGGAATGTTATATAAAATCAATGTTAACAAATTAATGAATGATACAATAGACAAATTGAGGATATGGCAAAGTTACCCCCTGTCTTTAATGGGGCGAATAGCACTATACAACATGCTTATTATCCCACGTTGGTTATATGTGTTCCAAGTTCTCCCCTTGTACCTTAAACATAAGGATGAACGGATACTCAACAGATACCTCCAACAATTTTTGTGGAAGGGGAAAAAGCCTAGAACCCCTTTAAATGTATTGCAAATACCAGTGGAGTATGGGGGCTTGGGTTTACTAAGTATTAGACAAATGACAATAGCTAGTGGAATGCGACATATCACAGACTGGTATAGAACAACACATGACTTCTCAGCAACTTCCATTGAACTCGCCCTTACTGGGAAAACACATTTCAGCTGCTTGTTGCACGGGATTGGAGGACCCATCCCACAGGAACTAGCGAAAACATCCATTTTGCCGACAGCTCAGAAGGTTTGGCGCTGGATATGCAAGCTCCACAGGTTTTCGGCCACAGCCACCCCATTCATCTCTATCTGTGGAAATCCTGCTTTTCCTCCAGGAGACATGCATTCTGCATTCTATAGATGGCAACAGAGAGGAATTAAGTACTTGTACCAAATTGTGACACAGGAGGGACGCCTGCAGCCGTTTTCGGATTTGCAAAGTTCCCATCTATTGCTGACCATGGATTTATTCCATTACAGGCAGTTGAAACACTATACAGATAGTCTAAAATGGCAAAACCTAACGGAGGACGTGCAAGAGGAACTTATCTCTGCGTATTCGTTGACTGCCCAGCAGAAAACACCCCTCTCAATTCATCACAGACATATTAGAGATACTGCAGCAGAGCTGAACTTTGAACAGTTGGCAAAGGCTTGGTCAACTGACTTGGGCATAACTTTGTCCACAGAACTATTTAAAGGACATATCCTCAAAATAAGGGGCTCAACCAATTTTACATGGTGTTGGGAAGTACAATACAAGATGGCATTAAGAATGCATATTGCACCCAGGAGAGCCTTTCATATGGGGTTATCCCCGGCGGGGGAGTGCCCTAAATGCAATATGATGGGCGCAACACTGGGGCATATGTTTTGGATATGTCCTCTTGTTAATCGGTTCTGGAGGCTACTGATACAAAGCGCCTCACAAATGTGGGGTTTACAGTGGAAACAAGATTGCAGGATACTATTTGACCATATCAACACAGCAACCCAGGCACCAAAAGGATTTAAAGAATTCACAAGAAGGGCAGTCATTGCAGCGAAAAAGGTGATTCTATCGGAATAGCTGTCCAGGCATGCTCCCACAATATATCAGTGGAGAACCCAGATGATAAATTTAATGAGAATGGAAAGGATAGAAACGCCAAAGATGGAAACGAAGAGAGGCCAACAATTCCAACAAAGATGGTCCGCATTTTGGCAGACATTGACACCAGCGGCAAGAGGATATTTATTGAACATTTAAAAAACACTAGATGCATTTAGGGGAGAAGCGGCAGCTAGTAGTAACTAAGACCCGGGAGGGATAGGGAGGGGAAAAGGGGAGGGGGGAGAGATTAAGCAAAAATAGACAAATGTATATAGTGTTGATATCAGCATGGAAAGTGAAATTGAGGTTGTAACCTGTTATCTTCAATGCATAGAATATGTTACATTTGTCAATAAAAATGATTGAACTTTAAAAAAGTTGGCCACCCTCCAATCTTCCAGCACCATGCTCGATTTTAAGGATAAATTACAAATCGATAACAGTAGCTCTGCTAGATCATTTTTTAATTCTATCAGTACCCTAGGGTGAATACCATCCAATCCAGGAGATTTGCTACTGTTCAGTTTGCAGAACTGCTCCATTACGTCTTCCAGATTTACAGATATTTCAATAAGTTTTGCCGACTCTTCAGCTTCGAATACCCTGTCCGGCACCAGTATCCCACCCAAATCTTCCTCGGTGAAGACCAAAGCAAAGAACTCATTTAGTTTTTCTGCTATTTCTTTGTCTTCCTTGATCGCCCCTTTTACACCCTGGTCATCCAGTGGGCCAACCGATTCTTTTGCTGGTTTCCTGCTTTTAACATATCTAAAAAAAAATTTACTATCAGTTTTCGCCTCTATCGCTAACTTTCTTTCAAAATCCCTCTTTGCCTTTCTTATCAGCGCTTTGCATCTGACTTGACATTCCTTATGCCGCTTCTTATTTTCCTCATTCGGTTCCTTCTTCCATTTTCTGAAGGATTCCTTTTTAGCTCCAATAGCCTCCTTTACCTCACTTTTTAACCACGCCAGCTGTTGTTTGGTTTTCCATCCTCCTTTTCTGATATGTGGAATAGGTTCAGCCTGGGTCTCCAGGACGGTGTTTTTGAACAGCCACCACGCCTGTTGTAGGTTTCTTACCCTCTCAGTCGCTCCTCTAAGTTTTTTTTTTTACCGTTCTTCTCATTTTATCATAGCTTCCTTTTTAAAGTAAAACGCTAACATATTTGACTTCCTATGCTTACCTTTTTGAAAGCAAATTTCAAAGGCGATCATGTTATGATCACTGTTGTCAAGCGGCCCCCGGACCGCTACCTCCCATACCAGATCATGCGCTCCACAAATGACTAAGTCTAGAATTGTTCCTTCTCTCGTTGGCTCCTGTACCAGCTGCTTCATAAAGCTGTCCTTTATTTCATCGAGGAAGTTTACCTCCCTAGCATGCCCTGATGTTACATTAACCCAGTCTATATAGGGGTAATTAAAATCAACAACACACAAACAATTCTACCTCATACACAATTAGTTAGAGGGCAACTCAGAGCTGCCCTCACACAAACAATTCTACCTCATACACAATTAGTTTGAGGGCAGCTCTGAGTTGCCCTCTAACTAATTGTGTATGAGGTAGAATTGTTTGTGTGTTATTGATATTTTATTCTACCTATTCCAGATATTTGTAGTATAACTAGCACAGGAATACCCATGGCACAGAACTGGCAAACAGGACTGGGCTTCTTACAAGAACAGAGAGAAGAGATTTTGAATGTACCAGGGCTACTGACAAACAATGTAGCGGGCCAAGGATATGATAGTTGGATGGAGATTATGAATGCACACATTGATTAGATTGGAGCTACACAGTGCATCGCTGGCTGATTATTGTAAGCAGGAAGTAATTCCTAGAGGTTTGAAAATGATAAGGGGTCCTAAGATGTTTCAGGAGGATGAAAGTTTTGTAACACAATGGAACATGATATTGAACAGGTGTTCCCTTGATCTGATGGTGCTGCTGGTGAAGAGAACACAGGAACAAATTGTGATCGAGAAAAAACACTGTGAGGATATATTGAAGGCTCAAGAAGGAGATGCAAATTATGAAGAAGAGGTCAAAGATTTGAGATTTAAGATTGATAAATTTCAAAAGGATCTGCGCACGCAAAAAATAAAGAAATTTCAACGGGACGAGAGAGATTACAAAGACAGGTATGTGTATCCTTGGATGAAAAAGGAGTCAGTGGATAGTGGTAACAAAAAACAAACGAGATTTCAATTTTCCTCGGATACTTCGAGTACTAATGAAGACACTAGTGACCCGCCGGGGGAACTAAGAAAAGATTCTCATACAACCAGAGACCTCAAACACGATCACAGAAACGAAACCAGCAGTGGTAAACATTTCAGATCGAGCATTGACCACAAAAAAATGGAATGTGTTGGCTAAAGGTTTGTCTTTTATTCCTACAGGATTTCATGATCCCTTTCTATTCCGCATGGATTTAGAGAAATTTATTCGCAAGCTAAATTTAAGATTATTCTTTTCCTCTGAAGATACAGCAGAATATGGTGATAGATCGCTGGTAAGTGAACCTTCCAAATGGAGTTCTGTGGGCAATTTAGAAGCTGTCCTGACCACTTTTAAAATGTGTGTTTTGAAAGATTTGGAAGAATTAGAATCTCACTTACCTAGATGTAAACTTAACTTGAATAAAGAAGAGAGGTTAGCGTTGCAGAATTTAAGAAATGATTCCACAATTACTATTAGAAGAGCGGATAAAGGAGGTGCAGTGGTCGTGCAGAACATGACAGCTTACATGGAGGAGATACCATGTCAATTGTCAGATAAGGAGACATATGCAGAGGTTGAAGAGGATCCTTCAGAGGCAGTACAGGAATCCATAGGACAGTTGACCGATAAAGGCAAAAAAGCAGGTTTTCTTACCTCTAAGGAACATTCTTTTTTGATTTATCGAGGTTTCAAGGTTCCAAATTTTTATACTTTGCCTAAGATTCATAAGAGCATGGAGAGACCGGCTAAGGGATCGTTATTAGAACGAGCCGCACAATATATTGATAAGATTTTGCAACCTCACATGCTTACAATACGGTCATATATAAGGGATAGTTCTCACTTCCTCGTTCTTCTGAATTCTCTACAAATGCAGGAAGAAGGGCACATTTTGCTGGTAACCTTAGATGTTTGTGCGCTATATACGTACCTCTATCCCCAAAAATGAAGCCATTTTGGCTTTGGAACAGGTGCTGGAATCCAGACCACGTCCACATTTCATTCCCACGAACTTTATGTTGGACTTGATTCATATTACCTTGTCTCAGAACTATTTTACTTGGAATCATAAATTCTATTTTCAAAAGACTGGGGTTTCCATGGGGGCTGCCTGTTCTCCGACCATTGCGAACCTTTTTATGGAGTATTTTGAGAAACGTTGGAGTTATACTTCAAGTCTATTTACCCATGCCATATGTTGGTTTCGATATATAGACGATATTTTATGGCATGGAGGGGTACTGAGGATCAATTATATCAATTTATGGAAGAATTGAATACACGTCACAACACCATAAAATTTGAAGCTAAACATAGTTCTACAGCTATTGCCTTTCTGGACATCTGGGTAACCTTAGAGAAAGAACATTTTGGAGACTTCTGTTTATATCAAACCTACGGATAGGAATACCACTCTGCAATATAACAGCATTCATCCACATCATAATAGAATGAACATTCCTTTCGCCCAATTTCTTAGGTATAGGCGGATTTGTTCTTCCACTGCTCTCTATCAGCAACAGGCTAATCATTTGGAAGCGAGACTGATTGATAGAGGTTATCCTAAAAAATTAGTTACTAATGCCAAAAAAGGGCTAAACACAATCACAGAGAATGGCTGTTTTCTAGACAAGATATTCATGATTCAGAAGATGTGTTGACTTTTGTGACTCGTTTTAATGTCCATTCAGATAAGATGACTAAGATTATTAAACGTCATTTACCAATGTTACAAGTGCATCCGTGTTTTCAGGATTTAAGAGTAATTTTTGCGTTTCAACACAACACTAATCTTAATGATGTTTTGTGTCCAGCGGATGTATGGAATCGTGAGAATATGAGAAGATCAAGAGAAGGGTGTCATAAGGCCTGTGATCGTTGTTCTGTGTGCAATATTATGATTCAATCCAATCAATTCATTGATCCACATTCTAAGCTTGTGTATCTTTTACAGTCAAATACGGATTGCACTTCGAAGAATGTTATATACATCATAATGTGCCCATGCGCATTATGTTATGTGGGGCAGACGTCTCAAAGTTTAAAGACACGTTTGATCGAACATAGACATTGCATTCAAGCAGGGAAAACTTACGAGTCGATGGTAGCACATTGTGCTCAATACCAGCATCAGTTTTCAGATTTCAAATTTATTATATTGGAGCAATTGAGAGTGACAGAACATAGACGAGATATCAGACGGATACTAAGATAGAGAGAGCAGCGTTGGATATTTGAATTAAAGACTGTCATACTGAGAGGTTTAAATGTGGCGATTGAATGGAAGGCTTTTTTGTGATCGTCTCATTGGATGATGAAGATGTGACGTCAGACGCTGAGTATATATATGGGTAAAGAGAAAATTGAAGCCGTCAGCCATTTTCTGTTCCAGGGTGTCTTGGAGACGGAAGATAATTTAAAATGCTTGGATGAGAAAGAAAGAAAATATTCCCCTGAGGCAGCTATGGAATAGCAAAACAGGGTTTCCCTGTCAAGGGATTTGAGGAATTCTGAGAAAGTACAGTAATTGGACCTGGATGAATTATGATTGGCGAAGACATCAATATAATGAGCTAAGTACATTTTCCAAGCTTGGATAAGTAAACTGAGTCTCCTACAATGTTTGTAGTGGCACATGGCAGTGCTCATATGAAAGTTTATGTGGAGTTTTTTTTGATAAGACATATGATTGCAAACGGTTCCCTTATTATATCTAAGGTGTATCCTTTAAGAACGAGGTGGAACTCATTTTTCTTCACCTGCCATTACTGTCATACAAAAAGACCCTCACCAAATACAGAACAATGGATCACAAATTTAGAAATACAAATATTTACACAAAAATTGAACTGGGAACCCCAAGAAGGTAAACTTAGCATTTCTGCAACACTGTAGATATACAGTAAAAGAGACATACATTTACTTTTCTTGTTTTAGAAGCCCTCTTTGTGAATTACATGTGTAAATACCAGCATTTACACAATACATGAAAATAAACATCGAAAAGCCAGTTTTAGAAAGCTGGGATTTACTTGTGTAAATCTGCAAAATGTGCATATGGGAAAGAGGTGTGGTTTGAGCAGGACTAGAGCAAGTAGAGAATGACATGGGGACAAAATTTGTCCCCGTCCTGCACGCTCTGTTGGATCCCATCTGCACAAGCCTCGTTCTGATTTTATATTTAAATCATTTTATTAAAGTATAAAAAGAAACAATATTCTGTACGACTGTCATTTTATAAATCACAAACAATGGTGTGGAGGAGTGGCCTACTGGTCTTGCAATCAAGAGGTGGCCGGTTCAAATCCCACTGCTGCTCCTTGTGATCTTGGGCAAGTCACTTAACTCTCCATTGTCTCAGGTACAAACTTAGATTGTGAGCCCTCCTGGGACAGAGAAATATCCAGTGTACCTGAATGTAACTCACTTTGAGCTACTACTGAAAAAGGTGTGAGCAAAATCTAAATAAATAAATAAAATACCGCACCTGGAGTATTGTGTTCAGTTCTGGTCGCCTCATCTCAAAAAAGATATAAAGGAATTGGAGAAGGTGCAGAGAAGGGCGACGAAAATGATAAAAGGGATGGGACGACTACCTTATGAGGAGAGGATAAGACGGCTAGGACTCTTTAGCCTGGAGAAAAGGAGGCTGAGGGGTGATATGATAGAGGTCTACAAAATAATGAGTGGGGTAGAGCGGACAGATGTGAAGCATTTGTTTACGCTTTCTAACAATAATAGAACTAGGGGACACAAGATGAAATTAGAATGTGATATGTTTAAAACAAATTGGAGAAAGTTTTTCTTTACTCAGCGTGTGGTTAGACTCTGGATTGCTGGAGAAGGTAGTGACGGCAGCTGGCCTTGCTGAGTTTAAAGGGGGTCTGGACAGATTCCTGAAGGAAAAGTCCATTGATCGTTATTAAATTCTGGGTTTTTGCCAGGTTCTTGGGGCCTGGATTGGCCACTGTCGGAGACAGAGTGCTGGGTTTGATGGACCTTTGGTCTTTTCCCAGCGTGGCAGTGCTTATGTACTTATGTAACAAGGGTCAACAAAATCCCTGTCTCCCCTCACAAATATCCCCTCCACTATCAGGAAAACTGAACAAGCCAAATTACTACAGAATGCTACATAGAAAATTCATGCTAACAGAATACCTCGGTCACACACACAACACAAAAGCCAAATACATAATAGCTGACCAAAAATGATAAACATCTATTAACCTAAAACCACAAGAAGCCAAACCACAGAAATAGAAAGATATATATTTCCTCCTATACGGTGCAAGATATAAAGATCACACATGCCAGAGAT
The DNA here is from genome assembly GCF_901765095.1 of Microcaecilia unicolor. Classification (NCBI taxonomy): domain Eukaryota; kingdom Metazoa; phylum Chordata; class Amphibia; order Gymnophiona; family Siphonopidae; genus Microcaecilia; species Microcaecilia unicolor. The sequence goes on from NC_044038.1 coordinate 101,598,243, forward strand.
GGTGTTAGGGAGGGTACATAAGTATCGCCATGCTGGGACAGACCAAGGGTCCATCGAGCCCAGCACCCTGTCACCGACAGTGGCCAAAAGAACAAGCAATTTGTCCTGCCCCTCCTAGAAATAATGTATTATTCCCTTGTCTATTCAATAACATTCTATGGCCTTTTCCTCCAGGAAGCCACCCAACCTTTTTTTGAAGTCTGCTAAGTAAACCGCCTTAACCACTTTTTCTGGCAGCGAATTCCAGAGTTTAAGTGAAGAAAAATTTCCTCCAATTCATTTTAAATTTACCACACTGCAGCTTCATTGCATACCCCCTTGTCCTAGTATTTTTGGAAAGCGTAAACAGACGCTCCACATTGACCCGTTCCATTCCACTCATTATCTTATAGACCTCTGTCATCTCCCTCATCCGCCTCTTCTCCAAGCTGAAGAGTCCCAGCCTCTTCAGCCTTTCCCCGCCAAGCTGCAAGTCCAGAATGATGGCAAGTTACATTTTTTACTTCCCCTGAGGAGGCGAAGGAATTCGTAAAGCGTATGATGGTCCACCCAGAGGAGAGTGGATCAGTGGTGGATTTCAGGAGCGGTCCAGTGCATTGATCGGTAATGGGACACGCAGAAAGGCATGACCGCAAGCGCATGGGGGAAGACAGCTGAGACATGGACATGCAATAATTCTGGACAGTAAAAGTTAAGTTTGAGTGAATGATACAGCAAGAGGAGCGAGAGACTGAGTGTCATTTTATTTTTCTGAGGGAGTGTGATGTGTGTTGTGCAGTGATAATGCAAAATGTGTATAGTGCAAGATGTCGTGGAGTGAGGGAGGGGCAGGGATGTGACCGGTTCTCTGATGAGGACCCAAGCTAAGTTCTTGGTATGCAGGGGGGGGGGGTTGTAGGGGGAGGGGGGAGAGGGGGGATACGGTAGATGAGGGGTGCAGGGGGTGGAGGGTTTGAGGGAGGGGTTTCCTCTTTTTTTGTGTTCTGTTGTTTTGTTTTGTTGTATCCTTTATTGGAGCAGATCTGGGTGTGCAGCACTGTGGAAGATTACCTGATCTGTGTAAGACGGGGGGCACACCCAGGGGCTGGGGTGTGTGGCCTCGCACAGAGAGTATCAATAACCAAGCTTAATAGGGGGATTTGGAAGCTAATGGGGAATGGTTAAAGTAATATCTTGGAATGTGGGGGGGGATCTCATCGCCCATCAAGCGTACCAAAGTTCTGCAAGCCATGAGGCGCCATAAGGCAGATATGGTGTTCTTACAAGAGACACATCTGACGACATCGGAACATAGTACATTTCAGAAAGGGTGGGTAGAACAGGTGGTGGGTGCCCCGGCGGAAGGCAAGAAAAGGGGTGTGCTGATAATGTTTCGTAAGGGTCTGCAAGTCCAGCTCAAAAGGATCAGGCAAAGTCCAGTGGGCAGATATGTACTGGCAGAAGTGGTGATGGGGAATACTACTTACACCCTTTGTAATGTTTATGCGCCTAATGTTTTTTATAGCAAATTTTACAGAACTCTTATAGAGCTGCTGAGCCCTTATCAGGGGAGAAATGTGATACTGGGAGGGGACTTAATTTAGTATATGACGCCCAGATGGATAAAACGGGTACGCAGGCTTTGAATCTGGGTCATGCTGCACGGTGCCTGCCCCTTCCTCTGTAAGACTCTGGATTGACGCATGGAGAGTTTTACATCCAACCCAGAAGGATTACACGCACGTGTCCAGAGCACATCTTACGCAATAACAAATTGATTATTCGTTCATATCAAGAGATCTCTTCTCCAAAGTATCAGTAGCAGAGATAGGTCCGTGCAAAGTGTCAGATCACTCGATCATCTGGCTGCAGATGCAAGGATTAGGGGCTGCAGGGGGTAGGGGAGGTTGGAGATTCCCACTGGAATTGTTCTGGGACCCCAAATTTAAGGAATATATAGATGGAAAATGGAGGAAGTATGCGGATCATAATAAAGGTCATAAACTCCAATCTAGTTTATATTGGGAAACATCTAAAGTAGTGATGCGGGGAGAGATTATAGCGTATAGGGCTAGGGCCAAAAAGATGAGAGATAAGGAGATTCTTAGATTGGAAAAAGAAATCTGCTCACAAAGGGTTAGATGTGGGTCAAAAATGACACCAGAAAGGAAAGAAGCTCTTTTGGCTAACCAGAAGGCATTGAATGAATTGCTACTACTACTACTACTACTACTATTTAGCATTTCTATAGCGCTACAAGGCATACGCAGCGCTGCACAAACATAGAAGAAAGACAGTCCCTGCTCAAAGAGCTTACAATCTAATAGACAAAAAATAAAGTAAGCAAATCAAATTAATTAATGTGTACAGGAAGGAGGAGAGGAGGGTAGGTGGAGGCGAGTGGTTACAAGTGGTTACGAGTCAAAAACAATGTTAAAGAGGTGGGCTTTCAGTCTAGATTTAAAGGTGGCCAAGGATCAGAGGGCGTTGAAGTTGCACATGTACTATAAATACTAATATTTTATTCATGTAAATAAGGCAGGAGCGTTGATAGGTAGATTGATAGGAGGGAAAGGGGGTAATAAGAGTATTTTGGAAATACGGGAAGAGGGAGGTCGACTTTTCAGGGAGTCTAAAGATATAACGGAACAATTTAAAAGATATTATGAGAGTTTATATGGGGAGCCCACAGATATAGTACCAGACAGTATGCTTTATTTAATTAATCACACCTTGCCCTGGATATCGGATTCACAAAAAAAATATCTAAATGGCCCCATCACAGAAGGCGAATTGATGTTGGCGTTCCAACAAAGCAAGATACAAAAAGCGCCACGGCCAGACGGTTTTACTATGGCCTATTATAAGATAGTCCAGGAGCAGGTGACGCTTCCCCTGTTAAATCTATATAATGAGATGGCCACTTCTGGAGTAATGTCGGATTCCATGAACATAGCGAAAGTGATAGTATTGCAGAAGCCTGGGAAGGATGGGTTGCAAGTAGGGTCGTATAGACCCATATCATTGCTAAACTGTGATGTAAAGATTTACGCTAAGATACTGGCAAATGGACTGTCCAGAGTGCTGCCGGACTTGATTTCTTCCCCGCAAGTCGGATTTGTGAAAGGTAGATCGGTGGGGAGAAATGTTAGGGCTCTTTTGGCATCTCTGGAGATTATGGAGGCGCGGAAAAGGCCTTCTTTGTTGGTCAGTTTTGACTCAGAGAAGGCCTTTGATCGCGTAATTTGGAACTTTCTGTTCCAGGTGATGGAGAGAGTTGGTGTAGAGGGTATGTTTCGAGAGGCGGTGGGGGCGCTCTACTCCAATCCCAGGGCATTTATATGGGTAAATGGGGAGCAGTCTTCAATGTTTTCAATCAGGAGGGGCACACGGCAGGGATGCCCATTGTCTCCACTGCTTTTTGTGCTTGCATTGGACCCTTTGATTAGGGAAATTGAGGCCCACCCAGAAGTGGAGGGGGTGACCTGGGGAGCTTCATCGTTCAAGGTTTCCGCTTTCGCGGATGACATACTAGTCCACCTTACACAACCAGGTCGATCGTTGCGAGCTCTACTGGAATTGTTCCAGGAGTACGGAGATTTCGCGGGACTCAAAATCAACTACTCTAAATCCTTAGCACTAACAGCACATGCAAGTGTGAAGATGGAGTGGGGGACTGGGTTCCCGCTTAAATGGGCGACGGGCTTTCTTCCATATTTAGGCATGAGAGTCTCCATGAGCACGTCCACTCTATATCATTTGAACTATACAAATTTATTAGATAAGATGAAGGGCTGGATGGGTACATGGGGGACAATGCCGCTTACTCTACATGGGCGGATCCACCTGTTCCGAATGGTGGAATTCTCAAGGTGGCTTTATACATTTCAGGTGCTGCCTTTACGAATCAAACAAAAAGATCTCAACCAGCTGTATTGGCACCTGCGGAAGTTTGTGTGGAGAGATACTAAGCCAAAACTACCATTGAAATTTCTCATGGGTCCCTGGAGGGAAGGGGGCATGGGGCTCCCAGACATGCGCAGATATAATCAAGCTTGTTTGTTGCGGCATCTAGGGGATTGGATGTTGGGAAGACAGGATTACACACCACGTAGTATGGAATTTGACTTTTTTAGGCCAATCCACCCGTATTATCTGTTACATTGTGCCAGGAGAGAAATACCCAATCACGTGTGCAATAGCGTGTTACTGGGCCCACTGAGACAGGTGTGGAGGGACCTCAATAGGTTATGGGGACTGGGAGCAGATACCTCTGACCTGATTCCGTTACAGGGTAACTTACAGTTTGCACCAGGTTCTGATAGTCAAACATTTCGCAGATGGGCAGAGTTGGGGATTACAAGACTTGAACACGTTTTGGAAACCAGGGGGAGGATTTTGTCTCTGGGAGCCCTGGGAGTGGGCATTAGCCTGAACCACTTATTTGCATACCTTCAGTTGACTCCCTATGTTAGATCTTTGGAGCGCCATAAGCTGGAGGGTGGTCATGGGCGTAGACTTAGAGCTTTTTTCGGGGACATCCTCGGGGATAGATTGTCCGTAACAGGGTTACAGAAAGCTCTTGGGGAGCTAGAAGCTGTGAAGGACACGGGCCAAGTTAGCCAGAGATGGGCGGCGGATCTGGGGCAGCCGAAGCTGCAGTTAGAATTTCGTAAATTGATATCCCGCATTCCCCAGATTTCAGTAGCCAGTACAGAATAACCTTTAGAGCATATCTGGCTAAGAATCAAGTGTTTAAATTTGGGGGAGTTGAGGACCCGCTCTGTACGAAGTGTAAACAGGGGGAGGGCACGTTGTTTCATTCACTTTGGGAGTGCAGCATGATTCAGGCTTTTTGGAAACAGATATTTGGATACCTGGAATCTCTGGTGCAACTCAGGATTCCGTTTTCACCCCAGGGAATATTATTGGATAAATATGAAGTATTCAAAATTTGTTGTAAGGGGGCTCAGCAGCTCAATCGCAAGGCCAGCATAGTGGGGAAAAAACTTATCATGGGCGCATGGACGAGTGAGACATCACCAGAGTACTGGCATTGGAGGAACCAGTTTCATGAGCTCTTGGTCATGGAGCGCAGGTGGGTGGGATCCTCCCCCAAGAGGCGGAAGGCGTTCCTGGCTATTTGGGAACCCTATATACAGTCGCTGTCACACAGAGCACGTAGTTTAATATTAAACAAGCTCTGAACTTTGTTTTGTTTTGGGGTTTTTTTTTTTTTCTCTTTTTTTCTAATTCTTGTAAGCTAGGTGGTTCCTTATTGTGGCTAAAGGGAACTGGCATGATTTGTCGGGGCCCAGGAAGGGGGATCCTTAGGTAGATAGGCAGAAGGGGGTTGTAGCAGTGTAAGGTTTTCAACTGGATCCTTAATTATGGTGATGGGCCATCAGAGTCAAGGTGCACCGCTGTGATAGAATACTCTTGGGAAAATGTTTTCAGGGGGAACCTAACGTGAGTAATAATTCGGAAAGTAAAAATGTAAGCTCCTTCTGTTTTGTTGCCTATTATCAGGCCACGGAGTAGTCTGGGAAGTCTAGAGAGAGAGCTAGTAGGGGGTCTGGGAGGGAAGGGGTCCATGGGAGAACAATTGGCTGCAGATCCTAATCCAAGTTGCATATTAAGTACCTAGGATGCTGTACAACAGATATGTTGTACAATTTAATAAAAGGGGGATAAAGGGGAAGGGGAGGGAGGGAGGGGAATAGAAAGGAATTTGAGGAGGGCTACATGGCAGTGGGTGCTGCAGAGCACAGCTACACATCTGTTATTATATTGTGCTCTGTGTTGAGAGTGCAGCGCCAGTTGTTTCTATGCAATCTGTGAGAATTGTAGCCCATATTGAGGATTAATGAGCAGATTGAAACATAAAGATATGGGGGTGGGAGGGAGAATATGCAAATTCTTGATGACAACGCAGAAGAGATATTACGAGATGTATGACAAAGTGGAGTTATTTGCTTGTTCCAAATAGAATTGTTTAATCTTTGTTATTTTGTTGATCATCAATAAAAAATTATTGAAACATAAAAAACAAATTGGAATGCAGAAGATAAGACATAGCTCTAATTAATTTAGTATGCAAAAGGGAGGATGGTTCTCATTTCCCAGGCCCAGCATGGTCACCTGGACTTGGGAACGCATGTGACCACGTTCCCACAAACGTAAGCATTCTGTGATTTTCCATAAAAGCTTTATGTAACTTTCCTTAGCTCTGGACATGGGCTCAGAGCCTGATAAAAAGGGAGGGCTTGTAAGGTGGGGTTCATCTGTGAGTAACGTACGGACTGTGCAGAAGATTTGTTCCTGGTCTAAAGCTCCTAGTTCTTGCTGCGAATCGCCCACCCCCCCCCCCCCCCCCCCCCAGCTGATGATAAGAGCCTGGATGATGGAGACCAGTGATGATTGTATGTATATACTGTATTGCTTCTTTTCCTGGTCTAAGAGATGTAGAGGCCAGTGATGTAATGATTGTGTATAGAGTTAATCATAGTATATGTGCTAATATATATCTTAATCATTGTAGAATTTAGCTTCCCTAATAAAGGTTTCATTTACTTATTATGAATCTAAAAGAATCCACGGTAATTATTGAGCAGTCTGTGTTAGTGAGACAGGCTGTAAATCCATAGCAGTACACCATGGTGCAACTAGGACATATGCCCCCTGGCCAGAGAAGGCCCTAAGCCTATCCCTATCCCCTCCATCGATGTGCAGCATCACTTTTCTGTGTCCTTATGCCCCCCACAAGTCCAGCATCTCTCTATTCTCCCCGATATCTACCATCTTCCCTCTGTGTCCATATACCCCTTCCCATGTCTGGGATTGCCTCTCTGTGTCCCTTCCCCTCCCTTCCTCTCCTGCAGGTCCGGCACCTCTCCCCCTTCTCTCCAGCCAGCCCACCCCCCAAATGGTCCAGCGCCTTTCTCCATTTTTCCAGCTCCCCATTCGGGTTCAACAGCCCTCGCTCTTTCTGTGAGTCCACTCCAGCAACCCCCCCCCCCTCCCGTGTTTTCAGTGCCCCCTCTCTGTGGGTCCCTATAACCAGTCCCTCCAAATGACACACTGATTACAATTTATAGCAAATTACTACTCTACCAATGAAAACTTATTCCGTTATTATACTTCTTCTGTGTGTACATCTGTATGCTGCACAAGCCGACATATTTGAAAATATTAATGAGATCAAATAAAAATGGTACCAACAATAAAGAACGTGGGTGAGCTGGTGAGAGAAGTGAGGCGTCTTTGTTGGAGGAAACCTGTAAAATTTAAAATACTATGCTTCACTCCAAAACAAAAAGGTTTGGTAAGGTCTATACCCTTGCCTACCTCGACCCCTTTGTCAACCCAACAAAGTCTGGACCGCTTCCTCACCGGGAGTTCCTCGAGTGAACTGAGGGTTGTTACTCCCACTGCAGAGGTATTTGGAGGAGCGGAACCTCAGCTGGGATTGGAAACATCACTATCGCCTCCCTCAGATTCTAACATCCCTCCTTGCCCAGCATTAATGGCGTTGATAGAAGTGAGTATCCACCCCACCAAAGATGCGGTGAGTGGACTTGCTGGTGAGGGCCTACCGTCGTGTCAGAAAATTATGGAAGGGACCCATGAGTTAAGCAGTCTCTCAGAAATAACAGCGGAGGTGAGCCTTGAGAAAATCTGGTTAAAGTTAAACCAAATGGATGCAACACTACAAAAATCCTCAGGTGAGGTTTCAGCTTTATCCATTAAATTCGATGAGTTAGTAAAAAATGTTGAAGTTGTGAAAGAAGATTTTTTCCACTAAATATAATTCGATTCAAGCAGAAATAAAACAATTGCAAGAATTTAATTTAGCAACGGTTTAAAGATAAAACAAATTTACACAGGAGAATAGAACAGATTGAAAATTATAACGGAAGATTAAATCTCCGTCTTCTGAATTTCCCAAAAGTACCAGGCCAGTAGTTACCTTTAGACTTATTCAAAAGATATTTGCAAGATATTTTAAAAATTCCTCCGGATGCTATTCCTTCCTATCAACAAGATTTATTACTTACCTAAAAGACCTGGGAAACAAATAGGAGAAATCGAAGGAAGAGAAGGAAAAATTGATATTGACTTGAACAATATATCAGCTATTTTGGAGCAATCCATAGAAAATGTATCTGAAAGAGCTACATTACTGGTCTCCTTTGTCTTTGAGCAGGACTTAAATGCCATCATGAGACTATATTTCAAACATTCTAAGGAATTTTTTGGATCTGAAAAAATTTGGATTTGTCCAGATGTTACAAAAATGACACAAGAAAGGAGAAAGGTTTTTCTGAATTTGAAAAAATAAGTGATGGAACTTGGGGGTATATTCTTTTTAGCCTATCCATGTAAATGTTTGATTCGATTTGGTGAAACTAAATATGTATTCTATACTCCTGAACAATTAAATCCTTTCTAGATTTAAAAGGCTCAATAATGTTAGAATAGGAAGACAAATGGAATATCACACAGCCCTTAAATTGTGATATAGTTTGTATGTACTCCTATAATTTCCTGTTTGACACGCTCCCCATGAGTAGTGGTCTAACAAAGCCAATTACAAATTTTGAGATAATTCTCTCTTTGCTTTTATTTGTGATGTTTTTCTAGGCTGTATTTCTGAATGAGTGTTTTGTACTTGTGAAATTTGTTGAAAAATTTAATAAAATAATAAAAAAAAAACAATAAAGAACGCGTGGAAGAAGTAGCTCACAGGTTGGTTGCTTTGTTTTGAGGCTCTATACTCTCTGTCCCCACAGTCAGGTATCTGAGCTCTCCCTCCCTTCCTTCGGGTCCAGCCGGCTTTCTCTCCTGTTTCCAGCAGTGAGACGCGGCGCGGGCAGCACTGAAGATAGCTGCTTCCGGCTGCCCCAGTCCATCTCACTGCTTCATCCCACTTACAGGAAGTTGAAAAGGCGGGATGAAGCAGCTGTCTTCAGTACTGCCCGCACCGCGGCTCACTGCTGGAAACGGGGAGGGAAGAGAGCCAGCTGAACCTGAAGGAAGGGAGGGAGAGCTCAGCTGCCTGCTGGGACAGGAAATAGGGAGCCTGAGGAAGCAAAAACCACCTGGCTGGCCACTATTGTTGGGGGGGGGCTGAGACAGAATGGGGGGGCCTGGGCCCCGAGGCCCCCTGTAGCTAAGCCACTGGAACAAGCCACAGGGGAGGAGGAGGACAACGATGCTGAGAAGGGACCTGAGCCCACATTTTGGAAGCCTGTTGTTAAAGTTTAACAACCGACTCCCAAAATTCTTAAAAAATTAACAAACAGCTCATGGGAGCCATCTGCATAAGGTAGAGCTACTGCGGGAGGGAGGAAGGCAGGCACAGAGATACCAGACTGGGAACGGTAACTGCAACTGTTTTTGTTTTTTTTTTTGTACCACAGGAGCAAAGCTTTTTACAGCTCCCGTGGAGCGATAAAAGTTTTCTCCCACCTCTGCGGGTAAATGACCAGATTTTTTCTTTTACTACAGATTACTGTGGTTTACCACAGATTCCCGTCCCCGTGTCATTCTCTAAGAGCAAGTCCAACAAATATTTCTGTTCCTTGGCTGCTGGAGAGGTAGCTCATCCAGCGACCTCAATTAAATGTTAATTAAGGTGTGGGGAAGTAGAATACTTGCTGAGTCAGCTTCAAACAGCCTGTTTAAAGAGGCCCCTTAGATTCAAAACTATATAAAGAGGAAAGGTCCCACTGAACTTTCTTTCTGAGAAGTTCTGAGAGAAGAGAACATTTCTCTGGTAAGTGAATGTTATTTTGCTTTGTGCTTTGGGAACTTAAAGATTGGGGTTTAAAGGAAGAAATGTAGGTTTGTCTTAGGCAAAATAAAATATAAAAAGCAAATTTTATCGACCAATCTCCATAGTCTTTTCCACTTAGTTTTAAAAACTGTGTACCACAGCATAACAGAATCTAACAGGCACTGCAGGATCTAGTTTAGTATTAAGGGGGAATAAAGAGAGAGAGAAAGAGAAAGAGAGGAGAGAGAGAAAAGCAAGCAGGGACCTAGTTACTATTAAGGGGGGTGAAAAAAGCGTAAAGAGAGAGAAAAGCAACCATCATTAACTAGTTGCCGAGGAGGGGCATAATTGAACATCGCCGGCGAAATAGATCGCCGGCGATCTATTTTGGCGGCGGCGCTACAGCTGGCCGGAACATTATTATCCGAAAAAGATGTACGGCCATCTTTTTTTTCGTATATACGGTTTAACCCAGCCAAATGCCAGAGTTCGCCGGGTTTGAGATGGCCGGTTTGTTTTTCAGCGATAATGGAAAAAATGCCGGCGATCTCCAACCCGGCGACATCCAAGGCATTTGGTCATGGGAGGAGCCAGCATTAAGTTGCACTGGTCTCCCTGACATGCCAGGACACCAACCAGGCACCATAAGGGGCACTTCTAAAAATTTAAAAATATATACAAATACCTCCCAGGTGCATCGCTCCCTTAACTTGGCTGCTGAGCCCCCCAAATCCCCCACAAACCCACTCCCCACAACTCTACACCACTACCATAGTCCTTATGGGTGAAGGGGGGCACCTACATGTGGGTACAGTGGGTTTTGGGGGGGGTTTGGAGGGCTCAACACTTACCACCACAAGTATAACAGGTAGGGGGCGGATGGGCGTGGGTCCACCTGCCTGAAGTCCACTGCAACCAACATAAACTGTTCCAGGGACCTGCATACTGCTGTCAGGGAGCTGGGTATGACATTTGAGGCTGGCATACAGGCTGGCAAAAAAGGTTTTTAGTTTTATTGTTTTAGTGTGGGAGGGGGTTGGTGACCACTGGGGGAGTACGGGGAGGTCATCCCCCATTCCCTTTGGTGGTCATATGGTCAGTTCGGGCACCTTTTTGAGGCTTGGTCGTGAAAATAAAAGGACCAAGTAAAAGCGGTGAAATACTGATTAATGCCACTTTTTCCATTTTCCGAAAAAAGCTGGCCATCTGGTAGCCACGCCCATGCCCGCCCACGCCCGCCTTCGCTTCGCCGCCAACACGCCCCTTGAACTTTTGCCGGCTTGGCGACGGGAAAGCGGCGATGGTGTAAAAAAGCAGCTTTCGATTATACCGATTTCGCCGCTTTCGCGGAGATCGCCGGCCATCTCCGAATTTATGTCGGAAGATCGCCGGCGATCACTTTCGAAAATAAGCCTGATAGTGTACAAACCCCTTTTCCCATGGTTTTTAACTGAAATTTTATCTAGAAATAGGCATTTTTTTCCCATAGTTTTAACTGAAACCTTTTCTAGAGGTAGAAAACTAAACTGCCACAAAACTCTTGTTCTAAATGGCAGTTATTTTCTGTTCCTTGGCTGCTGAGAGGTAGCTCATCCAGCGCCCTCAATTAAGTGTTAATTAAGGTGTGGGGACAATAGAATACTTGCATCAGGTTGCTGAGTCAGCTTCAAACAGCCTGTTTAAAAAGACCCCTTAAATTCAAACTATATAAAGGGGAAAGGTCCCACTAAACTTTCTTTTGAGAAGTTCCGAGAGAAGAGAAGATTTTCTCTGGTAAGTGAACGCTATTTTGCTTTGTGTTTTGGGAACTTAAAGATTGGGGCTTAAAGGAGGAATTGTAGGTTAGTATTAAGCAAAATAAAAATATAAAAAGCAAATTTTATCAACTAATCTCCATAGTCTTTTCCACTTAGTTTTAAAAACTTTGTACCACAGCATTAACAGATAGAATCTAAGAGGCACTGCAGGATATAGTTTAGTCTTTCCACACCTAGGACAACTCTTCATTTATAGACAGTTATTGTAATTAGGGTAGCAAGCAAAGGCGTGCTCTTACAGAGTTTTAAATACATTTCATTACCATCTCAGAAGGAAACACTAACTAAATCATACAATATACTATATAAACTAAAAGACACATTTATATTAGACTAATATCCTTAATACTGTAGCAAGTTTTAAATTATTGAAAAACTCAAAAACACTAAGATGGAGTCAGCAGTCCAGCAGCGAGAGGGGTGCTATCGAGTCTTTTGCATTGAGTGTCACATGTATGATTATGTCCCAGTTGGTGAGATGTCATATGTGTGTGCCCGATGCAAAGAGCTCCTAGCTCTCAGGGGATGTGTCTGTTCTCTTAAGGCTAGAGTAGCAGACTTGGTGGAGCTGAGGGAGACAGAGAGATACATAGAAGAGACCTACAGGGATGTTGTAGAGAAGTCCCACCTCCAGTCTGGTAGCCCTTGTGCTACCTTGGAGGAGGGAGGTCTCCTAGAAGGAGAGCATCACCCTGGTGAAGTAGGAAGTACTCCTGTAGCCAGGACCTGCCCACCGGGGGATGTACTATCCTCTCACACCGAGGATATGTCTCCAAGTTCTGCCCGGGAGGGAAAAGTTAGGACAGCTGTTGTAGTTGGTGATTCGATCATTAGGCATATAGATAGCTGGGTGGCTAATGGACGTGAGGATCGCCTGGTGACTTGCCTGCCTGGTGCGAAGGTGGCGGACCTCACGCGTCACCTAGATAGGATTTTAGATAGTGCTGGGGAGGAGTCGGCTGTCTTGGTACATGTGGGTACCAATGACATAGGAAAATGTGGGAGAGAGGCTCTGGAAGTCAAATTTAGGCTCTTAGGTAGAAAGCTCAAACCAGATCCTCTAGGGTAGCATTTTCTGAAATGCTACCTGTTCCACGCGCAGGGCCCAAGAGACAGGCACAGCTCTGGAGTCTCAATGCATGGATGAGACGATGGTGCAGGGAGGAGGAGGGTTTTAGATTTGTTAGGAACTGGGCAACATTCTGGGGAAGGGGGAGCCTATTCCGAAAGGATGGGCTCCACCTTAATCAGGGTGGGACCTGGCTGCTGGCATCAGCATTTAAAAAGGAGATAGAGCAGCTTTTAAACTAGAAACAGGGGGAAGGCCGACGGTCGCCTCAAAAGAGCATGGTTCGGGCTAAGGTATCTTTCAAACATATCACCAAAACAGGGAAGGTAGGGTATCCTGATAGTGAGGTTGCAAAGACACCGTAGTAGATCCGTCCCTAAATAAAAATAAATATCAGACAAAGCTTGCAAATTAGTACTGTCCAAGTACTAAGCATGATGTAAATAGGCGCAACAAACACAGTTTGAAATGTCTCTATGCGAAATGCCAGGAGCCTAAGAAACAAATGGGAGAGTTAGAATATATTGCACTAAATGAAAAATTAGCTATAATAGGCATCTCTGAGACCTGGTGGAAGGAGGCTAACCAAGTGGGACACTGTCATACCGGGGTACAAATTATATCGTAGTGATAGGGTGATCGAATTGGTGGAGGGGTCGCATTGTATATTAATGAGAGCCTTGAATCAAATAGATTGAAAATTCTGCAGGAAACAAAACACTTCTTGGAATCACTGTGGATTGAAATTCCATGTGTAAAGGGGAAAAGGATAATGATAGGAGTTACTACCGTCCGCCTGGCCAGGATGAACAGACGGATGCAGAAATGTTAAAGGAAATTAGGGACGCAAACAAACTGGGCAACACAATAATAATGGGTGATTTCAATTACCCCGATATTGACTGGGTAAATGTAACATCGGGACACGCTAGGGAGGGTAAACTTCCTTGATGAAATCAACGGACAGCTTTATGGAGCAGCTGGTACAGGAAACCGACGAGAGAAGGAAAAATTCTAGACCTAGTCCTTAGTGATCTGGTGCTGGGGCCGCTTGATACAGTGATCATACTATGATCGGATTGATATTAGCTTTGAAGTAAGTTATACATAGGAAATCAATACGTCAGTGTTTAACTTTAAAAATGGAGACTATGATAAAATTAGAAGAACAGTGAAAAGAAAACTTAGAGGAGCGACTGCGAGGGTCAAAAATTTACATCAGGTATGGATGCTGTTCAAAAACACCATCCTGGAAGCCCAAATATATTCCGCATATTAAAAAAGGAGGACGGAAGACCAAATGACAGCCAGCATGGTTAAATAGTGAGGTGAAGGAAGCTATTAGAGCTAAAAGAAAATCCTTCAGAAAATGGAAGAAGGAACCGAATGAAAATAATAAGAAACAGCATAAGGAATGTCAAGTCAAATGCAAAGCGCTGATAAGGAAAGCTAAGAGGGACTTCGAAAAAAAGATTGCGTTGGAGGCAAAAACACATAGTAAAATTTTTTTTAGGTATATTAAAAGCAGGAAGCCGGCAAAAGAATCAGTTGGACCGCTAGATGACCAAGGAGTAAAAGGGGCGATCAGGGAAGACAAAGCCATAGCGGAGAGATTAAATGAATTCTTTGCTTCGGTCTTCACCGAGGAAGATCTGGGTGGGATACCTGTGCCGGAAATGGTATTCAAAGCTGACGAGTAGGAGAAACTTAAGGAATTCTCTGTAAACCTGGAGGATGTAATGGGGCAGTTTTCCAAACTGAAGAGTAGGAAATCTCCTGGACCGGATGGTATTCATCCCAGAGTACTGATAGAACTGAAAAATGAGCTTGCAGAGCTATTGTTAGAAATATGTAATTTATCCTTAAAATCGAGCATGGTACCGCAAGATTGGAGGGTGACCAATGTAACGCCGATTTTTTAAAAAGGTTCCAGAGGAGATCCGGGAAATTACAGACCAGTGAGTCTGACGTCAGTGCCGGGCAAAATGGTAGAGACTATTAAGAACAAAATTACAACGCATATTCAAAAGCATGGATTAATGAGACAAAGTCAACATGGATTTAGTAAAGGGCAATCTTGCCTCACCAATCTACTACATTTCTTGAAGGGTGAACAAACATGTGGATAAGGGGGAGCCGGTTGATATGTGTATCTGGATTTTCAGAAGGCGTTTGACCAAATTACCTCATGAAAGACTACAAAGGAAATTGGAGAGTCATGGGATAGGAGGTAGTGTTCTATGTGGATTAAAACTGGTTAAAAGATAGAAAACAGAGAGTAGGGTTAAATGGTTAGTATTCTCAATGGAGAAGGGTAGTTAGTGGGGTTCCCCAGGGGTCTATGCTGGGACTGCTTTTTAACATATTTATAAATGACGTAGAGATGGGAGTAACTAGTGAGGTAATAAATTTGCTGATGACACAAAGTTATTCAAGTCATTTAAAATTACCAGAGGACTGGGAGACTGGGTGTCTAAATGGCAGATGACGTTTAATGTGAATAAATGCAAAGTGATGCATGTGGGAAAGAGGAACCCGAATTATAGCTATATCATGCAAGATTCCATGTTAGGAGTCATGGCCCAAGAAAGGGATCTAGGTGTCGTTGTTGATGATACGTTGAAACCTTCTGCTCAGTATTCTGCTGTGGCTAAGAAAGCAAATAGAATGTTAGGTATTATTAGGAAAGGAATGGAAAACAAAAATGAGGGTGTTATAATGCATTTGTATTGCTCCATGGTGCGACCGCACCTCGAATATTGTCTTCAATTCTGGTCGCCGCATCTCAAAAAAGATATAGTAGAATTAGAAAAGTGCAGAGAAGGGCGACGAAAATGATAAAGGGGCGGGACGACTTCCCTATGAGGATAAGGTTTAAAGCGGCTAGGGCTCTTCAGCTTGGAGAAAGGCGCGGACTGAGGAGAGATTGATAGAGGTCTATAAAATAATGAGGGAGGAACAGGTAGATATGAAGCGTTGTTTACGCTTTCCAAAATACTAGGGACTAAGGGCATTCGATGAAGCTACAATGTAGTAAATTAAAAGAATCGGAGAAAATCTCTCTTCACTCAAAGTGTAATAAACTGTGGAATTCGTTGCCAGAGAATGTGGTCAAGGCGGTTAGCATTACCGGAGTTTAAAACTGGTTTGGACGGCTTCCTAAAGGAAACGTCCATAGACCATTATTAACTGGATTTGGGGAAAATCACTATTTCTGGGGTAAGCAGTATAAAATATTTTGTACTTTTCTGGGATCTTGCCAGGTATTTGTGACCTGGATTGGCCACTGTTTGGAAACAGGATGATGGGCTTGATGGACCTTTGCGTCTTTCCCCAGTATGGCAATACTTATGTACTTACCTCCGCCTGGGCTCATCCACAACCTCCATAGGAAATGGAATGTCCTTAGACATTCCCGTACAAAGGATGAGAAAGTAAGGACTCTCAGGCGGAGGACATCCTAGTTTCAATAGGTGGAGTAGATCAGAGGGGAGGCCACCGACTCTTCCTCTGAAAAGTACCTGAGGTCCTCCTCCTCCTCCACAAGAGCAGGGACTGTCCTTCTTTGTTGAAATTGTACAGTGCTGCGTAACCCTAGTAGCGCTTTAGAAATGTTAAGTAGTAGTAGTAGTGTCAGACAAAAGCTCCCTAAGAGCTGCCCGAAACCAAGCCTGCCTCGACTTCGAGGATCGACGACCTCGTGGGGGATTTCGAGAAGTCGACGCCTGTCTCAACTCCGCGAGAAGCTTCCTCCACTGACGTTGAGGGGGAATCGACCCGGGTGGCAGCTGACACCGGCACCGCAATTGTTGCATCAGGGCGGGAAGCCGCTCGCGCATGCGCGGTGAGTCGGCCCGCGCGAAGGAACATTCGAGATGATTCCTACGCTTTTAAAGTTTTTCTATCCAGTCTATGGAGCCTGCTTGTCCTCAGAGAACTCTCTTTCTCCTCCCTTTGTGGTGTGGTATGGCAGCTCTCTCCCTTCCCATGGCCGCCCTCCTTACCCCTCTAGAATAGCAGCTCACTCTTTCCCTCTGCTTTCCTCCCTTACCCACATGGTAAGACAACTCATTCCTTTTCCTTTTCTCCTCCCCTTGCAGTAAGGAAGTGCTCTCCCTTCACTGGTTTAAGAACATAAGAATAGCCATACTGGGTCAGATCAGTGATCCATCTAGCCTAGTATCCTGCTTTCCACAGTGGCCAATCCAGGTCAAAGTACCTGGCAGAAACCCAATTAGTAGCAACACTACATGCTACAAATCCTGGGGCAGTAGTGGCTTTCCCCATGTCCATCTCAATAACAGAATATGGACTTTTCTTCCAGGCACTTGTCAAACCTTTTAAAACCCAGCTAGGCTAACCACAGTTACTATATCCTCCAGAAAAAAGCTCCAGAGCTTAACTATTCTTTGAGTGACAAAATATTTCCTCCTATTCATTTTTTTTAATTTAAATTTCTTTATTAATTTCAAATTAAACAAAGATACATCTCTTTGAATAGATACATCCATTTCAAACTTCAAAGAACATATAAAGAATATTATTACAAAGAAATTTTCTTAAGAAATGGAATTATAGTCCACAAATATAAGATGGTGGATTCAAGATGGTATAAAGCCAAAGGAAGTTAGCATAAGAAATAAGTGAATTGAAGTATACTAGCAGCGGTTCTTTAAATATTTTTGGGACTTGATATTTGGGTTAAGGCCTGGTTCCTCTTCATAGCAAGGAAAGACCGCAATTGTTCAGGTTCAAAAAATATATATTTTTTCTCCTTAAATATAAACATGCATTTACACGGAAATTGTAACTGGAATATCGCCCCAATTGTAAGAGATTCCTGTTTCATATCCAGAAATTTTTTTCGCCTCTGTTGTGTCCATCGTGCAATATCTGGAAATATAGAGACCTTGCTTACTTTAAAATCCGGATGAATATTTTTAAAATAAAGTCTCATTAAAGATTCTTTATCCTGTAGGAAAACAAATGTTACAATTAAGGTTGCTCTATTCTCTGTATTGTCCATTGATTGCTCTAGAAAATGTGTTAAGTCCAATTTCTCAGGTAAATCAGGTTTAGGAATATCTTTTTGTGGGGAAATCTTCATTTCCAGATAATAGATTTTTTGAAGTGGAGGTAATGATTGTTCGGGGTTCCTCCTATTCATTTTAAAAGTATTTTCATGTAATTTCATTGAGTGCTACCTGATCTTTGTACTTTCTGAAAGAATGAAAAATCAATTCACTTTTACCCGTTCTACACCACTCAGGATTTTGTAGATCTCAATGATATCTCCCCTCAGCCTTCTCTTTTCCAAGCTGAAGAGCCCTAACCTCTTTAGCCTTTCCTCATATGGGAGGAATTTGATCCCCTTTATCATTTTGATCGCTTTTTCTTTGAACCTTTTCTACTTTCACTATATCTTTTTTAAGGTCACACCATGGAGTGATACAGAGACATTATAATATTCTTGGTCTTATTTTGCATCCCTTTCCTAATAATTCCTAGCATCCTGTTTGCTTTTTTGGCTGCTGCCGCATACTGGGCAGAAGATTTCAGTGTTTTGTCTACAATGACACCTAGATCTTTTTCTTGAGTGTTGATTACAAAGGTGGACCCCAGCATTAGGTAATTATGGTTCGGATTATTCTTCACAATATGCATCACTTTGTATTTGCCCACATTAAATTTCATCTGCATTTGGACATCCAGTCTTCCAGTTTCCTAAGGTCTTCCTTCAATTTTTCACAATCCGCATGTGTTTTGACAACTTTGAATAGTTTTCTGTCAATTGCAAATTTAATCAGCTCACTTGTCGTTCCAATTTCCAGATCATTTATAAATATGTTTAATAGCACTGGTCCTAGTACCAGTGGCGTACCAAGGGGGGGCGGTGGGGGCGGTCCGCCCAGGGTGCACACCGCTGGGGGGGTGCCGCGCATCTGTCAACTTCACTCGTTCCCTGCTCCCTCTGCCCCGGAGCAGGGAAAGAGTGAAGTCGACAGGCGCGCAGCACCCCCCCCCCCCCAGCAGGTAAAGATGCACCCGGGGGGATGTTGTTTCACCAGGAAAAGGTTCTGTTGTTTCACCGCTAGGGGGGGGGGGGTGCCGCGCATCTGTCGGCAACGCTCGTTCCCTGCTCCCTCTGCCCCGGAACAGGAAGTAACCCGTTCCGGGACAGAGAGAGCAGGGAACGAGTGTTGCCGACAGACGCGCGGCACCCCTCCAGCTGGTAAAGGTGCACCCGGGGGGGTGTCCGTCTTTTCGCTGGGGGGGTCACGCTGCACCCGGGGAGGGGCGCTGCACCCGGGGGGGGGCGCATTGGCGATCCGCCCCGGGTGTCTGCGACCCTAGGAACGCCACTGCCTAGTACAGATCCCCGTGGCACTCCATTATTCACCCTCCATTAAGAAAAATAGCTATTTAACCCTACCCTCTATTTTCTTCCCAATAACCAATTTCTAATCCACACATTCTTTCTCTCTCTGTCTCACACTCTCTCGCCATCACCACTACCACCCCCCTTCCAGTCCTTTAAAAGTCTCACAGTAGATTGCTGGCAGTACTGAGAATAGGCTTTGTTGACCGGTCCACGGGACCTTCCCTCTACTGGGCTCACCTCTTCTGATTCTACTTCCTGTTTCCAGAGGAGCAGGGACCAGCAGAGGGAAGGTCCTGTGAGCTGGCTGATGTAGCCTGTTTTCAGTGCTGCTGGTGATCTAGCTGAGATGCTTAAAGAACCTGGGGGGAGCTGAGGGAGCCAGAGAGAGAGAGTTGCCAAACCAAGGAAGGGAGATTGCCACCTCACCATGAAGGGAGGGGGAAAGCAGGGTGCCAGTGCTGGAGAAAAGGGAACTTGGGGGCTGTCAGGTTCTCAGGTTCAGAGCCCGCGGGGCCGGGCTCTGGAGCAAACGTGAGCCCTTGGGCTGCTGCCGAGGAGCGACAGCAGCAGGCAAAACCCACCAACCAACACTGGGTAAGCACACCGGCAGGGACTGCAGGCACTGCCCAGCGAACCGGAACACATGGACTGGAATCCCCCGGACTGGAGGACACAGAACTGGAACACACACCGGACCAGAACACACTGGACTGGTCCGCACAGCTTCACTTGCGCTTAGCTACTAAGCCCCCCAGGAGTAGGGTTACCATTCGTCCGGATTTCCCCGGACATGTCCTCTTTTTGAGGGCATGTCTGGGGCGTCCGGCGGATTTTGCCCGCACCCACGTTTGTCCGGATTTCTGGACAAACGTGGGCGCGGGTGCGGGCAGGCGACTGCGTGCGGTGGGCGTGTGGGCGGGCGATCGGCGCCGTGGGTCTGGTCTCCTGTCCCCTCCCCTTCCTTACCATGTTCCCTGGTGGTCTAGTGACGTCTTCGGGGCAGGAAAGAGCCCCCTCTTTCCTGCCCGGAGTGCTGCCTCCCCTGTCTATCATCCTTCTCGGTCTGGCTAGGGGTTCAAAATGGCCGCCGAGAGTTGAACTCTCGCGAGGCCGCTTCAACTCTTGGTGGCCATTTTGAATCCCCAGCCAGACCGAGGAGGATGCAGCAGGCAAGGGCAGGCAGCGCTCCGGGCAGGAAAGAGGGGGCTCTTTCCTGCCCCGAAGAGAAGACGCTACTAGACCACCAGGGCTAGATAGTAAGTGAGGGTGGGATATGTGATGGGGGGAGGAGACTATGTGACGGGGGGGGCGGGGTATAGGGCGGAACGAGGACCCGAAAGGGGCGTGGTGGGGCAGGGCATGAGGCGTGGCGGGGGCAGGTAGGGGGCGTGACATGTGTCCTCTTTTTCAGAGGACACAAAATGGTAACCCTACCCAGGAGTTGAGCTCCTGGGTTCGAGTAGCCGGCAGGACTTACTGGATACCGGATGACATAGGGACCAGGACTGGAAACAGAAGTGTTCCTAAACCTAAACTGATCTACGTGCTCCCAAGCCCTAAACCAGCAGGAGTGTTCCTAACAGTAAACTGACAAAAGGACTTCCTAAGCCCTATACTAAACAGGAGCTCCTAAGCCCTGCTCAAGAACGGGACTTCCTAAGCCCTAAACTAACAGAGCAGGGAACTAAACACAAAGCTAACACAGGTGCTACTAAGCACCAAGCTACAAGCAGAGCTCTACACTAATAAGCTAAACACAAAACTACCAAGCTACCTAAGCACTGCTCTAGCATGCTAGATACAACTAACAAGGTGCTTCCTAAGCACTACTCTGGCAAGCAACCAGAAGAGCTCCTAGCACTAAAAGGGAAGACAGGGGAGCCACAAGGAAAAAGCAGGGAAGCTAACACATAAGCCAAAAGTGCTTCTAAAGCACCAAACACCAACAGCAAAGACTGCAATGCTCCCAATAGCACAAACACCAGAAGTACTTCTAACAGCAAACTCTGCAGTGTTCCTAACAACACCAAACCCTGAAGTACTTCTATCAGCAACAGAGCTTCCAAAGCCCTACACACAGCAATGCTTCCAGAACCAAGAGGGAAAAGCAGAGGAACCATAAGGGAAAAGCAGGAAAGCTAAACACACAGTCACCAGTGCACACTGCACTAACACTAACCTGGACCTTAGCAAAAGCAAGCAGGGAAACTAGACACAAAGTCAGAAGTGCACACTGCACCACCCTACCTAAAGCAAACACCACCGTTGCAAAAGGCCCTGAAGGAAACAACACCACTTCCTTATCAAGGCCCTCCCTGATGATGTCACACTCCCTAGACCTAGGCAAAAGCACACTGACCCAGAGAGGCACAACCCACACCAATGCAACACCGTGAAGCACTTGAAGCCAGTACACCCAA
This sequence comes from Microcaecilia unicolor, assembly GCF_901765095.1. NCBI lineage: Eukaryota > Metazoa > Chordata > Amphibia > Gymnophiona > Siphonopidae > Microcaecilia > Microcaecilia unicolor. The sequence continues at coordinate 101,619,688 of NC_044038.1, forward strand.
AGAGAGGTAGAGTTAACTCAGTCCACCCACACAGCTGTAGTAAAGTAAAACAATTAACCCCATGCTGCTGGAAGCTGCCAGCACAGAGAGACAGAGCCAGCTCAGAAAGGACAGAGAAAAGAAACAGAAGCCAGCTAAGAAGCTGACCCCCAGGAAAGAGGTAAGTTTGAGAGGGGTTCTGACCCCAATCATAACAGGGGCCCAATGTGTGTGTCACATGCATGATGCATGTGACTTGGCAAGGTAGAAGAAAAGAAAAAAGGTTAAAAGCGTGAAAACAAGTAACCTGGAAAATGTTTCCTTATTGAAGGGCAGTGGAAGAGAATATGTTGTGACTTCAGAGTGAGCTACAATAGCAGAGTTCAGGGAACTGGAAGCTTGATTGAGCTGCAGTCTACACCTGAGAGTAATCAGCAGAAACTGGTCTGAAGCAGAGAAAACTTCTGTCAAAGTGAAAGTAAGATTGGTGCTGGAGCAGCTGGGAAAAGCTGGTCTGGATTACAGAATGAAGCTGAAGCTAGGTATCTCTGAACAAGATCAGCTCCTGAATGAACAGCTGACTAGAGAGAGTAAGAGACTTCAAGCTTTGCGCTGAAGATAGAAACTGCTGCATTTTAAGCTGCAACTGAAGCAGTTGGAAATCCTGGAATGGAGTAATTGTTTCACACCAATACTCCAGCATATACTGGTGGGGGACCAGTGAGTATGCCTTGAGGATTTAAGAAATAATACTTCAAGATGGGAGTGTGGGACCAGGATTGGGAGGAAACCTGGTTATCCCTGCAGCAATGCCTCATGAATTCAGAGGATTACCGGCTCTGGGAGCAGGGCACGGCTGAGAAACAGAAAAAGATCAAAAAGAGGGCCATGAAATAGTCACAGGGGGTAGCTGACAAGGCACTAGGAGGGAACCAACCAAAGGAGCCTCCAAGAGGGAGCCAAAAGTCAATGGGATTCAGGAGGTTAAGCGCCCTGACAAAGGCAGAAAGCCAGAAGCCAGACAAGTAGCTGGGCAGCAAAGGGAAGTGATGCCTGGGCAAACGAGTATGTTGCAACCCAAGCTCAGAAGCCCAAAGAGGAAAATGGGACCTGTCTCATGTGCAGCCCAAGAGGTGGAAGGAAATCAACCACTGTAGTCTAAAAGTTACTGAAGACCTGGATTAGTTGTCTACCATGGTGTCTTAACAAGGGTAAGAGAGAGACTTTGTCCCATTAGTCCATGCTTTTGAACGTGCTTTGTAATTTTGTTCTTGATTATAGTCTCTACCATTTTGCCCGGCACCGACGTCAGACTCACTGGTCTATAATTTCCCGGGTCTGCTCTGGAACCTTTTTAAAATATCGACGTTACATTGGCCACCCTCAAATCTTCCAGTACCACGCTCGATTTTAAGGATAAATTACAAATCAATAACAGTAGCTCCGCCGACTCATTTTTCAGTTCTATCAGTACCCTAGGGTGAATACCATCCGGTCCAGGAGATTTGCTACTCTTCAGTTTGCAGAACTGCTCCATTACGTCTTCCAGATTTACCGATATTTCAATACGTTTTGCTGACTCTTCAGCTACGAATACCCTGTCTGGCACCGGTATCCCATCAAAATCTTCCTCGGTGAAGACCGAAGCAAAGAACTCATTTAGTTTTTCTGCTATTTCTTTGTCTTCCTTGATCGCCCCTTTTACACCCCGGTCATCCAGCGGGCCAACCGATTCTTTTGCCGGTTTCCTGCTTTTAATGTATCTAAAAAAATTTTTACTATCAGCTTTCGTCTCTAACGCTATCTTTCTTTCAAAATCCCTCTTTGCATCTGACTTGACATTCCTTATGCCACTTTCCTCATTCGGTTCCTTCTTCCATTTTCTGAAGGATTCCTTTTTACCTCCAATAGCCTCCTTTACCTCACTTTTTAACCACGCCGGCTGTTGTTTGGTTTTCCGTCCTCCTTTTCTGATATGTGGAATATGTTCGGCCTGGGTCTCAAGGACGGTGTTTTTGAACAGCATCCACGCCTGTTGTAGGTTTCTTACCCTCTCAGTCGCTCCTCTAAGTTTTTTTTTAACCGTTTTTCTCATTTTATCATAGCTTGCTTTTTTAAAGTTAAATGCTAACATATTTGACTTCCTATGTTTACCTTTTTGAAAGCAAATTTCAAAGGCGATCATGTTATGATCACTGTTGTCAAGCAGCCCCCTGACCACTACCTCCCGTGCCAGATCATGCGCTCCACAAATGACTAAGTCTAGAATTTTTCCTTCTCTCGTCGGCTCCTGTACCAGCTTCTCCATAAAGCTGTCCTTTATTTCATCAAGGAAGTTTACCTCCCTAGTGTGCCCTGATGTTACATTAATCCAGTCTATATGGGGGTAATTAAAATCACCCATTATTATTGCGTTGCCTAATTTATTTGCCTCACTAATTTCCTTTAACATGACTGCGTCCGTCTGCTCATCCTGGTTGGGTGGACGGTAGTTCACCTCTATCACCGTCCTTTTCCCCTTTACACATGGAATTTTGATCCACAATGATTCCAAGAGGTCTTTTGTTTCCTGCAGAATTTTCAATCTATTTGATTCAAGCCTCTCGTTAACGTACAATGCTACTCCTCCCCCAATCCGGTCCCCCCTATCACTATGATATAATTTGTACCCCAGTATGACAGTGTCCCACTGGTTATCCTCCTTCCACCAGGTTTCAGAGATGCCTATTATGTCTATTTCTTCATTCAGTGCAATATATTGCAATTCTCCCATCTTATGTCTTAGGCTCCTAGCATTTGTATATAGACACTTCAAGCTAGACTTGTTATTCCTTATCACATCATGTTGATTACTTGACAGTACTATTTTACTATCTTTTGACTGGTTTTCATTATTTTTATTTAAGGACATTGAATTTACTACAGTATCTTTTGCAACCTCACTATCAAGAAACCTGTCTTCCCTGTTTGGGCGATATCTTTTTAAGATACCTTATTTGGAACCATACGCTTTTGTGCGACTGTCAGCCTTCCCCCCATTCCTAGTTTAAAAGCTGCTCTATCTTTTTTTTAAATGATGATGCCAGCAGCCCGGTTCCATCCCAGTTAAGGTGGAGCCCATCCTTTCAGAATAGGTTCCCCCTTCCCCAGAATGTTGCCCAGTTCCTGATAAAACTAAAACCCTCCTCCTTTCACCATTGTCTCATCCACAATAATAACAAATAGTACAAAGTCATCTTTCAGCACAGTAGCAACAAGTGTTCAACGAGCTGAATGACCAAGTTACCCTATTGATAGTCCAGACTGTGGACTGTCTGGCCAAAGAAGAGGCTACAGAAGTTGAAGTGGAGAAGTTGCAGCAAGAGTTGGTGGCAGTATATTGAGCTGCAGGAGCAGCTAGCTAAATGAAGTCTTACAAATTTGTGAGGAACTGAAAGGACACAGGTGCTGGAGGAGCTGAATACCAGGCTCCAGAGTGACATGCAAGATTGAGCCTCCAGGAGGAGGAAGCCTGTGAAAGAGAGAAAGCAGCCTAGCTAGAGTGTACCAAGCTAGCAAAAGTGAATGGGTTGTTGACCTGGCAGCTGATAGAAATACAAGAGAAGATGGGTATAGAGTATGTCAGTGGACGGGAGCATCAAAAAAAGATGGCTGGAGAGTAGAATGCAGACACTGCAAGGCCAGCTGGCCCAGAGTCAAGCCCAGCTGACCCAGATGAAAGTCTACAGGGGGGAGACCTTGAAGGAGTTGGAGTATATGGCTACCCAGCTCAAGAAAGCTGCTCAAAGGATCAGCTGGATAATGAACTGAAAGAAAATCAGCAGATACAAAAGGCTCATATCCTGACTCACACCAGGGAGATGTCTTAAAGAGACAAATGGATTAAAAAAAAACAGGAATCACAAAGGACGTGGCATGTGCCTTACAGATGGCCAGCTGAGAGCTTGAGAGGGTTCGTGTGGAAAATGTACCATGCAAAATGCACCACAGACAAAGATTAGAGCCAGGGAGCATTAGTCCAAGCAGTTATGAAAGTGGTTCAGTGGCGAACCAGGTTTGTGTCAAGTGGGAAACTGATATCAGAAGGGCTACACTGGATAGAGAGTGGCCTGACCAATATTGAGAAGGAAGGCCAGTCCAGTGTCCCCGAGTTTTGGAGAACAGTCACTAAGAATGTGGGTGTATTAAGTGAGTTGCTGCAAGCCTATAAGGAAGCCACCATGAAGCACCTAAAGGACATTATGGTGAAGTTTATAAGATAATGAGTTTCATGTTGGAGTTTTACCTAGAAACTTTAAAGTACATAAGTACATAAGTAATGCCACACTGGGAAAAGACCAAGGGTCCATTGAGCCCAGCATCCTGTCCACGACAGCGGCCAATCCAGGCCAAGGACACCTGGCGAGCTTCCCAAACGTACAAACATTCAATACATGTTATTCCTGGAATTGTGGATTTTTCCCAAGTCCATTTAGTAATGGTTTATTGACTTGTTCTTTAGGAAACCGTCTAACCCCTTTTTAAACTCTGCTAAGCTAACCGCCTTCACCACGTTCTCCGGCAACGAATTCCAGAGTTTAATTATGCGTTGGGTGAAGAAAAATTTTCTCTGATTTGTTTTAAATTTACTACACTGTAGTTTCATCGCATGCCCCCTAGTCCTAGTATTTTTGGAAAGCGTGAACAGACGCTTCACATCCAGAGGTGGAGAGTTTGATGGCCCAGCTCAGAAAGGAGTTTTGAGCAAAGGTTCTGCTGCTAAAGTATAAGCAAACACTTATGAAGTGACTGAGAGAGGCCAGGAGAAAGAGGAAGGAAAAGCAACTGGAAGAAATACAGATTGCTAGCCCAGAATTCGCACTGCCTCAAGCGCACTGTGAGTTGGAACCCTGAGAGCAGATGATGATGCTAGGACTGGAAGAAAGAGTGCAACCAGACTGATACTCAGGAGGATGTCAGTCCGACACCCCAGAGGTGGGGAAAACAGTTGAGACTGTTAACTTGTGAAGTGAGGTGTTTCATGAAGATGACGGCAGCGCTATGAAAGGAGTGATAGTGTTCTGCCTCCATATTCATGAAGCAGGGTATATTGTTATGTATATTTTTGTATGAGTATTATTTGTATTCAGTTGCATTGTTTGTGTAGTATATAGCACTGTGTACTAGGGCTGCTATCTGTATAGTTTGCACTTTCCTGTGATTGTCTCCTTGTGAACATGTCTCTTAGTTCTGGGCCAGGGCCAGCCCTCTCTCTTCCCTGGGGGCTCTAGAAGACAGTCCCAGTCTTCCTAGCATACCTTTGTGATCAGTAGCTGTTCCCTCTCTTAATCTACTATGATTCCATCAAGATTCTTCACCACATTTATTCTCAGTTTTAGCCCCCTTTGAGTATTACAGCTTTTCCTCTCATCTAGGCTGAGGTTCTGGCCATTTCCTTGCCTCTGAGGTGGCAAAACTTCTTTCCAAGCAACTGAACTATAAGTTGATTTTTCTTTGTTTGCTATAATTACTACATTAAAGGACAGTTGAATTAAGAATTGAGAGTCTACTGGTAAAGATTTTACTTGGAAATGGTTTGTGCTGGCTGTTGAAGCTTTGAGGGGCATTTTCGAAAGGTCGGCCAAATCTGAATTTGGACATCCTCACGGAGTCGGCCAAAATCAGATTGATATAATCGAAAAATAGTATGGGCGTCCTTAGACATTCCATTATCACACTTGAAAACGCCCAAATCAGAGACGCCCAAGCATAGGAAAAAGGACGCCCTTAGACATTCCATTATCGCAGTTGAAAATGCCCAAATCAGGGACACCCAAAGTGGGCTTTCAGCATAGATTTGAAAACAGGTAGAGATGGAGCTATCCATATAGGTCCAGGAAGTCTATTCCAGGCATAAGGTGCCGCGAGAGAAAAGGAGCGAAGCCTGGAGTTAGCAGTGGAGGAGAAGGAGGATGACAAGAGAGATTTGTCAAGCGAGTGGAGTTCACGGGGAGGAATGTAGGTGTTAAAAGTTTACCCTGAACCTGGGGTCTAGGGTACATTTACAGTGGGCAAGGATAAAGAAAAGCTTACAGTCAAAGATGGTGAAAGTAATTTCCTGCCTAAGGAGCAGGAAGACTCTCGATGGGGGTCCAGTATCCCGGAAGAGGGTGCCAGTACATGAATCCTACAAATGAGTCACAGGAATAGTGACCTGGGAATAGGGGGGGGGGGCGGATAGAGAAACGGAATAAATAGGTTCACTTCCAATCCAGCCATCAAACCTCCCTCAAGATTCGGCAGGTAAGAGGAGAATAGAGAACCGCAGTGCTGGGTTATGACTAACGATCTTTGCATACTCATCCTGTTTGCTTTTTTGGCTACCACTGCAAACTGGACAGAAGATTTCAGTGCATCATCTTCAATGACAACTAGATCTTTTCATGGATGTTGACTCCCAAGGTGGACCCTAGCATCAGAGTAGCCGAGACATCAGTGCAGCGTGGATCGGAGCAGAGACATGGTGCGAGGCGCATCCGCTGCATGAGCCCCGGAACTGGGTGAGTGTTGCCTTCGTTGGCCCACGATTCCGAGCCCTGGCTGATTGAGGTATACTTCCCCATGACCTTCTGACGGAGGACTGCCATGACGGAGCCCCAGGAGGAGAGTTGACAACATTAGTTCCCTCTCTAACCTGGAAACTGGCTCCTGCTCTTTCGCTTTCCTTTTTTTTTTTTTCGCTTTGCTTTGCTTTTCTTTGCTCCTTTTGCTTTTGTTTTGCTCTTCTGTGACTAAGGCAGGCTTCCACCTGGAAAGTGGTTCTGCTACTGGAGGACCATCATGACGGAGTCCCAAGAGGAGAGGTAACTACCTCCTTCTCTCACCTGGAAATTGGACTCTGCGTCTGCTTTTCTCTGCTTTTTGTTTTGTTTCCTGCCCTCTGCGACCAAGGCAGACCTACACTTGGAAAGCGGTTCTGCTTTCTGTATTCTTCCACTCTTTTATGCTTTTGTTTGTTTCTAAGACTCAGACAAGGCCAGTGCTAGCCCATGTGATGCGTATTGACTTGCACAAGAATATTAAATATGAACTCAGTGAATGGACTCTACTGCAGCCCCAAAACTACCTGTCTTTGTCTATAATATTAATAAGATCTCTAGTCATACTGATTATTTTGGGATGAGATAGGAAAACTGACACCAAAATGAATACAATCAAAACACTTCTGGTAATCTACTCACTTTCATTGATCCACCTAGTACTATCCATCCCACTCACAGAACATTATTCCATACCCATCCTACAAAATCACCAAAGACTGATCAAACATTCCACACTCCACCAAACTGACACTCACCACACTAAAGGAAGATTGTTTAAACATGGACATCACCAACAAAACGAGAGGAACGACCACAACAAACACACACCACCCAAGGAATGACAAATAACAAAAATCCATACAACACCAAACCTAATAGCCCCATACCAAAATATACAGGTGGGCTACATCAACGCTAGGTCCGTAATTAACAAACCAACAACAATATCAGACTGGATCACCTCAGAAAACCTCAACCTTATCTTTATCAATGAAACATGGATCCACAACCAAAATGAACCCATAATCCTTGAACTATGCCCCCCAGGTTACGAAATCACTCATCAGACCAGATCAGAAAAGAGAGGCAGAGGCATAGCACTAATCTAAAGAGAACAATTCATCACCGAAACCACTGCCGACTCCATAACACCTCAACTAGAAACTGCCTCATTTAAAATCCACAACAATTCCCTGATTGATCACCTGAATTGCTGTCACGATGGTGACTGTATCCTTGACTGTGCTCACCTCGCCCTCTGGTGGCCAGAACCACTGGCTGCTATGAACTGTCACCCGTTCCAGATTTCAGTGCAGTCCGGTCCGGATCTTCCAGACTGCCAGACTTGCTTTTCTTGTTTGTGCCTGAATAGCACCCGTAGCTGCCTTGTGATTCCTGCAGCTGAACTTGCTAACGGGCTTTATTAACCACCTGGAAACTTCTGTGTTTGTCTTTGCATCGTCTAAGGTCCCTGGTTTGTTGGTGCTTTGTTGCACTTCTGCCTAGTCTGGTTTCTTGTTTGAGTTTCTTGTCCGGTTCTAGTTAGTCTGTGTGTAGTTTAGCTTAGGTTTATTGCTTATTTCTTAGTCTTGTTTCTGGTCTAGTTTGTTTGTCTGTGTCTCTTGCTTAGTGGCTGCTCTACAGCTTTCAGTCCTGACTCTTGTCTGTCAGTATTTGTACTCTGTTTCAGTGGCTACTTGACAGCTTTCAGTTCCTGTCCTCTAGCTTGTCCATTTCCTGCCTTGTGTAGTATTGTCTGTCTGTGAGACCTAGCCCAGTTTCCTGCCTTGCTGGCCATGTATATTCCCTTCCCCTCTGACCCTGTTCAGCCTAGTTGGTATGCAGTTCCTGCCCTGTCCGGCTGCCTGCACCCAGGGGCTCAACTCCAGGGGAAGGGCGGTCAAGTGCAGGTGAAGTCTAGCTGTTTCTGTCAGAGTTCTGTCTTGTCTCTGGTGTGGGGTGGTTTTGCCTGCCACTGCCGCTCTAGCAGTGGTCCAAGTGCTCACGAACCTAGTTTCTGCCTTGAAAACCTAACAATTGCGTCCTATTCTACAGACCACCTGGCAACTGGAACGAAAGCCAGCCCATCTTCACGGACTTCATATCAAACCACTGTGTAAACAATTCCAACATACTATTACTAGGCAACATTAACCTTCACCTAGAAGACCCCAATTCCACTAACATACGGGAATGTAAAGACTTCCTACAGTCCTGGGTTGTCAAATGGCCTCACACGCAAACTACCCATATCAAGGGACACACATTGGACCTCTTATCACATAAATTGTCCACAGATCATAACCTACTAATAACAGACATCAAATGGACAGCAACACCTTGGGCCGACCATTACAAATTGAACCTAACTTTAAATTGGCGGAAGTAGGGTTCAAATCGCACACCAGAACATACAACTTACACCACAAGAAGGCAAATCGACCCACATGCATTCTGGCAAAAGATAGACAACGAATGGACTACGCGAACTAATTCCATATTCTATCTCAACCGCTGGGATGATAGATACAGCAGCGTACTAAACGAAATAGCACCCTTAAAAACAAGAACATCAAAAAGACAGAACACTATACCATGGTTCAACGATGAATTTAAAAAACTCAAAACACAATCCAGGAAACTTGAACGAGCATGGAGAAAGACAAAGGATGAATATACACTCAACGCATGGAAACAACTAGAGAGAAAATACAAATATGCAATAAAACAAACCAAAAGGTCCTACTACAAAACCAAACTAGGACCGGATTACAAAGATATGAAGAAACTATACCAACTCATAAATAAGTTACTAGACACCACCTCTATCACCACAACCAACACAGACATCCCAACCGCAAACAAACTCGCTAACTACTTTAAAAATAATAAAACTTCGTAGCACACTTCCTCATCACAATACCGACATCGAAAACTTCTTCAACGATCTCCAACGGATACCCAGCTGACCGCATTTGGACAACATTTAATCTCCTCAACACCGAATCAGTTACACAAGCAATTCACAGGTTTGCCAAGACCCACTGCAAACTGGACACATGTCCCAGTCATCTACTAAAATCCGCCCCCCGACCGCTTCATAGCAGACCTCACATCCCAACTAAACTTCATGCTATAATAAGGTCACTTCCCTGAGGAATATGGCAACATTTTACTCACCCCATACCAAAAGACGTCAAGAAAATTACAACGATCTCACCAACTACCATCCAGTTGCGTCTATCCACTAGTAGTAAAAATGATGGAGAGTTTGGTGACTAAACAGCTACGGATTACCTGGACATGTTCTCAATACTACACAACTCACAATCAGGATTCCGATCCCACCATAGCACCGAAATTGTCCTAGTCACCCTCCTGGCCAAATTCAAGCAGGAGATAGCCATAGGTAAAGCTATACTCTTCCTCCAGTTCGACATGTCGAGTGCATTCAACATGGTAAACCACAACATACTACTAAGATTACTTGGCCACTTTGGGATTGAAGGAAATGGAGGAGTGGCCTAGTGGTTAGGGTGGTGAACTTTGGTCCTGGAGAACTGAGGAACTGAGTTCAATTCCCACTTCAGGCCACAGGCAGCTCCTTGTGACTCTGGGCAAGTCACTGAACACAACCCCCCCCCCCCCCCCATTGCCCCTGTAAGCCGCATTGAGCCTGCATGAGTGGGAAAGCGCGGGGTACAATGTAACAAAAAAAACTGGATCAAAGGCTTTCTAACCACCAGAACTTATCAAGTAATATCAAACTCAAACATATATCACACCGTGGAAAGCTGCGGAGCTACCTCAAGGTTCACCATTATCACCAATACTCTTCAACATGAGAGGATTCCACTGGCAAAGTCCTTATCCAATCGAGGCCTTAACCCATTCATTTACGCAGATGATGTTACAATCTACATCCCCTTCAGACATGACTTGACAGAAATAATCAATAAAATCAATGATGGCCTGGACATCATGGACTGCTGGGCAAACTCATTCCAACTGAAACTGAATACTGAAAAAAACACACTGCCTCATCCTCTCCTCCCAACACAACAAGTACAAACCCACAACCATAAATACCCCAGGACACACCCTCCCTACCTCAGACAGCTTGAAAATACTCAGCATCACACTCAACCGCAACCTTACTCTCGAGAGCCAGGTAAACTCTGTAATAAAGAAAATGTTCTATTCAATGTGGAAGCTCAAATGACTAAAACCTTTCTTCCCAAGAGAAACCTTTTGAAACCTAATAGAATCAATGGTCCTAAGTCATACAGACTATTGCAACGGAATCTACGCGGGATGCAAAGAACAACTCACAAAAAAACTCCAGACCGCCCAGGATACATGATAGACCTTATAGATCTACCAATAAGAAACAGAGCCAGATCGTCAAGATCATACCTAAACCTACACTACCCAAACTGCAAAGGACTGAAATACAAAACAACTCACGCCATCTGGCTTCTCTTACATAAGCGCACAACTATGGAATGGCCTCCCAAAAGCGGTGAAAACAATCCATGACCACCTGAACTTCAGGAAATCACTAAAAACCAACCTCTTCAAAAAGGCCTATCCCAACGACCCCACGTAAACATCTTCACCCAGGAACATAACATGACTAATGATCATACTGGACATCACGCAATCTTCATCCCTTCGATCCTCCACATATACCACATTCGATCTCTATACAACCTGTATTTGTTATCAACCGACTGGGCAAACGCCTTTGATGGTATTATGTAAGCCACATGAGCCTGCAAATAGGTGGGAAAATGTGGGGTACAAATGCAACAAATAATAAAATAAATATTTTTCAGAATGCTTTTGATAGAGGAAGACAATTTGCCATCTTTCAAATAGCAACACGTAATATCATTTCTGAAATTATATCTGTCAGTATTGGTTTCAGAGGAAGCTACTCCTACTCCAGGGACCTCAACCTCCACTCACAGTAACAGCAACAAAGCTACAAGGGAAGTGAAGTCCATGTCCCATGCTTACACCCTGGGCCTTTTTCACAGCAAATAGCACAAGTTAAATAATAGCACAAGTGATGTGAGCTTGTGCCATTTGCAACCTCACATCACTTGTAAACCAACAACTCTTTATGCTGTTATATTGTTATAAGGCTGAGGATCATAGCATCAGTTTTATAGGTCACATGAAACAGAATGGTCACCTTGCAAGTGGCAGAAAATGTGGGATTTAACTGGCTCCTGTGGCTGTTAGTTCCATATTACAAATGTAGGCATGTGATGCCCACCCTGTACTCAGATGTAGGACTATCTCGCCAAGGGGTCATTGTAGACAATATGTGAAATATGCTCAGTTTGCAGCAGCGGCCAAAAAAGCAGACAGAATGCAAGAAATTATTAGAAAAGAAATGACAAATAAACAGATTATAATGCCTTTGTATTGCTCCATGGTGAACCCTCACCTTAACTATTGAGTACAATTCTGTTTGCCTCATCTCAAAAAAGATGCAGTGGAACTGGAAGTCACAAAGAAGGGCAACCAAAATGATTAAGGGGGTGGAAGGACTCTCATATGAGGAAAGGCTAAAGACATTAGGTTCTCCGCAGTTTGAAGAAGAGATGACTGGGGGGGGGGGGGCGGTATGATGGTCTATAAAATTCTGAATGGAGTGAAATGGATAAATGTGAATCAATTGTTTACTTTTTCAAAAATACAAAAACTAGGGGACACTCAATGAAGTTACACAGTGACACGAAAAACAAATAGGAGAAAATATTTTTTTCTCAATGTATAACGCAGTTAATGTAGCTGGCTTAAAAAAAAAGTTTGGACAAATTCCTGGAGGAAAAGCCCATAAGCTGTTATTAAGGTAGACCTGGAAAAAGCCACTGCTTATCCCTGGGGTTAAGTAGCATGGAATCTTGCCACTTTTTGGGACAGTTTGTGACATGGACTGGCCACTAGTAGAAAATGGATACTGGGCTGGATGGGTCTTTGAACTAACCAGTATGACAATTCTTATTTTGTTATATTGTTATGAGGATGAGGAGCATAGCATCAGTTTTACAGGTCACAATGGACTAACTCTCCTTGATAGACACCAGTGGCAGCTGGTTGAAGGTGGTTAGGAAGCAGCTTAGCTGTAGCTGCCCTGAATTAAGTCTTTCAGTAGTCAGCCTGCTGAGCAGGAAATGATATCAGAAGTGTTAGTACTGGTGGATAGACTCAAACCCCTCACCCAGCTGGATGCTTACATGACTACCTTGTGCAGGGGTGTGCTGGTAAAATTTTAACAACAGGCCTCTCTCTCCGGGCATAACCGGCCCTGAAATTTGGGGTGCTGGTGGAATACATGCCTCTCTCTCCCCTCCCTTGTGCAGGCACGCTAGGCATACCTTTGCCGAGCCCCACCACCAATAAATGGACTGCCACCATTCTCTGCTCCTTGTTTCTGGCTCTGAGCAGCATTATGGAACCTTCTTGCGCTTGCATGAAAAGTCCCAGCCTGATGCTCAGAATCAGAAACAAGGAGCAGGGAGCAGCAGCAGTCTATTTACTTGGCTGGTGGGGCCAGCATCACTGCCAGCAAAGTAAAGAGAATTCAGGAGGGGGCCCAAGCCCACATTTTGGGAGTCAGTTGTTAAAGTAGCCATGGGGAGGCCCTACTTTAACAACCGGCTCCCAAAATTCTTAAAACCTTAACAAACGGCTCTCGCGAGCCCGTGAGAGCCCGCTCCAGCACACCACTGACCTTGTGTTTCCTGTGGGTGAAAGGAAGTATCGCCCTCTAGTCCTGTGTCCTCTGTTACTGAAAAGAGGTGCTGGTGTCTGGGGCAGCGTCCGGCCGGCCTATACCTCTCCCGGGGGTCAACTGAGGCTGGACCAGCCCTCAACAGCGTCCCGGCTGGTAGAGCAGCGCCATGGCTCTAGTAGAGGGGAAGCCGTGGCCTTTACTCGGCGGTGGCGACAGCAGCATGCTACTTCTTCATAGCAAAAAACTGGCTTTTTCTGCAGAATAAGATCATTACTGGATCCATAGATGAGTTGGGGAAGTATGAGAGCTAAAAGACCAGGAACATTTTGAATGTTGTCAAGTGCCTGCCCTTGCTGGGGGGTGGGGAGGCAATATTTTCGATCCTGGCAGTATCAGTTATTACCTCTGTGGATGTACTATTTGCCTTTGGCTGCTCACCGGATATCATACTACTAACCAGTTTCTCCAAGCCAAAGTTCCAATGGTTTCTTTCTTTAAATTTTCAAGACCCAAATATGATTCCTCACAATCAGAAGACGATTGAAAGATCTGCTCTAGATACTGGTCAAAACAAAACTGGGAGCGCTGAGGGGCCCTTTCACTGCTGCTGACACTCTCTACTGAGTGCACCTCCTCTTGGCACTAATCTTCCTGTTTTTCAAGGAATCATGCATAACTAGCTTGTTTCTCCCTCTTTAAAAAACACTCTTGATCTTGGTTGAGAGATTGCTGCTGTTAATCCTATGGCAATTGACACTTACGCCAGTGTTGCTAATACTGTGTGCCACAGCTCCTGCTGGCACAGCCTTCCTTTCTGGAGGCTTCTGTGCACTTGCATTCCCCTATCTCCCTCTTAACATGATGGACTTTTTCAAATAGCACATCAGCAGCAGATTGAAGCCAGGGTTTTATAGTGCTACAATGAAAGTATAGTAGAGTCAGTGAACAAACACATACCTTAATTCACACACAAGTTATAGAATAAAATATCAATGTAATTTAATAATGAGTTGATAATTTAGTTTATTTATTTAGGTTCTTATATCCCACATAATCCGAATACCAGTTATTCAGCTCTGTGTGGCTTGCAACAGTTAAGTAAAAGCAGATACAAATATTGATGTAAAAATCGATCTGTTAAACCAATTTAGCTAGAGTTCATAGGCTTTTACAGAAATAAATAGAATTCGATGGATAACATACTTATTTCGGGAACTTTTGAAAGAGAAAAGTTTTCAGAAATTTCCAGAATATTAAATAGTTAGAAATTCATTTAATTTCAACTGGTAAACCATTCCACCATTTAGTGCCTATGTGAGAGAAATCTCTGCATATTATAGACTTGAAATTGATGTTTTTATAGTTAGGATAACGAAGAATAAAGGTATTTTCTGGATTTTACGGATGCATTTCGAACTGTTAAATCAATTAAATCCAGCATATATTCAGGTGCCAAACCATGTATTATTTTGTAAATGAATGTTCAGGTTTTAAAGATTATTCTAGCTTTGATTGAAAGCCAGTGTAGTTTGGAAAGTAAGAGAGAAGCTCTATCAAATTTTGCTACTCTCAACACAAGTCTTGAGGCTGTGTTTAAGGTAGTCTGCATTTTTTTTATTAAAGATTCTTTATTTCCTACATAATATGCATAATAGGGAAGTTAAAAAGAATTAGATCAATTCTTTTTAACTTCCTTAACAATCTGAAGGTCTTGGATACCACGGTGTTAACTTGGTCTTCTCCTGTTAACTGTTGATCTATAACTATTCCGATAATTTTCAAAGATGTTTCTAGAGGGTAGATTACTTGGCTGATGGTAAAGCTAGACTGGGATGGAAAATTATTGGGATTATGGATTATAAGAAATTTGGTTTTCTCCCTAGTTAGTTTTAGGTGGAAAGAGGATGCCCAGTTCTCCATCAGGGCTAAGGTGGTCTGAATTATGTCTATGATATCTTGTAACTGAGTATCAAAAGGCATGTAGATGGTCATTTCATCTGCATAAATAAAAGACTGCAAGCCTTGGGCTTCCATCATGATGTTAAAGAGGATGGGAGATATGGAGAACCTTGGGACACTCCACAATCTGAGGACCAAGCAGGGAAAGTGGATCCAGACATTTGACTTTATATGTTCTGGATTTGAGAAAAACGATAAACCATTTGTGAACATTTCCACATATGCCAATTTTATTGAGATGTGTAGATAATATATTATGATCTACCATGTCAAAAGTACTGGGCATATCGAATTGTAATAGGATGATTTTGCTTCCTGTGCTTAGTAATCGTCTGAATTTGGCAAATAATGTGACGAGCACTATAATTGGCCTTAATTGGTACTAATCAGCACCAGTTACATGCGCAACTGCCCTTAGTTGGTATTCTATAAGTTGCTTACACAAATTCCAGAATGCACAACTTCAAGAGGGGCATAGACCTGGGAGAGGAATGTGTGGGTCGGGGACATATCAGGCAGTTACACATATGAGTTATAGAATTCTATCATTTACACACTCAGCATTCAAGCATGAGCATTTATACCAACCAAGTGCGTAAATGCAGACTTCACACTACAAAATTGCAATTATATAATGGCAATTGTGACCAAAATGGCTGATATAGTTTTACATTTAGGGCAAGATGCACTAAAGACTCGTTAAAGCCCTTTCCTTACCGAATCCCTTAGCGAATCGGTAAGGAACAGGCATGCATCAAGGAATAGGAATGCAAATGAGCTGCTCGTTGTAGCTCACTTGCATTCTGTATTCTGTCGTTAAACAGTCGGCCAGTCGAGCATGCACAGAGCAGCCAAGTGTTATGCTGGCTGCTCTGCGCATGCCAAATACGTCTCCCTGTGCCGCCCGAAGACGCCGCGCTGCTCACCCCCTCTGATTTGGCTAGACAGAGGACAATGCAGTTGAGGCCGCCCATCCAAAAAAAAGGTCCATTTTGGCCATCATTCCCCCCTGTAATAATAAAACGTCTTTTTTGGCAGTGCTTCACTCAGCTGAGAGACCTGGAAGTCTCTGAAACAATCACAGCGCGTTTAGCTCTGCTAAACGCGTTGTGAATGGCTCAGGGACTTCAGGTCTCAGCTGAGTGAAGCACTGCCAAAAAAGACGTTTTTATTATTAAGGGGGCCAAAATGGATGTTTTTTTTTTGGATGGGCACCTATTTTGGCCGCTTTCCCCCCCTTGCAATAATAAAACGTCTTTTTTGGCAGTGCTTCACTGAGCTGAGAGACCTGGAAGTCCCTGAGCCAATCACAACTGTGATTAGCTCAGGGACTTCCAGGTCTCTCAGCTCAGTGAAGCACTGCCAAAAAAAGACGTTTTTATTATTAAGTGGGGGGGGGGGGGGGGGAAGGTGGCCAAAATGGGTGGTTTTTTGGATGGGCGTCCTCAACTACACTGTCCTCTGGATCGTGGTGCATCGGAGGGGGCGAGCAGCGCGGCATCTTCAGCACTGACGAGCACTTGACTTTTTTTCCCCGATTTTTTGTTTTTTTACTTTTGTAGCAGTTTTTCAATCCTGCGCAGCCCCAACGAGATGTACAGACCTCTTGTTAGATTTTCCAGCGTTAAGGCAATCGGAAAAGGTTAGTGCATCTCATTACAATAAGGTTTCTACACAATTTGCTCATCTGCATTCCATTTTCATTAGCTGCTACCGTCGTCGGGAAAAAGTCTTTAGTGCATGCCAGGGTTTACTACTTGCTCGTTAATGGCTCATTAAGTTTAGTGCATCTGGCCTTTAGTGTGCATTATCCCAGTGCCTAACTATAGGTGATCATTACAGAGTTACTCCCATAGAGGGGCATAATCGAACGTCGCCGGCGAAATAGATCGCCGGCAATGTATTTTGGCGGCGGCGCAACAGGTGGCCGGAACCGTATTATTGAAAAGATGGCTGGCCATCTTTTTTTTCAATAATACGGTTTAGCCCGGCCAAATGCCAGAGTTCACCGGGTTTGAGATCGCTGGTTTTGTTTTTCAGCGATTGTTTTTCAGCGATAATGGAAAAAAATGCCGGCCATCTCAAACCCGGCGAAATCCAAGGCATTTGGTCAGATGGTGGGTGGAAGGAGGAGAGAGAAAGAGGGCAGACTGGGGCAATGGTGGATGGAAAGGACAGAGATAGAGGGCAGATGTGGATGGAAGGGAGAGAAAGAGGGCAGATGTGGATGGAAGGCAGAGAGATGGCAGACTGGGGCAGATGGTGGATGGAAGGGGCAGAAATAGAGGGCAGATGTTGATGGAAGGGACAGAGAGGGCAGACAATGGATAGAAGGGGCAGAGAGAGAGGGCAGACACTGGATGGCAGAGAGAGAGCGAAGACAGATGCTGGATGGAAGGAAGACAGTGATAAGAAGATGAGGAAAGCAGAAACCAGAGACAACAAACTGTAAATAAAATATATATTTTTATTTTTTTGCTTTAGGATATAGTATTGTAGATGTGTTAATAAATGTTTATAAATAGAATGTGTAAATAAGGTAATCTTTTTATTGGACTAATTTTAATACATTTTGTCTTAACTTTCAGAGAACAAAACCCCCTTCCTCAGGTCAGGATAGGATATTGTAACAGAACTATACTGTGTTGACCTGAGGAAGGAGAGTTTCGGCCTCTGGAAGCTAAATGTATTAGTCCAATAAAATGGTATTATTTTATTTTCTGTATTTGTTTTATTTCTATTTGTTAATTTTTAAAGTGGTGATTGGTATTTGTTAGTTTTTTCAAATTTACATCTGCTGTCTTTATATTTTGCACAGTACTAGGGGACATTTTCTGTTTCTGTGGTGTTGCATTGTATGCAGAGTCTGGCATTGGGGGTTCAGTTTAATTTGTCTAAATAGAAAGTTTATGATTACTTATTCTATAGTGGATTAGGGTATATCTGTGTTTGTGGAAAAAGACATGGCTTTCGGTTGGCATTGACTGTGCAGGATCGACGATCTGTACTAATCTGTCTGTTTTCGTTTTACAATAGGTGAATTGATGTTCTAGTGCTCACTGTAGTGTTTAAGATGCTTTCCTTTTCCTTGTGTGACTCGTACAAATTACTGTTTATGGTATGGTAGAATTGCTCTATAGGTCCTGAGTGTTTTGTATTCTCGGTATGCCTAGTACTGGATTTGGGGGGGGTGTTAAAAAATGACCGGCCCCGGGTTTCAACTATCCTAGCTATGCCACTGCGGTACTGAATGAATGCATTCTACAGATATTTGATTTATGTTTTAAACATTTTCTCTATCCCCAAAGAGCAAGAAGTTTCACAATATGCTTTCATACACCTGACTACAAAATGGTGGCTGTGGTAGTTGGAAACCTGTTTGCAAGGGGATTGGTCCTGCTTTGTTCCCCATCCTCTACTGGCTCCATGCTACAATGCTTCTGTTTCCCCAAAAAAATGTAATGGCAAATGAAACATAATAAAATGAATATTTTGTTCATGTCTATTTTGATTCATTTGAAAAATATCCAAAATGAAAGAGCCAGTTTTTTTTTGTTGTTTTAGCTTTTTCCATTACTACTACTACTACTATTTAGCATTTCTATAGCGCTACAAGGCGTACGCAGTGCTGCACAAACATAGAAGAAAGAAAGTCCATGCTCAAAGAGCTTACAATCTAATAGACAAAAAAAAAAAATAAAGTAAGCAAATCAAATCAATTAATGTGAACGGGAAGGAAGAGAGGAGGGTAGGTGGAGGCGAGTGGTTACGAGTCAAAAGCAATGTTAAAGAGGTGGGCTTTCAGTCTAGATTTAAAGGTGGCCAAGGATGGGGCAAGACATAGGGGCTCAGGAAGTTTATTCCAGGCATAGGGTGCAGTGAGACAGAAGGCGCGAAGTCTGGAGTTGGCAGTAGTGGAGAAGGGAACAGATAAGAAGGATTTATCCATGGAGCGGAGTGCACAGGAAGGACGAGTGTGGAGAGATACTGGGGAGCAGCAGAGTGAGTACATTTATAGGTTAGTAGAAGAAGTTTGAACAGGATGCGAAAACGGATAGGGAGCCAGTGAAGGGTCTTGAGGAGAGGGGTGGTATGAGTAAAGCGACCCTGGCGGAAGACGAGACAGGCAGCAGAGTTTTGAACCGACTGGAGGGGGGAGAGGTGACTAAGTGGGAGGCCAGCAAGAAGCAGATTGCAGTAGTCTAAACGAGAGGTGACAAGGGTGTGGATGAGGGTTTTGGTAGAGTGCTCGGAAAGAAAGGGGCGGATTTTACGGATGTTGTAAAGAAAGAAACAACAGGTCTTGGCAATCTGCTGGATATGAGCAGAGAAGGAGAGAGAAGCGTCAAAGATGACCCCAAGGTTTCGAGCTGAGGAGACAGGGAGAATGAGAGAGCCATCAACAGAAATAGAAAACAGGGGGAGCGGGGAGGTGGGTTTGGGGGGGGAAATGAGAAGCTCGGTTTTGGTCATATTTAATTTCAGGTGGCGTTGAGACATCCAGACAGCAATGTCAGACAAGCACGCTGAAACTTTGGTTTGGATGCTAGGTGAGATATCAGGGGTAGAAAGGTAGATTGGGAGTCATCAGCATAGAGATGGTAGGAAAAGCCATGGGATGAGATTAATGAACCAAGGGAAGAAGTGTAGATAGAAAAGAGGAGGGGACCAAGAACAGAACCCTGAGGTACGCCGACAGGCAGAGGGATAGAAGTAGAAGAGGATCCACCAGAGTGAACACTAAAGGTGCGGAGGGAGAGGTAGGAAGAGAACCAGGAAAGGACAGAGCCCTGGAATCCAAGTGAGGACAGGGTATCGAGAAGTATGCTGTGATCGACAGTGTCAAAAGCAGCGGAAAGATCAAGAAGAATGAGGATGGAATATTGACCTCTGGATTTAGCCAGTAATAGGTCATTGGAGACATTAGTAAGCGCAGTTTCGGTTGAGTGGAGAGGGCGAAAACCAGATTGTAGTGGGTCAAGAATAGCATGTGAGGAGAGAAAATCAAGGCAGCGGCGGTGAACAGCACGCTCAAGTAATTTGGAGAGAAAAGGAAGGAGGGAGATAGGTCGGTAATTAGAGGGACAAGTAGGGTCGAGTGAAGGCTTCTTAAGGAGAGGTGTGACCACAACATGTTTAAAGGCAGCAGGGACAGTCGCAGTGGAAAGTGAGAGGTTGAGAATGTGACAGATAAAAGGAATAAGAGCAGGAGAGATGGCATTAAGAAGGTGGGTGGGAATGGGATCAGAGGAACAGGTGGTACATTTTGAGGAAGAAAGGAGAAGTGTAGTTTCCTCAATAGTAACTTCAGGAAAGGAGGAAAGGGAATGAGGGGAAGGAGAGAGAGGGGAACGGACTAGTGGAGGGAGAGGTGGTGAGGTAGAGAAAGCAAGGTTTATCTTTTGAACCTTGTTGTGAAAGAATTCAGCAAGGGTCTGAGGAGATAATGAAGGGGGAGTTGGGGGAGGGGGCACCTTGAGGAGAGAGTTCAATGTGGTGAAGAGAAGTCGAGGATTAGAGCCAAGAGAGTTGGTCCGTTGGATATAATAATCCTGTTTGGCACGTAAAAGAGCAGATTGGAAGGAGGTCAGCAAGGGCCCGAGATTTCCGCCAGAGGCGTTCGGCGGAGCGGGTACAGGAACGTAGGTAGCAGATATTAGAAGTCAGCCAAGGTTAGGGTTTTGTACGCCCTACAGGGCGGGTCATCAAAGGTGCAAGAGTGTCTAAGGCAGAGGATAGAGTATTGTTGTAAGAAGAAACAGCCTTGTTGACAGACGTGGATGGTGCCACAGTAGCGAGGAGGTTTGAAACATGGGAGGATAGAGATGAAGGGTCAATATCATGAAGATTCCTAGATAAATTAGATAAGATAGGACGGGACTGGGAGGGAGGAGATTTAAGTGTGAAAGTTATAAGATGGTGATCAGAGGAGGGAAGATCAGAGGCAAGGAAACTAGAGGGTGAACAGTTGGAGGAGAAGATGAGATCAAGACAGTGACCATTTTGATGAGTGGGGGAGGTGGAGCATAGTTGGAGTTTAAAGGAGGACATTAAAGCGAGTAACTTGGAAATATAAGAATTGGAAGGATCATTAGCAGGAATATTAAAGTCACCAAGGATGAGAGAGGGGGAGGAAGGATCATGGAAGAAGGCAAGCCAGGCGTCAAAGTCACTGAGAAAGGATGAAAGGGACTTATCAGGGGGACGATAAATGACCGCTATTCGAAGAGGCAGAGGAGAGAAAAGGCGGATAGAGTGGACGTCAAAGGAGGAAAAACAGTGAGATTGAGGTGGAAGAAGGGGTTGAAATCTGGAGGAGGGAGAGAGAAGTAGTCCAACACCGCCCCCACGGCCAGCAGGGCGAGGAGTATGTGAAAATAGATAACCGCCATGGCACAGGGCTGCGACTGAAGCAGAGTCATCAGGGAAGAACCAGGTTTCTGTTATGGCGAGCAGATAGAGGTGACGCGAGATAAAGAGGTCCTGGATATAGGTGAGTTTGTTACAGATAGAGCGGGCATTCCATAGGGTGCAAGAGAAGAGGAGGGGAGTAGAGAAATAGAGATGAGGTTAGAGAGGTCGTGGTGAGATCTGTAGAGTTGGGATAATAGTTGGTGAGGGGGGCCAGGATTGGGATTGATGTCACCGGCTGAGAGTAAGAGAAGGAGTAAAAGAGAGCGGAGGAGAATAGGAGAGGTGTGGCCACGAAGGCGTCGAAGGCGAGAGGTATGTAGGTGGAATGGGGAAGGCAAAATGGACGGAAGAAAGAGGCGGAGATTAAAAGCCAAGAGGGAGGAAGAGGGTAGGAGAGAAGGTGAGGTGATGAAGTCGATGGATGGGCAGTGAGTTCCTGTAGCGGAGAGAGGTAGGGGGTGAGAGAAAAGATTAGGAAGGGACAGGGCTAGGAAGAGAATGTGAATAGGGGCCATAAATGACTGAGGTACTTTAGCAACTGGGAAGAAGATTAGATGTAAAGAGAAAAATGCCCCGGCGCGCGGCACCTAGAGTGGAGGCCCTGAGTGGATCGGAGTGGACCTGGGTGTCACCCCGGAGAAGGCTGTAAGGATATGCAGATGAGCTGCAAGTCCTCCACAGCACCTGAAAGGCAGCCGGTGGTAGAGCTGGGCACCTCTCAGCTGAGGAAAGGCATATCCCCCATTCAGTGCATATCCCTAAAACCTATGGTGCACTATTAGAAGGTTTTGAATAGGCAGCATATATTTCTCCAGTCCTAGGAAGAATCACTTAATATATTTCCATGCAGTCTATAATCACAAACCACTTATGTTATCAGGTACTGAAAAGTTAATATGAAAAATGGTTCAGTATGTAAATAGAAAAAGTGGTGAATTGGTTTGCATCATTCCCTAGAAGGCACAAACATCATACACAACTTTCCTTTAATTGTGCTTCATTCACCACCCATCACTTCAAGGAATATCAGAACATATGTATGAACTTCACCACCCAGGAAAAACGTAGTATAACTGTACCTTGAGCCAGGGACATAAAGAGGACCAGGGTGGCATAGTGCAAGAAAACATCTGTGAAGCAATAGGGAGAGAAAATGTTAATTGTAATCTTAGAACACATAACTCTAAGAAAAAAAACACTAACTATAAACTGACAATGAGACTAGCAGGGGCAAAGTTTTAAACTGAGGCTGATGAAAATATATTATTGATTATCATTTGTCCTAATAATTTCAGGGGCTGTCAATAGCTGACTGTCTTCTGTTGTCTGAATCTGTGAGAAATTGTCTTGCAAACCCAAGTTAAGATTTCATGACTATAGAGACACATCTGTCTTAAGTCTACAGCAAATGATGTGGGTAAGCATGCTCCTTAAGCATAGGAACCCCCAGAAATTAGATGCAGAGAACTGTATGTGGAAGGATGAGACTGGTGTGTGGAATGAGGGATGAGAAAGCTAGTGAAGTTATTGGAGGCACTGAAGCAGCCAAAATAAGCTAAGGCAGGAAGGGAAAGGGAGAGACAGAGAAAGAAAAAACAAAAAATAAAAGACAATACAGTTCTAATCCAGCTATCAGTGCAAGTTTATAAGTAAAGCTGTCCATCTTAGTAACATAGTAGATGACGTCAGATAAAGACCTGTATGATCCATCCAGTCTGCCCAACAATATAAACTCATAGCATAGGATGTGATACTATCCAGCTTATAATCGAAAGTGATCGCCGGCCATCTTCCGACACAAATCGGGAGATGGCCGGCGATTTCTTAAAAGCGGCGAAATCGGTATAATCGAAAGCGGCATTTTTAACAGCATCGCCGCTTTCCCGTCGCTTCGCCAGCGAAAGTTCAAGGGGGCGTGTCGGTAGATTAGCGAAGGCGGGACATGGGCGGGCATGGGCATGGCTACCAGATGGCCGTCTTTCGCCGATAATGGAAAAAAAGCGGCGTTAAGCAGTAGTTCGCCGGGTTTACTTGGTCCTTTTATTTCACGACCAAGCCTCAAAAAGGTGCCCCAGCTGACCAGATGACCACTGGAGGGAATGGGGGATGACCTCCCCATACTCCCCCAGTGGTCACCAAACCCCTTCTATACTAAAAAAATAAAACTAAAAACCTTTTTTGCCAGCCTGTATGCCAGCCTCAAATGCCGTACCCACCTCCATGACAGCAGAATGTGTTCTATCCTCCGACAGCCTTTCCCTGGTTGCGATGTGGCTCTTGGGTGAGTGTGACACCTTTTCTGTTAGGTGCCCTGCAGAGTCACATTAGCAATGCATTGTGGTGGGTGTAGGGTACTGGGCTGTACTCCCATGGTGCTTTTCCCCCCTGCTAACTGGGTCAGAGTGTGCCCTGTTTTGTTTCCTGCTGTAGTTCATGCGGTAGTGGCCATTTTTGTAAGCCAGTTTTAGTTCCTTTTCCTGTGTTACCCACGTTAGAGAAAGTAGTTCTTACCTTGAATGGTGCTGAAAGAGGGCATTGTACACCATTGTGCCAGCTCTGACCTACTGCTAATCTTAGTACCAGGGGACTCTTTGCCAGTGGGGCACAACCTCTGATCTGCAGTTAACTGTGAGTAAACGTGCTTATTTCAAGAAAGGACTTTTTCAGAGAGATTAGTCTTCAGGTGTGAACTGGTGTGCCAAAGTTATACAGCAGCAATAAGTCCTAGAGCAGTGATGGCGAACCTTTTAGAGACCGAGTGCCCAAACAGCAACCCAAAACCGAATTATTTATCGCAAAGTGCCGGTACTCATTATGGGCGGGGTCACCACATATGACTCCACCCCTATGATAGCCACACCCCTTACACCAACCATGGCGCATATAAACAGACATCATTGAAAATATTATACTAGTGTAGGAGAAAAAAATAACATGACTTTCTTTCATTATAAATCATTTCTGTAAGCTGTTACAGCTCCAGTATGCCCAGTGCAAAATAAGACAGCAGATGTAAATTCTCCAATTCGACATATTCCAAACACTAAAATGAAAATAAAATAATTTTCTTAGCTTTGTTGTCTGGTGATTTGTTTTTCTATCCATATTGGTTCTAGTCGCTGATTCTGCTGCTCTCTATCTGTTCTCTTAACTCCGTTTCCAGGGCTTCCTTTCCATTGATTTCTTTACTTTCCTACTTTCTTCTTCATTTCTTGCCCTCCATCCATGTCCACCAACCATCCTCTCCCCTCCAGCCACAAATGTCCAGCAGCCCTCCTCTCCCCCCTGCCCTACCTCCCAGCAACCGGCAGCACTCAGCACCAGGCCTCCCTCCCACCCAGCACCCACCATCAGGCTTCCCTCCCACCTAGCACCCACCATCAGGCCTCCCTCCCACCCAGCACGCAGCAGCAGCAGGCCTCCCTTCCACCCAGCACCCACCATCAGGCCTCCCTCCCACCCAGCACCCACCATCAGGTCTCCCTCCCACCCAGCACGCAGCAGCAGGCCTCCCTCCCTCCCGCCCAGCACCCACCATCAGGCTTCCCTCCCACCCAGCACCCACCATCAGGTCTCCCTCCCACCCAGCACGCAGCAGCAGGCCTCCCTCCCACCCAGCACCCACCATAAGGCCTCCCATCCACCCAGCAGCACACAGACAGCACCAGGCCGGCCTCCCGCCCTCCCTCCAACCCAACGAGCATCAGGCCGCCCGCCCGTCCGTCCTCCCTCCCTCCCTCCCAGCACCAGGAACCCCCCTCCTCCTAAAATTTTAAAAGTGTACCTCCTCAGTCGGGGTTAAGGCGGCGTGCGTCGGCAGCGGCAGCGAAGCGCCTGTGCTTTGCTCGACGCGCCTTCGGCCTTCCCTGTCTCTCAAGCTCTGGTCCCGCCCGGGACCAGAGCTTGAGAGAAAGGGAAGGCCGAAGGCGCGTCGAGCGAAGCACAGGCGCTTCGCTGCCACTGCCGACGCACGCCGACTGACGAGGTACGCTTTTAAAATTTTAGGAGGAGAGGGGTGCCTGGTGCTGGGAGGCAGGGAGGGAGGACGGACGGGCGGGCTGTTGCTCGTTGCGTTGGAGGGAGGGCGGGAGGAAGGCCGAACTGGGAGGGAGAGTGGGCGGACCAGCGATGGCGACGGCGCGCGTGCCAAGGGAGAGGGCTCTGCGTTCCCTCTCTGGCACGCGTGCCATAGGTTCGCCATCACTGTCCTAGAGGCTGTATGCAGGTCCCTGGAGCAATTTTAGTGGGTGCAGTACATTTGTGGGTAATGGGTTTGGGGGGGGGGGGGTTGGTGGGCTCAGCTCCCAAAGTAAGGGAGCTATGCACATGGGAGCTTTTCTGAAGTCCACCACAGTGACCCCTAGGGTGGCTGGTTGGTGTCCTGGCATGTCAGGGGGGCCAGTGCACTAAAAATGCTGGCTCCTCCAACGGCCAAATGCCTTGAATTTGGCCAGGGTTTGAGATGGCCGACATAACTTTCCATTATCGCTGAAAAACAAACCCGGCCATCTCAAACCCAGCGAACTCCACGGCATTTGGCTGGGCTAAACCATATTATCAACAAAAAAGATGGCCGGCCATCTTTTTCGATAATACGGTCTGGCCAGCTGTAGCGCCGCCGCCAACATAGATCGCCGGCGATCTATTTGGCCGGTGACGTTCGATTATGCCCCTCCACGTATGCTTGATCTTGATTTGTCCCTGTCATTTTCAGGATGCCTGGCACTATCCTTGTTTTCCAACTTTTGAAGTTATTACTGAAGCCCTACTACAGTCCATCCAAATCTGTCCAGCTACAATCGGGGCATAGACTGTAGAAGTCTGCCCAGCACAGGCCTTCTAATATCCGCTACCTACGTTCCTGTACCCGCTCCGCCGAACGCCTCTGGCGGAAATCTCGGGCCCTTGCTGATTTCTTACACTTTAAGTTCATGCTGACCTCCTTCCAATCTGCTCTTTTACGTGCCAAACAGGATTATTATATCCAACTGACCAACTCTCTTGGCTCTAATCCTCGACTTCTCTTCACCACATTGAACTCTCTCCTCAAGGTGCCCCCTCCCCCAACTCCCCCTTCATTATCTCCTCAGACCCTTGCTGAATTCTTTCACAACAAGGTTCAAAAGATAAACCTTGCTTTCTCTACCTCACCACCTCTCCCTCCACTAGTCCGTTCCCCTCTTCTTCCCCTCATTCCCTTTCCTCCTTTCCTGAAGTTACTATTGAGGAAACTACACTTCTCCTTTCTTCCTCAAAATGTACCACCTGTTCCTCTGATCCCATTCCCACCCACCTTCTTAATGCCATCTCTCCTGCTCTTATTCCATTTATCTGTCACATTCTCAACCTCTCACTTTCCACTGCGACTGTCCCTGCTGCCTTTAAACATGCTGTGGTCACACCTCTCCTTAAGAAGCCTTCACTCGACCCTACTTGTCCCTCTAATTACCGACCTATCTCCCTCCTTCCTTTTCTCTCCAAATTACTTGAGCGTGCTGTTCACCGCCGCTGCCTTGATTTTCTCTCCTCACATGCTATTCTTGACCCACTACAATCTGGTTTTCGCCCTCTCCACTCAACCGAAACTGCGCTTACTAAAGTCTCCAATGACCTATTACTGGCTAAATCCAGAGGTCAATATTCCATCCTCATTCTTCTTGATCTTTCCGCTGCTTTTGACACTGTCGATCACAGCATACTTCTCGATACCCTGTCCTCACTTGGATTCCAGGGCTCTGTCCTTTCCTGGTTCTCTTCCTACCTCTCCCTCCGCACCTTTAGTGTTCACTCTGGTGGATCCTCTTCTACTTCTATCCCTCTGCTTGTCGGCGTACCTCAGGGTTCTGTTCTTGGTCCCCTCCTCTTTTCTATCTACACTTCTTCCCTTGGTTCATTAATCTCATCCCATGGCTTTTCCTACCATCTCTATGCTGATGACTCCCACATCTACCTTTCTACCCCTGATATCTCACCTTGCATCCAAACCAAAGTTTCAGCGTGCTTGTCTGACATTGCTGTCTGGATGTCTCAACGCCACCTGAAATTAAATATGACCAAAACCGAGCTTCTCATTTTCCCCCCCAAACCCACCTCCCCGCTCCCCCTGTTTTCTATTTCTGTTGATGGCTCTCTCATTCTCCCTGTCTCCTCAGCTCGAAACCTTGGGGTCATCTTTGACGCTTCTCTCTCCTTCTCTGCTCATATCCAGCAGATTGCCAAGACCTGTTGTTTCTTTCTTTACAACATCCGTAAAATCCGCCCCTTTCTTTCCGAGCACTCTACCAAAACCCTCATCCACACCCTTGTCACCTCTCGTTTAGACTACTGCAATCTGCTTCTTGCTGGCCTCCCACTTAGTCACCTCTCCCCTCTCCAGTCGGTTCAAAACTCTGCTGCCTGTCTCATCTTCTGCCAGGGTCGCTTTACTCATACTACCCCTCTCCTCAAGACCCTTCACTGGCTCACTATCCGTTTTCGCTTCCTGTTCAAACTTCTTCTACTAACCTATAAATGTACTCACTCTGCTGCTCCCCAGTATCTCTCCACACTCGTCCTTCCCTACACCCCTTCCCGTGCACTCCGCTCCATGGATAAATCCTTCTTATCTGTTCCCTTCTCCACTACTGCCAACTCCAGACCGCGCCTTCTGTCTCACTGCACCCTACGCCTGGAATAAACTTCCTGAGCCCCTACGTCTTGCCCCATCCTTGGCCACCTTTAAATCTAGACTGAAAGCCCACCTCTTTAACATTGCTTTTGACTCGTAACCACTTGTAACCACTCGCCTCCACCTACCCTCCTCTCTTCCTTCCCGTTCACATTAATTGATTTGATTTGCTTACTTTATTTATATTTTTGTCTGTTAGATTGTAAGCTCTTTGAGCAGGGACTATCTTTCTTCTATGTTTGTGCAGCGCTGTGTATGCCTTGTAGCGCTATAGAAATGCTAAATACTAGTAGTAGTAGTAGTAGGCCCTGTTCTCCAGTTATGGAAGCTGAATCTGTCCATCCACGATCAGGGCACAGACTGTAGAAGTCTGCTCAGCACTGGCGTTGCTTACCAATTAAAGGTGCTGCCATCTAATCACTGCTAAGCTTCTTTGGATCTATGCCTTCTAAACAAGATTCCTTTGTATTTATCCTACACATTTTTGAATTCCATTACTGTCTTTATCTCCACCACTTTCTGAGTGAGAGAATTCCAGATATCTACCACCCTCTCCATGAAAAAGTGCTATTCCTGAGTTGCTATTCCTGAGTCAGTCCCCTTGCAACCTTAGTTCGTGTCTTCTAGTTCTGCCATCTTCCCGTCCCTGGAAACAGTTTGTTTGTAAATTTATACCTTTCAAATATTTAAATGTGTGTATCCTATCACTCCTATCTCGCCTTTCCTCCGGGTTATACATGTTCAGGTCATCAAATCGCTCCTCAAATGTCTTGTGATGCAAACTCCTTACCATTTTTGTCACTTTTCTCTGAACCGCTTCAAGTCTTTTTACATCCTTAGCAAGATACGGCCTTCAAAACGGAACACAACAATCCAAGTGGGACTTCACCAGTGACTTGAACAGGGGTATCAACACCTCCATTCTTCTGCTGGTTATACCTCTCTCTATGCAGTCTAGCATCCTTCTGGCCATGACCACCACCTTGTCACATTGTTTCGTCACCTTAAGTTCCTCAGACACCTTCACCCCATGGTCCCTCTCCCCAGCTGTGCTTATCATCCTTTGTTACATTTGTCCAATTTCAAACAGGCCTGATTTGCAGATGCACTAACCCAATCAGGCTCCTGATTGGTGGGTTTGAAAGCCCAAGATTAATTGATCTGCCCTGTATAATTTTCCTGATATTCTATTTGGTAAGAAGTAGCACATCTTATTTTCTGCCTGTTGCTTCTACTGCAGTTGCTAAGATCCAACTGAGCTGTGAGTTGAGGATGCTCCCTTCTTCACTTTTTGACTGAGACTGAGAACTTATGTAGCATGGAGTAGTAATGCTCTGCAGCCTGACCCCATTGGAGCTTGAAACTGTTTGGACCGTGACCAACAGAGAGGATTATAATGCCACAGGACTGCCAGCTATCTGATTTTGGATAAGGAAGTCCAGCTTTTGTGCAGTTTATATAAGAGTAAGTGACATTGTACAATATCTCACTCCTCTGAGCTTTTCAGATGCCCTGGCTGGTTCTCCCTATCCTGCAAGGATAATGGTCAATCATTGCAAAAAAAAGGAATAGGGAGAGAGGCAGAAGATCACCCTCAGGAAAACCTAAGAGAGGGGGAGAGCCAGATATATTTCCTTAGCAGAGGAGGTGTGTGGAAAGAGAATGGAAAGCCAAGGGTCCACAAGAAAAAGCCTATAGTAACCTGCCTCAACTGAACCATGCAAGGATATCCGAACCGGAAACTACAACATGCATAACTACAATCTATAAGTTGAAATTTTATTTTAATTACATAACTATTTTTAAGATTCTGATTCTGTTAAAACTAAAGACCACCATCAACCCCCTCTGCAGTAAGTCACCAAAGAAATTGGCTCCAGAGTCTCTGGAGATCCGGAGTCTCAATGACTGGATGAGACGATGGTGCAGGGAGGAGGGTTTTAGATTTGTTAGGAACTGGGCAACATTCTGGGGAAGGGGGAGCCTATTCCGAAAGGATGGACTCCACCTTAATCAGGGTGGGACCAGGCTGCTGGCATCGGCATTTAAAAAGGAGATAGAGCAGCTTTTAAACTAGAAACAGGGGGAAGGCCGACGGTCGCTCAAAAGCGCATGGTTCGGGATAAGGTATCTTTCAAAGATATCACCAAAACAGGGAAGATAGGGTATCCTGATAGTGAGGTTGTAAAGAGACCGTGGTAGATCAGGTGTCCTTAAATAAAAATAAAATCAGACAAAAGATTGCAAATTAATACTGTCAAGTACTAAGCATCATGTAAATAGGAACAACAAACATACTTTGAAATGTCTATATGTGAATACCAGGAGCCTAAGAAATAAGATGGGAGAGTTAGAATATATTGCACAAAATGAAAAATTAGATATAATAGGCATCTCTGAGACCTGGTGGAAGGAGGATAACCAGTGGGAAACTGTCATACTGGGGTACAAATTATATTGTAGTGACAGGGTGGATTGAATTGGTGGAGGGGTACCATTGTATATTAACGAGAGCCTTTAATCAAATAGATTGAAAATTCTGCAGGAATCAAAACACTTCTTGGAATCATTGTGGATTGAAATTCCATGTGTAAAGGGGAAAAGGATAATGATAGGAGTGTACTACTGTCCGTCTGGCCAGGATGAACAGACGGATGCAGAAAGGTTAAATAAAATTAGGGACGCAAACAAACTGGGCAACACAATGGGTGATTTCAATTGCCCCGATATTGACTGGATAAATGTAACATCAGGGCACACTAAGGAGGTTAAATTCCTTGATGAAATCAAAGACAGCTTTATGGAGCAGCTGGTACAGGAGCCTATGAGAGAAGGAAAAATTCTAGACCTAGTCCTTAGTGGAGAGCATGATCTGGTGAGGGAGGTAATGGTGCTGGGGCCGCTTGATAACAGTGATCATAATATGATCAGATTTAATATTAGCTTTGAAGTAAGTATACATAGGAAATTGTTATATCTACTTATCTGAAATTCAATTACGCTATTTTCTATAAAATCTCCACCGTACCTATTATCAGTAATATTTTCTACCTATATCTACCTGTTCAATTTTCGATCATGCTACCTTCCATGTAATACTAACTGATATCTCCCAATCTATCATCTACTAAATTCGACACATTGTAAGCCACATTGAGCCTGCAAAGAGGTGGGAAAATGTGGGATACCAATGCAATAAATAAATAAATAAACTTTAAAAAAGGAGACTATAATAAAATGAGAAGAACGGTGAAAAAAAAACTTAGAGGAGTGGCTACGAGGGTCAAAAATTTACATCAGGTGTGGATGCTGTTCAAAAACACCATCCTGGAAGCCCAGGCCAAATATATTCCATGTATTAAAAAAGGAGGACGGAAGACCAAACGACAGCCGGCATGGTTAAAAAGTGAGGTGAAGGAAGCTATTAGAACTAAAAGAAAATCCTTCAGAAAATGGAAGAAGGAACCGACTGAAAATAATAAGAAACAGCATAAGGAATGTCAAGTCAAATGCAAAGCGCTGATAAGGAAGGCTAAGAGGGACTTTGAAAAAAAGATTGCCTTGGAGGCAAAAACACATAGTAAAATGTTTTTTAGGTATATTTAAAAGCAGGAAGCCAGCAAAAGAATCAGTTGGACCACTAGATGACCGAGGAGTAAAAGGGGCGATCAGGGAAGACATAGCCATAGCGGAGAGATTAAATGAATTCTTTGCTTCGGTCTTCACCGAGGAAGATTTGGGTGGGATACCGTTGCCAGAAATGGTATTCGAAGCTGACAAGTCGGAGAAACTTAATGAATTCTCTGTAAACCTGGAGGATGTAATGAGGCAGTTCTACAAACTGAAAAGTAGCAAATCTCCTGGACTGGATGGTATTCATCCCAGAGTACTGATAGAACTGAAAAATGAGCTTGCGGAGCTATTGTTAGTAATATGTAATTTATCCTTAAAATCGAGCGTGGTACCAGAAGATTGGAGGGTGGCCAATGTAACGCCAATTTTTAAAAAAAGGTTCCAGAGGACACCCGGGAAATTATAGACCGGTGAGTCTGACGTCGGTACCAGGCAAAATGGTAGAGACTATTATTAAGAACAAAATTACAGAGCATATTCAAAAGCATGGATTAATGAGACAAAGTCAACATGGATTTAGTGAAGGGAAATCTTGCCTCACCAATCTACTACATTTTTTTGAAGGGGTGAACAAACATGTGGATAAAGGTGAGCCGGTTGATATTGTGTATCTGGATTTTCAGAAGGCATTTGACAAAGTACCTCATGAAAGACTCCAGAGGAAATTGGAGAGTCATGGGATAGGAGGTAGTGTTCTATTGTGGATTAAAAACTGTTTAAAAGATAGAAAACAGAGAGTAAGGTTAAATGGTTCCCCCGGGGCACTGTGCTGGGACCGCTGCTTTTTAACATATATTTATAAATGACCTAGAGATGGGAGTAACTAGTGAGGTAATTAAATTTGCTGATGACACAAAGTTATTCAAAGTCATTAAATCATGGGAGGGTTGTGAAAAATTACAAGAGGACCTTACGAGACTTGGAGACTGGGCGTCTAAATGGCAGATGACGTTTAATGTGAGCAAGTGCAAAGTGATGCATGTGGGAAAGAGGAACCCGAATTATAGCTACGTCATGCAAGGTTCCACGTTAGGAGTAACGGACCAAGAAAGGGATCTAGGTGTCGTCATCGTCGTCGATGATACATTGAAACCTTCTGCTCAGTGTGCTGCTGCAGCTAAGAAAGCAAATAGAATGTTAGGTATTATTAGGAAAGGAATGGAAAACAATAATGAGGACATTATAATGCCTTTGTATCACTCCATGGTGCGACCGTACCTCAAATATTGTGTTCAATTCCGGTCGCCGCATCTCAAAAAAGATATAATGGAATTAGAAAAGGTGCAGAGAAGGGCAGCGAAAATGATAAAGGGGATGGGATGACTTCCCTATGAGGAAAGGCTAAAGCGGCTAGGGCTCTTCAGCTTGGAGAAAAGGCGGCTGAGGGGAGATATGATAGAGGTCTATAAAATAATGAGTGGAGTTGAACAGGTAGATTTGAAGCATCTGTTTACGCTTTCCAAAAATACTAGAACTAGGGGGCATGCGATGAAGCTACAATGTAGTAAATTTAAAACGAATCGGAGAAAATATTTCTTCACTTAACGTGTAATTAAACTCTGGAATTTGTTGCCAGAGAATGTGGTAAAGGCGGTTAGATTAGCAGAGTTTAAAAAGGTTCGGACGGTTTCCTAAAGGAAAAGTTCATAGACCATTATTAAATGGACTTGGGGGGAAAATCCACTATTTCTGGGATAAGCAGTATAAAATTTTTGTACTTTTTTGGGATCTTGCTAGGTATTTGTGACCTGGATTGGCCACTGTTGGAAACAGGATGATGGCTTGATGGACTTTCCCAGTATGGCAATACTTATTACTTGTAAATTCACAGAGAAGTGCAAAGTACAGTCATTTGTTTCCCTATTACTGGAAGTCTTTGATCTCCCAGACCTGGTCTGAATTTACAAATTTAAAAGGTCTGTTCTCTCTCAGATCTGTTGACTTTAATCCTACAATGCCAAATAGTAAGATTGCTGATCCACAGAATCTTTTAGGACTGTAGTGCCACCCAATGAAATTTGCCTAAGGAGCTTCTAGCACAAAGAATGTGCTGTGCTGAGAGACCTCAGGGATCCCAGTGGTGTTTGAGAGAGGAAACTATCATCCTCAGCAATCAAAAAGAAGGCAAAAGTAGAAGAGGTCAAACACCTACTTAAGAGATCACCTCACTGCCATATCAAAGCTACCCCCCCCCCCCCCCACCAGCACACTCAGACCACCCTTTGGAACTATAGGATTGGTGAATGCCAGATCAGCTGTTAAGAAATCCTCAATGATCCAAGATGTCATTCTTGAACAGCATCTTGACATTTTAAGAATAAGTGAAACATAGCTAGATGAAAGCAGAGGTTTACCACTGCAAGAACTATGCCTACAAGTTTTCAACATCAACCAAGACCAGGAAGACGGGATGGAGGGATAGCAATCTTGATTTGGGATACAATCAAACTGCGTAGAATCACCATTCCCCAGATAAATGAATCAGAATCTGTTTTAATCCAGGTAGAAAAGGAGAATCAAATCTTGCAGCTCATGGTATACTGAACACCTCATAACAACACATCATATGTGCAACAACTCATTAATCTGAAAGGTGATCATGGGAGATTTGAGATTCCAGTCTACACGTTGAAACCCCAGATAGCACCATGGTTGTCTTCCTGGACATAATGACAGCACTAGGATTCACACAGGTGATCAATTCTCAAACCCATGAAAAGGGTCACATACTAAATTTAGTATTTTACTCAGGGATTGACATCCCAGAACACCAGGACAGCAGTATTGAAATAACACCCCTATTATGGACAGCCCATTTTCTAATTAAGTTTTCCCTAAGTAACCACCTGGAAGGAGATTATAAACGAGAATTTCATAGAGGCCTTGGACTATCCTCAGGTGGACGAAAAGACACTCTCAAACGCTCATCTTGGTTTTCTCAAGAACTTTTGACCCTTAAATGTGAAGGATGGAAACTTGAAAGGAGATGGCATAAATCTCGCCTGGATAAGGACAGGCTAAACACATGACAAAGTACCACCAAGCCTTAACAGTGACCAAAAAACAATATTTCTCTCAATGCATTAAGGAGGCTGCCAACTCAACCAAGCACCTGTTCAGCATAGTTAATAGCTTACGGCAGCCCCCACAACAGAACCAGCCTGCCCAAGCAAAATTGAACTGCATTGATTTTCCTGCATACTTTGCCAACAAAATTAAAAGCCTCTGCCAGGATCTACAGATAGTCCCAACCAGGAGTATGCAAACTCGCCCCTCCTGACACAGACATATGGAACTCTTAATCCAACAACAGAGGAGGTCCCAGTGGCGTACAAAGGGCAGGGCGGTGGGGGCGGTCCGCCCCGTGTGTCAGCAGGTGAGGGAGGGGGTGCTCTGCTGGCGCCACAGTCTCCACCTGCCCACCAGTTCCGTCGACAGGCGACCCTCTTCTCCTGCCACCCGGCACCCAGCCTTAAAAAAAAATCAGTGAAGCGCCTCGCATCTGCTCTGCTGTAAATGAAGCAAATCGCCTTGTCGCATCGGCCCTTCCCTCACTGTGTCCCGCCCTCGCGAAAATAGGAAGTTACATCAGAGGGCGGGACACAGTGAGGGAAGGGCCGATGCGACAAGGCGATTTGCTTCATTTACAGCAGAGCAGATGCGAGGCGCTTCACTGATTTTTTTTTAAGGCTGGGTGCCAGGTGGCAGGAGAAGAGGGTCGTCTGTCGACGGAGCTGGTGGGCAGGTGGGGACTGGGTCGGGGAGCTCAGATGGGAGAAGGGGACTGAGTCTGGGCGGGCTGAGATGGGAGAAGGGGACTGGAGCTGGAACTGGGGTCCAAGAAGAGGGCAGGAGGGAGAATGGGGCCATGCCTGGGGCAGGAGGGGAGAATGGGTCTGGGGCTAAAAAAGGGGGCCCTAATGCAAGGCATGTGGATGAAGGGAACTGGAACTGGGGGCTGAAAGGAGGATAGGTGGGATAAGGGGGCTAGTACTGGAACTGGGGGCTGAAAAGGGGACAGGGAGAAGTGGCTGGGGCTGAAGCTCGGGACTGGTGGAAGAAAAGGGCTGGGGTTGAAACTGGAGACTGGGGGCTGAAAAGGGGACAGGGAGAAGTGGCTGGGGGCTGAAGCTCAGGACTGGTGGGAGAACAGGGCTGGGGCTGAAACTGGGGGCCAAAAAGAGGGGGCAGAGAGAGAGAGAGAGGGGGCAGAGTAGACCCTGGATGGATGGGAGAGGGAGGGAGGGCAAATGGTGGATTGAAGGGGCAGAGAGAAAGGGCAAACAGTGGATGGAAGGGGGAGAGAGAGAGGGCAGACAGACAGATGGTAGATGGAAGGAGCAGAGATAGAGGGCAGATTTGGATGGAAGGAAGAGAGAGGGCAGTGGATGGAAGGCGCAGGGAGAGAGGGCAGACATTGGATGGAGGAAACGGCAGAGAGAGAGCGAAGACAGATGCTGGATGGAAGAAAGAGAGTGAAAAGAAAATGAGGAAAGCAGAAACCAGAGACAACAAACTGTAAATAAAATATATATTTTTATTTTTTTGCTTTAGGATAAAGTAGTATTGTAGATGTGTTAATAAATGTTTATAAATAGAACATGTAAATAAGGTAATTTTTTTATTGGACTAATTTTACTACATTTTGACTAGCTTTCGGAGAACAAAACCCCAGTGACGATCCTAGGTTGGCTGCTGCCCAGGGCGGATCGCCAATGCGCACCTCCCCCCTCCCTGGGTGCAGCACGACCCCCCTCCCCCGGTGAATTTTTAGCTGCTGGGAGCAGCCGCATGGCTCTCGGCTCCGCTGACTCCCTGCTCCCTCTGCCCCGGAACAGGAAGTAACCTGTTCCGGGGCAGAAGGAGCAGGGAACCAGCGGAGCTGACAGGCGCGTGGCTGCTCTCTGCACCCCCCCCCCCCCCCCCCAGTAGCGTGCACCCGGGGCGGACCACCCCCAACGCCCCGCCCTTGGTATGCCGCTGCAAAACCCCATTCCTCAGGTCAGGATAGGATACTGTAACAGCACTATACTGTATTGACCTGAGGAAGGAGGTTTTGGCCTCTGAAAGCTAAATGTATTAGTCCAATAAAATGGTATTATTTTATTTACTATATTTGTTTTATTTCTATTTGTTAATTTGTAAAGTGGTGATTGGTATTTGTTAGTTTATTCAAATTTACATCTGCTGCCTTTATATTTTGCACAGTACTAGGGGACATTTTCTGCTTCTGTGGTGTTGTATTGCATGCAGAGTCTGGCATCTTGGGGGTTCAGTTTAATTTTTGTCTACCTGCCTGAGGGAGAGACCACTCTGAGCCCAGAGGAATGGAGTCCTCCTTAGATGCTGGCAATGCTGGCAGACCAGAGCCCTGGATTGACTAGACCCGATGAGGAGATGTCTGATCTGGGAGCAGGGGCAGACTCTGCTAGCAGAACGCGGAGTGCAGCAGTGCTGGTGGTTACTGCCAGTGTTGCCAGGTGGGCGGTTTTCCGCGACCCG
This sequence comes from Microcaecilia unicolor, assembly GCF_901765095.1. NCBI lineage: Eukaryota > Metazoa > Chordata > Amphibia > Gymnophiona > Siphonopidae > Microcaecilia > Microcaecilia unicolor. The sequence goes on from NC_044038.1 coordinate 101,657,174, forward strand.
CCGCAGGAAATTTTTGCCCGCGGCGGGTCGCGGTTTTTGGGGCTTCTTTTTCTTCTTTTCCGCGGTTTTTCGGGCGGTTTTTTGCGGTTTTTTTCGGCCGCGGGGGCGGGGTTAGTGACGTTGTGGGTGGGGTTAGTGACGTTTTGGGCGGGGTTAGTGACGTTCTGGGCGGGGCCGGTGACGGGGGAGGCGGGGCCGATGACGGGGAGGCGGGGCCGATGACGGCGGGGGCGGGGGTTGATGACAGCGGGGGCGGGGGTGATGACGCGGGGGTGGGGGTGTCAGGGGCGGGGTTTGAGTTTGGGCGGGTTTTGGGCTGGTTTTTGGCCTGGATTGGGTGGGAAAAAAATTTTCCACCTGGCAACCCTGGTTACTGCTGAGAATACTGAAGGAGCAGGAGTTGAATCACAGGAGAGCAAGACTGGCTCTAAGAAAGGAGCTCAGGAAGAGGTAACATTGAAATTATTTCCTAAAAAACCGGAGAAAATAACCCTAGAAAAAATTTGGGATGCTTTGGAATGTTTAGAAGATTCTTTAACCCAGAAATTATCTCCAATAGTTAAAGTTACTCAATCAAATCAAGCGAAAATATCAGACTTGGAAAAACAGTTGGAAAACTTTTGAACAAACAATTATACTTGAAACAAATCAAATTAAAGAGAGTCAAATAACTTTAATAAAAGAAAATGTATATTTACATAGGAAAATAGAAACTTTAGAAAATCTGCAAAGGATGAAAACATTGAGATTTATAAATTTTCCTAAAGTTCCAGCAGTGGCTAAAGATATCTTTCTGAAGTATTAAAAATTACTGAACAATTGTTTCCACCTGTAGCAAGGATTTATTATTTGGCTCCCTATGTTAAGAAACCAAGTGAGCGCATAATACCATCTATGGAAACCCCATTTGAAGAGCTAAATTTGAATTTATCGCAAACAATTGAAGATGAACTATGTGGAGTACAACCTGCTACATTAATTATACACTTTGTTCTACAGCCGGATCGGGACTGGATCTTGAAAACTTTTTTAAAACATAGACATGAAGTCTTTCTGAATTGCAAAGTCAAAGTATTTCCTGATATTGCTAGACAAACTCAGAAAAGACGTCAGTCTTTTTTGAAACTTCGTGATCGTGTATTGTCACAGGGGGGAATTTTCTGGCTTAATTTTCCTTGTAAATGTGTTGTTACATTTCAATCTATTAAATATGTTTTCTTTGAAAGTGATCAATTAGCAAAATTCCTGGACTCCAGACAAGAACCAGCCGTAAACTCTCTGGTGCTTCCTCCATTAGTATTGACTCCGTGATAGGATAAGTGGGAATATGTTCTATTCATTTTTTCGTATGTTAACCAATTTTTGAATAGTGCCTTGCCTATAATTGTGGACTTTAGCAGTAATTATCATTTAATAGATTTTCTTTATAAAATATTTTCTTGTATGGTATGGTAATACTCCTTTTCTGTACAAGCGTTTCTTGTAAAATTCATTAAAATTACAAAAAAAAAGTGTATGATTACTTATTCTAAAGTGGATTAGGGTGTATCTGTTTGTGAAAAAGATATGGCTTTCAGTTGGCATTGACTGTGCAGGATCGACGATCTGTACTATTCTGTCTGGTTTCGTTTTACAATAGGTCTATGCCCTAAAAATGGCAAGGATAAATCAAGAAGAAAACAAAAGCGCAAACAGGTCTACAGGAACAGGATAAAGGCGAGAGTGGTGGATGCTTGGAATGCCCTCCCGCGGGAGGTGGTGGAGATGAAAATGGTAACGGAATTCAAAAATGCATGGGATAAACATAAAGGAATCCTGATCAGAAGGAATGGATCCTCAGAAGCTTAGCGGAGATTGCGTGGCAGAGCCGGTGGGGGGAGGCGGAGCTAGTGGTTGAGAGGTGGGGTTAGTGCTGGGCAGACTTCTATGGTCTGTGCCCTGAAAATGGCAGATACAAATCGTCAGGTATACACATAAAGTAGCACATATGAGTTTATCTTGTTAGGCAGACTCGATGGACCGTACAGGTCTTTCTCTGCCGTCATCTACTATGTTACTATGACTTTATTATAAAGACCCAACAAGGGCCATGTTTCAACATCAAAGTGCCTGCATCAGAGGTTGCAGAAAAACTGTTGATGTTAAAAAACATACAGTATATATCATCAATAGTGACAAGAAAATCCTGCCAAAATGCCGAGATTCCAAATGCTTCTTCCATTAATAGACCTTAGTCCTGTGCACTGGAAGCGTAGTTTAAAAAATCACCAAACTTGCCAAAAAGCAAAATCAAGAACAGGTGTATATTGTGAACTGGTCATCCTTCCAGGACCTGGCCAGGGCTGACCCTGCTTAGCTTCCTTCACAAATGTTCACCACCACCAGGCTTGCTTAGCTTCCTTCAGAAATGTTCACCAACCTCAGGCTTCTTATAAGCAAAGGTTTTATTAGTTACCATTTAACATCATCTTTATGGCTCATTTCTGCTTTCACTCAAACATTCCTTCTTCAACTTAAACATAGTAAAAAGGCAGTTACTCAGGGTCTTCTAATTAAACCCTTTCCATACTTAAAGCAGTGCCTCAAACTTTCACAGTTCAAACAGCCAAACCAAAGCATTTACTTTCTCATTTAAAGACTTTCTCTGCTGGTAGTGCAGCTGTCACCTCTTCAGCAGATAGTTTCAAAAAGTCCACAGAGTTCAGCCAGCACCTTCAAGGGGATCTTCTTCCTCAAACTGCCAGGTCCCAGCTTCTTCCTTCTCTTTCACTACTCAGGCAGGTATAAGGTGGTTAATTAGCTTCTCCACCCCTTCGGGCTCTTCCCCCTAATTCCAGGCAGGATCCAGCCCCTAACTACCTACACCTGTTTCCAGACCAGGACTCTCCTTGGTCCTAGCAACCTCCACCTGGACATTCCCCTACCGGCTCCCCTAGTGGACTCCTCAATAATGACATGACCTGGTATTTTTCCCCCATTTCTATGGGAACAGCGCCACCTAGTGGCCTACCCAGGACAGGACAGCCCCTTACTCTTCACAATATATGCTGTAACACTTCATACCATATGTAATGTTTATATTGTTGGGCAGACTTGGACAGTACAGGTCTTTATCTGCCGCCATCTACTATGTTAATGCCGGCTGCAGACAACAAACATGCTGCTCACCATCAGCTGAATATCGGGCTCCTATATGTGCACTTATATGTGTAAATGCTAGTATGACAACCAAGAAATATTCTGCAAATACCTGCTTAATTTACACAATGTGTATTTGCAAGGGGTGGAGCATGGTAAGATATAGGCAGGGCTCCCATTCATGCACATAACCTACTTTCCTTTATAGAGCGAACTTTATAGAGCGCCCTCCAGGCATCTAATTGAAGGCATCCAGTTACAGAATTGTCCCTTTCATTTAGATGATGTTCATATTGTTTAAAACCAAAACATTGAACCTAGGGGTTAATAAAACTTTTTCATGTTGTGGAACTGGTATTCAGAATCTCTGTGTTCTTGCTTTTAACACATGCATTTTTGTGTGCTCCTCCAGTACTGAGCTTTATCAAACAATCTGCTTTTACACTTATGTGTAATCCTGTCCACAGTCTGCCTTTTCCTGTAGTCACAGAGAGGTTGCCATGGGCAGCCACAGCCATTTTCATATGGCAGTCTGGTACCTGCCAAACTTTCTCATAAGAAATAAATTAGGCTGAGTAATTTTTTTTGTTACATTTGTACCCCGCGCTTTCCCACTCATGGCAGGCTCAATGCAGCTTACATATTATATACAGGTACTTATTTGTACCTGGGGCAATGGAGGGTTAAGTAACTTGCCCAGTCACAAGGAGCTGCCTGTGCCTGAAGTGGAAATCGAATTCAGATCCTCAGTTCCCCAGGACCAGAGTCCACCACCCTAACCAATTTCTACCCTAAGCAGAGCATTCATCCCCTGCTGAGTCCAGATAACAGTATAATTTGCTTAAACCTCATATTCATTAAATACAGAAGGCAGAAAATATATATACAAGTGGTTACAAACAAAAAGGCAGAAGTGGAACATAAACTGTTGCTGGCACATAAAGCAAAAGCTGGTGATAGTAGCCAGTTGCTGGGGCGTCTGTTCATCCCTGATGTGTTTCTTATAGAGAGCTGTGCACACACATACCAGGCAGCCCCTGATCTCTCCCCTCTCAGTGCCCTGCATCTCTTCCTTGTTCTTGAGGGGTAGGATGGTAACTTGGATAAGATTCTTACCTTCTCTTTCTTGGTGTAGTGCCTTGTGAGAAGCTGAGTTAAATGGAGACCATTTGGTTCAATGAGCTTGTGTCAGAAGGAAGAGGAGGGCTTTTTCCGACCTCTGTTGGAAGGACTGTAAGAACTAACAGGCCAACTCATTTCCTCCTCCAAACCACTTCCTCCTGCATTAGTCACTCGGCAGCATGTGCCTGGCTCAAATCTGTAGTCAGAGAAATTTTTTATAAATTAACAGAGAGAGAGAGAGAGAGAGAAACCAGGATACACAATAAAAAAATAACAAGAGATTTGAAAGAGAAACCAAGGCAATGAAACAGAAGGACAAAGACAAAGAAAGGTAGAATGAGATGTAGCTCACACCTTTCTCAGGAGTTCAAGTTGAGTTGCCTTCAGGTACTCAGGGCCGTGCCTAGGGTCTCTGGTGCCCCCCTGCAGACTATCAGTTGGCGCCCCCCCTCCCCCCGTGTGGCACATGATGCAAAGGAAATAGTGTAATCAGCTTTGCTCACGCTCAGTTATCAGTGCTTCACTGGGACTTTGATGGAAATAGTCATGGCCAACTCCCAGTTTCCGCACCACTGAGCATCAGAAGCTGTACAGGTCACTAACCTCGCCCTTCACTCCCGTGAAGTGAAGGGGGAAAATAATCTAAAAATTGGATTAATCCTGACTTTGGGAAGAACCAGACCTACTAGTACCATTAAGTAATTTTGTATAATATGAAAGTGAAATTAAAATAACATTTGTCAACGTTAAAACCCAGACTTTTGACTCTTTTACCAGTTTCCTTTACTGTACAGACACCTTAACAAAAAGAATAACCCTTTAACCTGTATTTGTCTCTCTTTCAGATTCTTCACCATTACCGTCACAGACCAGAAACATTCAGGTAAGTTATGTTTCTCAATACCCCCCCCCCCTTATGTGAGTGTAAACGTATAGTCCTTAAATATACCCTTTGTATCTGCAACCCGTGTATATTTCTCTTAAGAATTTGATTCTTTGTTCCACTTTTCTTTTCCAGGTATCTCTAGGATCTTCACTCCCGCGAGACTTAAGGTAAGTGTGTTCACTGACTGTTTATGTTTATTGTATTCCTTTACTACCCTTGTTTCCACAATAGTACTTAGCTGTAGTGCAGCAATTGTCCACGGAATCTTTCTTGCGGTGGGGCCCAACTATTCTTCTGGAATGGTTGCTCTTTTCTCCATGCAGTCTTCTGGCTACACCTCACACTTAACAAAATAAGCGGAAGCAAAACCTTGTCTTCCTACTTTTCTTCTTAAGGAAATTCTATTAATAAATGACATTAACAAATAACTGGGGGCCGCTATCTTAAGTAAAATAAAATTAATTTAAATACCCTTCCTTTTTCAAACCTGAACTATGTCTTTTTTATTCCCTAAACTCAACCTGTGTGTTTGATCTCTTTCAGCAGTGCAGCACAGCTCTCCACATTCCGCTGACAGGCTTACTCCCCAACATTCCACTCCTTTTCTCTCCCTGCACACATACAGCCTTTAAAATTTCTTTTCTCTTTTCCCACTTAAGATTCCCAAAACCCAAATTTAATCACACTCAACACTGTCACCTAGCTTCCCATCTACCCTAATTAATCTTACTTCCTCACTCACCCACCCACCACTTTCACTCCCAAAACATCCAAACTCAAAAATTCTCAAGGAAGCACTCTTCACTTTAAGCTTTTACTTCCACTAGGATGTTCCCTAATTACCCTTAATTATCAAATTTCCCTAAGAATATTCTTTCCCTCCTTTTCTCCCAAAATCACTCCCTTCCACTCACAGACATTGCAGCGCTTCCTCACTCACTGAAGACCAAACCCACTCTGCCAAACTGTCAGCCAAGCCGTCTCCCAGGTTACCGGACCTAGGCTGGGTTCCAACCCCCCCTAGCCAATCAGAGACTCCCCAAAAAATTCTATTTTTTTTTCCTTGTACAGTTTGGAATGTTCAACCCCAAGCTACATCTCCATTTTATTTTTATTTTTCCCATTGATTATAATGGGAAATTGCAAAAATGTAAATTTTAAAGTCATTTTCCACCCAAAATATCCCAAATGTCACCCAAAACACAAGCACAACCCCTTCCGCTACTCTATAAACTTAATTTTTAAATTTACCCTTAATTTACGCCTGCCCGACTATTTTCTATCACAAGACCCCCCCAAAAAACCCAAAATTGAATTAAACTTCTATCAAAAACTAAAACAGCTCCTTTTCTATATGTCACCTCGAATTCATTAATTTTAACCCTTTCCATACCCTTATTTTAACTCTTTCACTAAAACTATCATTTAAAATAGTTAAACCCCAAAACCAACACACCAGAAAAATCACTAAAAATTCTACGATCACAAAACTGAAAACCCCATTCAAATCCGACAAACCCCTAATTTTAAAAAATCAAAAACTGCATTTTCACATTTAAAAATTAAACTAATTAAAATTTTGAGTTAAAACCCCCTTACCTTGAAATAGATTTCCCCCTCTCTCGACGCCTGCCCTCGGATCCGGTCCTGCTGGTGAACTCACGAAATTGGATCAAAAACAAAAAAAAATGCCCCAAAAGCGGCCATTTTCCCGGAGCTCCGGTTAAAAATTGCGTATTTCCCTACTCCTTCCCCTGTGTTACAGCCCACTGCACCCCCCTTCCGCGACCCAGTCGACCCCCCTTCTCGGCAAAAACCGTCCCCCGCCGCCGTCCAGTACCTGTGCTGACGGGGGACCCCAACCCCCGCCAGCCGAAGTCCTGTGCTGGCCTTCGCGCCGTTGCTTCTTCAATGATCTTCAGTTCAAGTTCCTCTGCGTGCATCTGATGTCAGATGCACGCAGAGCAACTTGGACACAAAATCATTGAAGAAGCAACGCCTCGAAGGCCAGCACAGGACTTCGGCTGTTGGGGGTTGGGGTACCCTGTCAGCACAAGTACTGGACGGTGGCGGGGGACGGTTTTCGCTGAGAAGGGGGGGTCGACTGGGTCGCGGAAAGGGGGGGGGTGAAAACGGAGGGACAGCAGAGTCTGGAACAGTGAGGGAGGGAGGGTGGGGGATGGCCTTGCTAGCGCCCATTTCCTTCCCTTTTGAAACGGGCATTTTTTACTAGTTTTTTATGATTTTTAACCATGAAAATGATCGCTCACCACTTGCCACACTGACAGGAATTGTCAGCAATATTCTTAGAAACAAATTGCTATACATTGCAAAATAAGATAGCAGATGTAAATTCTCAAAGTGGACATATTCCAAACACTAAAATGAAAATAAAATGATTTTTCTCTACCTTTGTTGTCTGGTGACTTTCTTTTTCTGATCATTGATAAGTCTCTGACTCTAAAGTTTAGTAATTTCATTAAAGCAAATATATTTTCACATATCACAGACTCTTCCCTATCCAAGGAGAATCTTTATATAAAAACAAACACCAAAAAAACCCAATCAGATTTTCACTTACCAGCTCTTCTACACTACGTCAGCTAAACTTCCTCTGAAACTACTGTTGGAACCATCAGCTAATGAAATGGCTATTAGCTGTAGCTATCGGATTACCTGATAATTATGCAAACATCATTGCAGTCATGCCCTCCTCTCGGTGTACAAGCTCAGAGAAAAAAAAACAAAAACTTTGAACCACTTACAGATTTTAACAATTACATTATTTAGTTTTTATTTCTCCCCAGTCTCACTTGCACACCTCCCTCCAAACCTGGCTGTTCTCTTTAATTTGAATGTTGTTCAAGCTCACCCTGAATGAGGAGTTCATCCCACAACAAAGACATAAATAGCACTGGTTGTATTCTTTCAAACAACTTCAGCAGAGCCTGCCTGCCTCAGTAAGCACTGTGGTCAAAGAGGGGAGGGCAGGGGAGAGAGGAGAATCACAGCTTCAGGTAAAACAATTTGCAAGTGAGCTGACCTCAGGAAACAGTAGGCACCTTCCAGAGGTTGGCGCCCCCCTGCGGTGCTTACCCCGCTCACTGTGTTAGCACGGCCCTGCAGGTACTGTAGGTATTTTCCTCACCTCACCCATAGGAGCTTGCACACTAACCCCCAATATTCAAAGGCATTTAACTGTCCAGGATCAGCACTTGGCCGGTTAAATGCCACATGCAGGCTTATTTTCGAAAGAGAAGGGTGCCCATCTTTTCGACACAAATCGCAAGATGGGCATCCTCACAGGGTCGCCCAAATTGGCATAATCGAAAGCCGATTTTGGGCGTCCTCAACTGCTTTCTGTCGCGGGAATGACCAAAGTTCACGGGGGGGGGGGGGGGGGAGGGTGTCGGAGGCGTAGCGAAGGCGGGACTGGGGCGTGCCTAACACATGAGCGTCCTCGACCGATAATGGAAAAAAGAAGAGCGTCCCTGAAGAACACTTGGACAACTTTACCTGGGCCTTTTTTTCTTACGACCAAGCCACAAAAATGTGCCCTAAATGACCAGATGACCACCGGAGGGAACTGGGGATGACCTCCCCTTACTTCCCCAGTGGTCATTAACCCCCTCCCACCCTCAAAACAAAATTTAAAAAAATATTTTTTCCAGCCTCTATACCAGTCTCAAATATCATACCCAGCTCCTTGACAGCAGTATGCAGGTCCCTGGAGCAGTTTTAGTGGGTGCAGTGCACTTCAGGCAGGCGGACCCAGGCCCATCCTCCCCCCCCCACCCGTTACACTTGTGGTGGTAAATGTGAGCCCTTCAAAACCCACCACAAACCCACTGTACCCACACCCATAAGGGCTATGGTAGTGGTGTGGGGAGTGGGTTTGGGGGTGGTTTGGGGGGCTCAGCACACAAGGTAAGGGAGCTATGCACCTGGGAGCAATTTATGAAGTCCACTGTAGTGCCCCCTAGGGTGCCCATTTGTTGTCTTGGCATGTCTGGGGGACCAGTGCACTATGAATGCTGGCTCCTCCCACGGATTTGGTCGTTTCTGAGATGGGCGTCTTCGGTTTCCATTATCGCCGAAAATCAGGGATGACCATCTCTAAGGACGACCATCTCTAAGATTGACCTAAATTTCGCGATTTGGGCATCCTCGACCATGTTATCGAAACAAAAGATGGACGCCCATCTTGTTTCGATAATATGGGTTTCCCCGCCCCTTTGCCGGGACGTCCTGTGAGGACGTCCTCAGGAAAACTTGGGCGCCCCTTTCAATTATGCCCCTCATAGCCAGCTATCTGCCAATATTCAGCTAGACATGGCTGGTTAGTGGCAGTAGATAGCTGGCTATACCAGCTGATAAAACCATCTATCCACCAATTTTCGGAGCATGTAATCCGTTGGGTTGGTCGTGAACCCTTGGGCCCTGGCCGAGGTCAGCAGGGCGCCGACCCAGGCCAAGGGGAGACCGACCCACCACCACACACACCCCAGCTACACAATACTCCTAAGCTACCCCTCCCCGCAGTCCCTCAGGAAGAAGGGAAATAGGCAAACAGGCGGGCCTCGCAGCCGAACCGGAACCCACGCACACAGAGAGGCTCATTTTCAAAGCACTTAGCATTACAAAGCTCCATAGGTTTTATGGAACTTTGGAAGGCTAAGTGCTTTGAAAATATGCCTCACAGCCACTCGTACGGGCCTCACGGCTGAACAGGAACCCAGACACACACAGGAGGGGGTGAAAGAACCCAGAGGGCCCCCCCCCCCCCCCGGGCCCCAAGATGCCAGACACACGCTGAACACCAGCGATAGGGCAGAGGGAGAAACAAAAGAACCAGAGCGGGCCACGCACACCCAGGGGTCTAGCGCAGGACAGGGGAACTAACACAGCAACCCCCCCCCCCCCCCCACACACACACACAAGGATTAGGAAGCCCCAGGCAGAAACCAGAGGAACCAGACACAAATGGAAGGCAGAAAGCCTTTGCCTCAAACCCACTGCAGACAGAGGCAAACAGAACACAAAGGGTTAAGCTTGTAGAGCCAGCCGGCACACCAGGGAGAGAGAGAGTTCCATAAATCAGCAAACAAACAGAGAGAACGCTTCCCGAGGAGGCAAACACACTGACAGAGGCAGGAACACAATACACACAGTACACAAAGGGTTAAACTCACTGAGCCAGCAGGCCAGGACACTGGAAAGAGAAATCCTTAGAGTAAACAAACAACCTGAGAGGGAGAGGACAGGATGCTCTCAGACAAGCAGCCAAGCTGAGACAGAGCTGAACAAAGCCCAGCCCCCACTGAGGAACAAGCAGCTGGCTTCCCACAGAGAACGGCAGCCAAGGAAGGGAAGCCCAGCTGGAGGCAAAAGAACTAATTATACACACACCAGACGCTGCACCCCAGCTAACACAAACAAAGGGAAAGGAAAGAAATCCCTGAACAGGGAACTCAGATCAAAGTCAGAGCACAGAGCACTTTCTGACCAAGAACTGTGGCTATCAAGTCACCACAAAAGTGTAAGTAACGCAAAAGCAGAGGGACTCTTCAGCTGCAGGCTAAAGTACTATCCCCTGACATCAGCACAAACCCTGGCAGCCAATCAGAAGAGACGTCCCCCCTCCCCCTCAGCCAAACCGGCAGAATCATAACACTGCTTAAATTTAGTGGCCATATTTGGCCGCATGCAAGGCAGGTTTATCTTTGGCTGTTTTGACTTTGACCGTTCAGGGCTGAATATCGGCTTTGCCAGCCAAAAGTAAACCGGATATTCAATGCTTTGTCTTTGCTGGTAAATAAAAATGTTAGCAATTCACTCTTGGACTTATTCTGGCAGTCTAACAGAAGCAGACTGTTTGCAAACATGTCTATAATGATGGAAATTATACCCACTCTGCAATAATACCTTCATTTGACTGCTTGCACTCCATTACCCTTTTTCTGACATGCAATGTTACTCATGTGGCAGCATCATGTGAAATGTCCTTTGAAAATGGGCAGCCTGTGATGTTGAGATCTCAGGGCATGGAACCAAAAATATCTGCCCAATATTCAATCTCCATGTGGTGTCATTTGCATACTTTCTTGCGCCAGCTCTATAAGAATGAAAGCGGAAAACATCAGCATTTAAACATTTGCCAAAAAATGCTTATTACAGACTGAAAATATATTGTGAGCACTTTAGCAGAACTACTGGCAGACAAGAATAGCCTTGTACAAAAATAAACTACTATACAATCTTTATCTAACATCCAAGCCTTCAGTGGATGAGGCCATCATATATAGCTATTGGTGTTACTCCACCACCCGAGCCATTGCCACCACCACCCCCAATCCATGCCTTGTGTGTCTTTACTATCTCCCACTGCCATTTCACACTAGTCAGCAAACTCAGAGCCAGTGGTCAAAGGAGCATCATCTTTTGCAGGCATGGATTTTGTCACTGGAGGAGGGGCTGACTTTATCCATCCCTCTCTATCAAGCACTTGTTGGCCCTTTCACTCGGCATCCACCTAAGGTGTCAGAATTTGGAAGTGACAGAGCAGCATTTATATTCTACTGTCAGTTTAGAGGTGGACCTTTCAGCCCAAGCCTGTACTTGGGGCCTTCTACTTCTTGTACCCTTCAACAGGAAGTTGGAAGTTTATCTCAGAAGGTGCAGGCTATGGCATACCTTGCTAGACCTGTGCTTAATGCTCCATGCCACACTGACTTGTATGCTACAGTATCCTTTGATGCTTCACAGGCTTTCTGAATTGGGTATTGGTAGAAGTGTCTTGAAATGGTTTTCTGAATTTCTGGGTAAGAGATCATATTTTGTCTATAAAAATGGAACATTTTCTGATTCTTGGCTACCTGTTTGTGGAGTCTCTCAGGGGTCTTCACTGTCTCCTTTACTGTTTAATGTTTATATAAACCCTTGGGTGCTTGGAAATCAAATAATGATCTATGCAGATGATATTATTGTTATGTCCTGCTTTAGACACATTTCAGAATGTGTTGTTAATGTTAAAGGAAAATATGAATTTGATTGACCTCATGAGCTAGAGCTAACTTTTTGAAGTTAAATAAACAAAAGACTAGTGTGGTATGGTTTGGGGATTACAATTCTTTGCCCCCAAAATCCTTATGTTTAGCTTGGCGACCTGCGCGGCAGGACAGCCGAACGGACAGTAGAGTTACTGGTCCGCAGGACTGCGGAGTGGACAACAATCTGGACGTGATCTTTTGATACTGGCCAGCTCAGAAGTAGCGTTTAGAGTCCACGGCTGACAGTCCTATATACGAAAACGCGAGATTGGTAAGTTTTACTTTTGTTTAAAATCTGCTTTCTAATTTGTTCTTCTTTTATATTTATTCTGTTTCTTGTTTATATTTTTTCTATTTTTTCTTCTTCCTTTCTGTTTTTCTATCATTATCAGAATACAATGGCGGATGATAATGAAAATATTAATACTTTAGAGATATCTGATGTTCAATATACCTCGTATGTAGACTGCACTCAAATGTGTACACCTTTGCAACATGTATATGAAGCTTTTCCGTTTGATAAAAAGCAGCTTTTGCAGATACATGCTAAATGGATTAAATATGCACAGAAGGACTCTTTTCTGGGCTGGCCCCAGAATGGGTCCTTCGAGAGGCATTGTTTGTTCCAATTGCTAAAATATATTAGAGATCATAAGAAAGGTAAATCGCTTGTTAAACATTTACATTATTGGAACCTGTTTTCGGTCACAGCTGATATGTGGCACCATGATAAGAAAGAATGTACAGAAAAAGCTATAAAACAACAACAAGACCAGGAAAGGGCACGAGTGGTGGTGGAACCGGTAACTCCAATAGCTCCGCCACCTTATGACTCAGATAGTAACAAAAAGAGCGAAGTTGTTAGTTCATTATATCCCTTACAATCATTAAAAGAATTAGAAGCAGCAGCAGAAGAGGAAGGTGATGAAGTAGCTGTAGGATATAAGGGGTGGAAGACAGGAGTAAAAAAGTCAGAATCTAAACCAAGTAAAGATAAGGAAAGACCTAAAAAGCCGATAGACTGTTCCCCCGTTAAGGAGACAGGCGAAAATTTATTAGAAGATATAGACACATTACCAGGAGATGAGGCTGATATTCAAATTAAGGGTTCCTTTACTATGAAAGGTAACATAAAGGTTATGGAAAAAAAGTATAAAGATGAGACAGGTGATGACGGTGATGATGGAAGTTCACAGGGAGCATGTGGAGGTGTTAAAATGGGAAAACAGAGGGATGTACCTAGTGGAGAAAAGGTAGAGAAATGGAATTCGGATAAAAGTATGTTTATAGAAGCCATATTAGGATCTATGGCATCAGGAAGTGTGACAGAATATGGTTATGGTTTTTGGAATGAATTGGTAGGGTCGTTTCTGACAGCCAAAGTTCCCTTACCATGCCATACTAAGGGCCCGGCTGAGTTACAAGATTTGAATAAACTACAGAATGCAATTGTTAGAAAGGGAAAAGATTGGGAAAATCATGAAAGACTAATAAGAGGAATAAAAATATGGCGAGAGATTGCACAAAGATTCCTTGAGAAAGAAAAAGAGGAAGGAGAAACAGATATACAAACTGTTTGCCCTATATTTTACACGAACAGATGCAATAGGGAATGCTACACGGGTTACAAACCATATAACCCTATAGATATTAGCACTATGACAAATAAACTTCCGAATATACAGAAGGGTGCCCGAATTTGGCTGGAACAAAATGGATACCTTAACTGCAGGAACTCAGTTAGCTGTGGGGGATTTTAAAGCATTCTGTACAGCAGCAGGAGTAAGCCTGGCACAATTGGCACAACAGAGTCAAAATCCAGCATTACTTATTGCATACGCAAGATGGGGTTATGTTTTCAGGGCAGGCAACGTAGGGAATAAGTGCAGCATTACAGGTTATGTTTCCAACTGAAGTAGATTTCTCCGCAATAACAACATCTAAATGGGATGGTAAGAGTGATTTCACAGGACATTTGACCAAATGTATGCAGATATATAAGGCACAGACAGGGGAAGATGCGGACGTGGCTCCGGCATCCGCTATATTTTTGCATTTGTTTTTTGCTACTTTACCTATGAAAATGAGAAAAAACCTTGACAATGTAGTAGCATTAGCTACAAAACCATGGCCAGAAATACGAGCTACTTTAATTCATTTTAGTAATATTCATATGAAAATGCTCGAGACTCCAGTAAAAGATCATCATAAGTCGTCAGAAAAATTAATGACAATGCAAATAAAGGAGCTTGAGGATAAAATGGAAAAAGCATTTGCGAAAGCACAAAAGGCAATTTATTATATGACTCCTCAATACCCCAACATGCCGCAACAGATGCCGTATCAGCCATATCAATCACAATATCAGCAGGGATACATGCCTAGAGGCAGAGGAATGAATAGGGGACGAGGAAGAGGATGAGGTTTAAGTCAGCCTCACCAAATAGGCGTGCAAATGTACAATGCTGGACTTGTCAAAACATGGGACATTATTCAAATGAGTGTCCTATGAGAGTAGGGCAGATGATGCCTATATATATAATCCAGGACCCCAAAATCAAGGGCTAGTCCCTCAGATGCAGACGATAGGACAAGTAGTGGGACCTGTGGGGGGTAACAATAACCCATCAGTGCCAGTAGCCCAGAACCAACAGGTACAAATACCAGCACAACCACAAATACAACAACAATTCCCGGTGTGGGACAATGAACAAGATGAAACAGATAATTGTTACTAACTAACTGCAGGGGGGAATGATGATTTTTCTTTTTCTTTAAATAATGATGAACCCTTTTTAATACTGAATATAGGTCCTGAAAAGATACCAGTATCCTTTTTAATTGATACAGGGGCAACTAAATCAGTGCTTTTAAAAAAGGTAAAAGGGATAATAATGAGTAAAGAAGTAAATACTTTGATAGGATTTGAAGGAAAGAGACAGGATAAAAAGGTTACAATGCCTACAGAAGTAACATTGAATATTCAAAATGACCAGTGTAGGAATGTTAGTCGTTCAGCGACAGTTCAATTTGTGCTATCTGAAAATTGCCCAGTAAATTTATGTGGTAGGGATTTGCTTACACAATTAGGCCTCACGCTCAAATTCCCAATTGAAAAACAGAGTTTGTTGATTTCGCTGGTACAAGATATAGTATGTAAGGAGGAAACAGATGATGAAGAACAAATGTTAAAAGAATTGCCAGAAGAAATATGGAGTACAGATGCTGATCCCTATGGAAAAGCAAAATGACTCCACATGTTATTAAATTATTGAAGGAGGGAGAAGGACCAAAGTTAGATCCATATCCAATTAGGCCAGCACTTTTAGAAAAAACAATGCAACACATTAATAAATTGTTACAACATGGCATAATTGAACCATCTGTTTCTCCATTTAATACTCCGTTATTTCCTGTACCTAAACCAAATGGAGATGTGAGAATAGTCCATGACTTACGTGGATTAAATGAATTAGTTAAAGCCCAGTATTCCATATGTCCAAATCCACTGACCTTACTTCAAAGTCAGCCTATTCATAATTTTAATTCTGTAATTGATCTATCTAATGCTTTTTTCGCTATTCCCCTCGCTGAAGAGTCAAGAGATTTAACATCATTCATAGTTGAGAATAAACCATATAGATGGACCATATAGAAAGTCCATCTGTCTTTTTTAAACAAATATTAAAAGATCTGACTGATTTTCGGAACTATTTGCCTGATAATATTTCCTTGTTTGTCTACGTTGATGATATTTTATTATCAGCACCGACTAAAGAGGAGTGTCTGCACTGGACTGAGAAATTGTTTCAACAACTGCTTCAAGCAGGATACAAATGTAATAGGAACAAATGTGTTATAGCACGAACACAAGTGACATTTTTAGGACAGACAGTGTCAGGAACCTCCAAAATAGTAACAAGGGAGGTGTTGCAGGAAATTTTGAAATCACCAATACCACAAACCTTAACTCAGCTTAGGGGATTGTTGGGATCTTTTAATTACTGTAGACAATGGATTCCAAATTATTCACAGATTGTAGCACCACTTTATCGACATTTAAGGGTACCGGCTGGTACTGCCTTAAAAGCTGCTATACAATTGACAGAATCTGACATCAGTATTATTAAAATAATAGTACAACACTTATCACAGTATAATCCTCTAAGTACGGTAGACCCCCACAAGAAGGTTCACATTTGGGTTAAAGATATAGGAACCTCATGGGCAGCAATGGTGAATCAAGAACCGGAATTCGTGAAACCTGTTTCCTTCCTTTCAGGTACCTTTAGTGCTGTAGAAAAAGGTTTGCCCGAAATACCAAGACAACTAGTGGCACTAGTGGCTGCAATAGAAAAATGGAGAGCTGTTATGCCATACAGCCCCATTATCCTGCATACTAATCATACCATACACCATATGTTGTCACAAAGTCAAGCAGCTCTTACTAGTACCCGATATGGGAAATATCAAGCAGTTTTAATAGGTCAGGATATAGATACCAAACCCATGACTAAAGAACAGAACAAACAAATGGATTTGGTTTTCCAGATGGAAATTGAAGTAGAGAAACAGATAGAAAAATTACTTGATATACCTTCTTTGCAGTTACTTACATTTTCTCCACTACCCAAGGAAGAGGGAGATCATTGGTTTACCGATGCAGCTCAGACAGGCAGTAAAACATCGTTTGCAGCATTAAAAACTATTTTATATGCGGTAGACATAAAAGTTGAGAAAAAGGTTCAATACCAAGCACCAGAAGGTACTTCTGCCCAAGAAGCAGAACTAATGGGAGTGTGTATGGCTCTAAAAGAAACAGAAAAGACAAGGTCCTGTACTATTTATATAGATAGTGCATATGTAGTGAGCTCATTGCAATATCATTTACTAAAATGGAAAAGACGGGGATTTCTAACGGCAAATGGAAAACCCCTACAACATAGCCAAACTTGGCAACAAGTTTTACAAATATTAAGTGAACGAGAGGGTTATGGTACAAGGACTGCAATAGTGTGGGTGGCTGCACATACAGGTCAGGATACTATGGAAGCTAGAGGTAATGAGTTGGCAGATAAAGCAGCTAAAGAGGTATTACAAAACAAAATCTTAATACAAACACGTTCATGAGAGCATATGAGGTGCGATACTCCCTACCCTCCAGATCCAGGTCAGATAAGAGTTAAACCTACAGAACAAGAAAGAATACAATGGGAAAATTTGGAATGTAAAATGGATACGGGAAAAACAAAATGGGTACATCCAAATGGGAAAATTTGCATGACTACATCTGAGCTAATAAATAACTTTTATAATTGGCATGTTACATTGCATTTATCCGCGTCAGACATGAGCAAGGCTATGGAGGCCATATTTTGGCATCCAAGAATACTTGCTTATGCCACACGCATTGTATTAAATTGTATGGTTTGTTCTAAAAATATAGTACATCGAGGACCAGTGATTTCTCCCGGATCCATTTCAATTCCTTCAGGACCAGGAGTAGAATGGCATCTGGATTTTACAGATATGGTAATACCGGTAAAAGGTAAAAGGTATCTTTTAGTCTGGGTGGATGCTTTCACTAAATGGATAGAAGCATTTCCTTGTACAAAGGAAACAGCACAAGTGGTGATAGATACGTTTCTACACCATATTTTGCCAGCACATGGATGCCCAAAGAAATTGGTCACAGATAATGGAAGTCATTTTGTGAATGCCTTAGTAAAGGATATGACAAGACTCTGTGGAATATTACACAGACAAGTAGCAGTTTATAGGCCAACCTCTAATGGACTAGTAGAAAGATACAATGGCATCATCAAAACTAAATTACGTGTGCTACTAAAAGCACTGAATAAAGCAAATGAGAAAACTTATACGTGGTTGGATGTGTTACCACTGGCTGTATTACAAAAAAGAAGCCATCCTAGTTCTTGTTTGCAAATTTCACCTTTTCAGCTACATACAGGACGAGATCCCAGAGGGATACCTGTAGTAGATATAGAACCATCAACTGAAGGTGTGACACGGTATTGGAACCAAATCAATCCAATAATAAAATTGACAAGGGATATAGTAATTAGAGAGTCAAAAAAATTACCTAACATGATATTTTGTTCTCATTTTTCAGTAGGTCAGAAAGTTTTAAGGAAAAACTTCACACACAAGACTTGGAAAGATCCAATCTATGTCGGACCATTTGAAATAAAAGAACTCACCCATACTGCTGCACGATTAAGTGGTCATACTACCTGGGTGCATTTATCCGATATAAGACGTGTCAACGATACTGGTACTGAATGATTGAAATGGCACTCATCTGGAGTATCGTTGTGGTACATTTTATGGTTCTGACACGGGTTACAACCAATGAAGTGATGGGGAGTTGGACAATAAAACCCCACCGTACAACTAGACAACAAGATAATGTTACCTGTCATAATGGGACTACATGTATATTATGGAATTGTTTTCTAACTTGTAGAATATGGAAAAGGAAAGAAGTAAAAATTAATAATGTGCACAACATGACAAACGTAATGTACAGTAGAGTACAACAAAGGGAAGTATAGAAAGGAAAGGTAATATGCTTAAAACTTCTAACCACAAATGCAGTAAAAGGAGAACTAAGGAAGGATAAAAACACTTGAAAGAAAATGTTCTTTAGCTATGACGGCCTAGGGAAATAGAGTGAAGAGACATACCACATCTAAACCTAGCTCAAACACGCTAATAGAACTATAGTGTTGTGAACACTGTAAAACAGTGTTCAAGGGAGGTTTGTATAGAAAAAGAATGGAAAACTACAGGAGGCTTGTAAAAAGCTGAGACCTTGCAAAGGAATGTGCACATGATCAGTGGAATACTGAGCAGTGCAGAAAAACAAACCTTGCCTTAAGAACAGATAATGTCTGGGGTCTGCTGATTTGTGGTTAGAGCAAAGGGCAAGGGAAAGATAAGGGAAAATAGTTGAATGAATAGCTTAAGTTAGAGACATGCTGTGTATATAAGAAAGATAGAAAACACTGTTAGCAAGCAACTTCATCTCTGTATAACTTGCTTCCTATGTAAAATTATTACATAGCTCTGTCATGGTATTGACAGTTGAATAAAAGAAAGATTGTTACTATACTATTGGGAGTCTTGTACATAATTATTCACAATATAGAAATAGAAGGGAATTTAACAAGAACCAGGAGAGGACAGAGCCTTGGAACCCAAAAGAGGACAGCCTGGGAAGAAGTAAATCATGATTGACAGTGTCAAACGCAGCGGAAAGATCGAGGAGGATGAGGATGGAGTAGTGACCTCTGGATTTGGCCAGGAGCAGGTCATTGCAAACTTTAGAGAGTGCCATTTCTGTCGAGTGCAGAGGGCGAAAACCGGATTGAAGTGGATTGAAGATGGCATGAGAGGAGAGAAAATCAAGGCAGCGGCTGTGAATGGCGCGCTCAAGTATTTTGGAGAGGAAGGGTAAAAGAGAGATGGGGCAGGTAGGGTCAAGTGAAGGTTTTTTGAGGAGAGGTGTGACAACGGCGTGCTTGAAGGTGTCAGGGACAGTTGCAGTGGAGAGAGAGAGGTTAAGGATGCGACAGATGGAGGGGGTGACAGTATGGGAGATGGTGTTGAGTAGGTTGGTGGGGATGGGATCAGAGGAACAGGTGGTGCATTTCGAGGAGGAAAGAAGGCGGGAAGTTTCATCCTCGGTGATCTCAGGAAAGGAGGAGAAAGAGGCCTGGGTAGGTTGGTTGAGGGAGATGGTTAAAGGGTGGTGGCTTGGTCGTGAACTCAAGGTTGATCTTTTGCACTTTATTGTGGAAGTAGTTGGCCAGTGATTGAGGAGAGAGAGAAGGGGGAGTTGGAGCGGGGGGCACTTTTAGGAGGGAGTTAAGGGTGGTGAAGAGACGACGAGGGTTGGAGCTGAGAGAATTGGTCAATTGGGTGTAATAGTCCTGTTTTGCACGGAATAGGGAGGAGTGGAAGGAGGATAGCATGAATTTGTAGTGGAGGAAGTCTAAATGGGTACGAGATTTCCTCCAGAGGCGCTCAGCGGATCGGGTGCAGGAGCGAAGGTAACGGATGCAAGGAGTCAGCCAGGGCTGGGGATTGGTGCGCTTTGTGGGACGGAAGATGGATGGTGCGAGGGTGTCCAAAGCAGAGGAGAGAGCGGTATTGTAAGCGGAGACCGCTTTGTCGACAGTTTCGGAGGACATGATGGAGGGGAGGAGATTAGAGATAGTAGATGATAAGGTGGAGGGGTCAATAGCCTGGAGGTTCCTGGAGGTGGTGGTTAAAGTTGGACGGGGTGGAGGGGGGGGTGAAGAAGTGTGAATGTGATCAGGTGATGATCGGAGAGAGGAAGAGCTGAGGTGTGGAAATTGGAGGGTGAGCCGGAGGAGGAGAGGATGAGGTCAAGACAATAGCCGTCACGGTGAGTAGGGGTGGTGGAGCACAGCTGGAGGTTGAAGGAGGATGTCAGGGTGAGGAACTTAGAAGCGTGGGGGTCGGATAGGTCATCAGCGTGTACGTTAAAGTCTCCGAGAATGAGGGATGGAGATGAAGAGTCAAGAAAGACGGAGAGCCAAGCATCAAAGTCGGTGAGGAAGGAAGGGAAGGATTTATCAAGGGGGCGGTAAATGACTGCCACTCTGAGTGGTAGCGGGTAGAATAGCTGGATGGAATGGGCTTCAAAGGATGAGAAGCAGTGATACTGCGGTAGGTGGAGGGGTTGGAAACTACAGGAGGGTGAGAGTAGTAGCCCAACGCCTCCGCCGCGGCCAACTGGGCGGGGCATGTGGGAGAAGAGATAGCCTCCATGGCAGAGGGCTGCAACTGAGGCAGAGTATTCCGGGGAGATCCAGGTTTCGGTTAGGGCGAGCAGTTGAAGGGAGCGAGAGATAAAGAGATCGTGGGTGAGAGACAGTTTGTTGCAGACTGAGTGGGCATTCCACAAGGCGCATGAGAAGGGGAGGGAGGAGGGGGTAAGGAGGGGAATAGAGACGAGATTGGAGACATTCCGGAATCGTTTGCAAGGATAGGACGGGGACAGGTGAGGGGGACCTGGATTAGGGTTAATGTCTCCTGCGGATAGCAGGAGGAGGAGCAAGAGAGTGCGGAGGAGGGTGGGGGAGGTCGGGCGACAAAGGCGACGAAGACGGGGTGTACTTAGGAGGAATGGGGATGGGTTAATGGCAGGAAGGAAGTGCTGAAGGTTGAGAGCCAGGAAGGAGGAGGGGGACAAGAGTGATGGTGAGGTGAGGGATGGAGGTGAATAGGGTATTGAATAGGGTTTCTTCACCTTCATATCCTCTGCCACCAACACCCAAAAGTCTCTCTCCTGAGTCGCGCTTACTAATCTCTCCCATCTTATTCATTATCTCTGTTTTGGATTTCTGCACCCCGTGCATCACTCTGCACTTCGTGGCATTAAATTTTAACTATAAATATAAATCTGGAAGAATATCAATGTTAAATATTGCTAAGTCAATTACCAACGTATTTAATTTTACCTTAGCTTAAAAACATTATGAATTATTTTATATTTTTACAATATTTATTTAATGTGCTCAGTTCTATCCCTGCTTACCATGATCTCCCATGAGGGATAAGTGGTAGAATCAATGGAACCATCATTGCATATTAGGCATTCCTTGAATATCCACAAAGTATGTACATACTTATCCAGTATATTAAGCTTCTATAATAAGATCTTGCATGCACTATTGATCGCACACATATCAAACACAATAAGGATCATACGTAATATTGGGACGCCTAAACATTGCATGAATTATTGCTCTTGTTATACAGCTTCTATGAGATCTTATATACTAGATTATGCAGTCATCCTGTTTCTTACTGGTTTCATATATAGGTTCACTGATTCACACTTCCCTCATTGGAATCCCCCATAATACAGTGATTAAACATAATAGTGAAAAAATAAACTAAAAATTTAAGATTAAACCACTTCCCTGTATGTAAATCGCTTTCTCACACTTATCTCATTGTCCCCTGACTCTGGCCGAGTTTCGCTAATGCTTCTTCAAAAGGGGAACTTAATCTCTCTCCCGTTCTCAAGAGAGTCTCGATCTCTTCTTCAAAGCATGCTTCTTCAAATGGGGAGCTTAATCTCTCTTCAGTACACAAGAGAGACCTATACATAGTCATAACAAATCAAACATATAAACGGCGAGTGACCGTACTCACTCGCAAATGCGCAGTAGAGACCTTCTCTGCCCCGCCCCCATGTCAATACGTGATGACGGGGGGCGGAACACAGAGGGTCTGTACTGCGCATTGCTGAGGGAGGGACACCGCCGTCTAACGCTCCCCCCACCCGAGTCGCCGCCGCCACCCACCTTCTACCCGGTCGGGCCCTCGCTCCACTATTGAAACAGCGAGGGTCCGGGAACGCAGAACTGAGCTCTGCTGAGTTGCCGACATCGCCCTTCCTTCTTCTTCTCTGCCTCTGTCCCGCCCTCGACGACGTTACGTCACACGAGGGCGGGACAGGCAGCTGCAGGCAGAGAAGAAGAACGAAGGCCGACGTCGGCAGCTCAGCAGAGCTCAGTGCTGCGTTCCCGGACCCTCGCTGTTTCAATAGCGGAGCGAGGGCCCGGCCGGGTGGAAGGTGGGTGGTGACGGCTCGGTGGGGGGGGGGGGCGCGAACTCGGAGGGGGAGGGGCAGCGGCGAACTCAGCGGTGGGGGCGGGCCTTTCAACCCCCCTTCCTATAATAGCCCGTTTTTACGGGCTCAAAGTCTAGTATAAATATAAATTGTAAGTCACTGTATCTATAAATACAAAACTGCACATTGATATATAATGCTCCATTTTACTCACTTAATTTCTTCTTCAAAACATCTTATGGTCAACCGCCACAGTGGGCGCCCAAACTCCACCACACATCAAGTGTGCAGTGTCAGCTAATTACACTCATGGTCATATTTGAATCCCTAAATAGTGTTTCATATCCTCCGCCTATTGGTCTAATAGCTAACACTTCTCCCTTTGCGTTCACAACCACTCAATGTCCCCTAGGATGTACGGTGTCCCAGAGGAAAATAAAGCATTGTTCTTTTCGGGCCTAAATCTCACCCAAATGGCCGCCTCTAGTCAATACCACCTGTAGTAAAACTGTGTACCGCAACTCTACAACTGTGTGAGAGCATTCCCGCCAATGTGCTGATAATGGTGCCTCCGCTTTTCCTGTTCTAATATTACTTATATGTTCACCAATTTGTATCTTGATCTTGCGTGTTGTTTGTCCAATATAGAACAATCCACAGGGGCACCACACCTGCTGTATTGTAGTCCGTTCTCCAGCTTATAATTGAAAAAGAAAAACGCCTATATTGCGACCCAAATCGGGAGATAGACGTTTATCTCACAAAAACGATTAAATCAGTATAATGGAAACCAAAGTTTCAGTACGTCCGGGTCGCTCGTACGCTCAGAGAGAAACGCCCAAATAAGGGGCGTGTCGGGGGTGTGTTAGGGGCGGTGATACGACCTGGTCGTGTACAACGTATCACGGATAGCGAAATGGATCTGGTTGGGCGGGAGCATGGGCGTCATTTGTTGGACCCCAAATAAAAGCGACCAGAGCAAGGGGGAAACGTCTTTAGACCCAATAGCGCTTGTGTGGAGTTGGAAAGTGGCGAGATCGGTGTTGGGAGAGCTGATTTGTTGGTTGCAGAGAGAAAGTTCAGTGTGTTGAGTACCTGGTACGTTCGTCTGTGTGGCCTGCCTCTGTTGTGACTGACCGTTTGACCTTTCCCTACTCCTACTCCTTGCTCTATCAGTACCTTCCCCTTCCCCTGCCCCTATCCCTCTCCAATCACTGTTCCCACCTGTATATTGTATTCCCTGACCTCCGTTTGTCTCTGTGTTGCCTGTGTGAGTGGAAGAGGGCATGGTGGCTGGCAGTGAGAGGTCTGTGTGTTGTGCGTGTGTTATTACTACTACTAATAATACTTGCACTGCTGAGAAAATGGATGCACTGGTGTCTGGCATGGTAGAGGAAGAGGGCACACACCGCAGGACGTATGCACGGCCCCAAGTCTATAGGCCCCGCACCACCTTCCTACAACTCACTGACCAGCAGTGTCTTACAAGGTTCAGGTTTGATAGGGACACCATTGTGCAGCTTTGTGAGCAGCTGAAAGCCCTCCTTCAGCCCCAGACCCGTAGGAATAACCCCATCCCTGTCCATCTCAAAATCACTTCCTCTCTCTCTGTCCTGGCCACTGGGAGTTTTCAATCTGTATTAGCTGCTAACACAGAGCTCACCCAGGCTTCTATTTCACACTGTCTCACCCAGTTCCTGCATGCCTTTCTAACTCACACCTCTCACTACATCACTTTCCCCACCACCCCCCAGGCCCTGCACACCAACATGGCTGCCTTCTATGCTGTTGCTAGATTCCCCTCAGTCATAGGTGTGATTGATTGCACACACGTCGCCCTCAGACCCTCCAGGGCACACGAAGCCACCTACAGAAACAGGAAGGCTTTTCATTCCATGAACATGCAAGTTGTGTGTGATGCCCAGGGGGAGATATTAGACGTGTGTGCCAGGTTCCCTGGTTCCACCCACGATGCATACATCCTACAGCACTCAGGCATCTACCGCAGATTTGAGCGAGGAGAGTTCACCGGTGGATGGCTACTAGGTCAGTTCAACATGGATGGACCCATACCTATACCTCCTCCACTGGCCAGCCCTCCGCCCTGGTTTCCTCCACCTCACTCCACAACCCACTATCCTTATCCTCCCTTCCCCACCCCCCTGTACCTGCTCCAAGCAATACACACTCATCTATCTCATTCTGCTTGTCTCCAAAGGTGACCGGGGCTACCCGCAGAGGACGTGGCTCATGACCCCCTTGGTGCATCCACAACCAGGCCCACAAGAAACTTACAACAGGAGACATCGGAGCACCCGGGGGATCATTGAGCGGACTTTTGGAATGGTCAAAAACCGCTTCCGCTGTCTGGACCGGTCTGGAGGGGAGCTCCTCTACAGCCCTGAAAAGGTGGCCAAGATGTTTGTTGCCTGCTGCATGCTGCACAATTTGGCTCAGCGCAGAGGACAGCCTCTCCCAGAGGAGCCAGAGCCACCAGAGGAGGCCCCAGATGAGCAGGAAGAGGAGCCCCCTCCACCCCCAGCCCACAGAGCAGACCTCAATGCTTACCAGCTTGGCATAAGAGCAAGACAAAGACTCATTGAAACAAGTTTTGCGTGAAAGTAAGTGCACATTTATTGTGTATAAGTGCATAGTGTTCAACCCCCCCACCCCCCACCCTCACCCTCCAGCATGTGATAACATCACTTTCCCCGTCCCCTCCCCCGTCTCCTCCTACCCCTCCCACGGACTTCCTGTGCAGCTGTTGCTGCAGGGGAAGTATCTTCCTCACTCTCTGTGCTGCTCCCACTGTCCTCCTCCTCGGCTTGGGCTACGGAGTGGAAATCTGGCCACTTTGTTGGATGTAGCCTGGCCACAGGACCCAGAATGGGAGATGGTTTGGTGGTGGGTGCTGCAGTAGGCGGTGCAGAGGCGGCAGATCGCAACGCCCACCTCTTGGCTGGTGGTTGCTGCCCACTGGAGGAGGATGTGGAGGACAGGTCTTGCTGCTGCAGCACGGCTCGAGTAGGTGGTGGTGGGCATGGAGGGCGCAGCCCTTCAATGGTGTGCTGCAGCTGTTGGAGTTGCTGCAGCACCTCTTGGTGGGCTTCCCGCTGTGCCTGCAGCACCTCTCGGTGGGCTTCCCGGTGCGCCTGGAGCAGCTCTTGGTGGGCGTCCTGCTGCCACTGGAGGGCTTGCCGCTGCACCTGCAGTGCTTCCCTCTGTAGCTGTAGTTTGTCCTGGCGGTACTCCTCCAGGCGCACATTGTGCCTCAGCAACTCAGTGGCCAGCCACAACAGTTGCCTGCGTTGGCTGGATGGCCTGTGACGAGGAGCCGGCCCCCTATAGACATACTCATCAGCAGAGTCAACCAGTGGTGGAGGTGCCGCCTCTACTGGTGGTGCTGGTGGAGGTTCAGCCTCTACTGCTGGTTCAGCTGCAGGTGGTGGTGGTGGTGGTAGAGGCTGTACTGGTGCAGGTGGTGGTGGTGGTGGTGGTGGTAGAGGCTGTACTGCTGCTGCAGGCGGTGGAGGGTGAGGCTGTGGTGCTGCTGTAGGCCTTGGTTGGTCTTGCAGGCCACTAGGGCCAGCCTCCTCAGAGTCATCACCTGTATAGCACAAGGGTGAGCAAATGTTGGTGAAAATAACCCACTTTTGTCTTTCAGCATTCATATACATTGGCCCCCAAACTGCTGACCCAGCAAAGAGATGGTGAGGAGGAGGACAGGAATTGACAGCGATGTGAAAGAGAGCCCCACAGCCAGCTGGATAGAGGTGGTGGACGGCCAGCCAAGAGAAGGACACCGCTCACAACTTTGTGGACAAGCTGTTTGTTGTATATTTGTCAAAATGAAGGACATTTCAGCATGTCTTCTGTTACTACGGACTTGCTAGACTCTCTAGAACTGCATTATCACCCCCATTACAGGCTCCTTAAGTTGCATGCATGTGGCCCACACTCAGTAGAGCACAGAGGTGAGAGAAGGAAATAGGCACGGTTTGGTGATGGGAAAATAGGAGGGAGTAGTAGGGAAGGAAGGGTCCCAAAGTAGTGCCACAGTAGTACCCTACATACACCCATAGGAGCCAACTGTTATGCATTATTGGGGGTGAAGCCGAGTGCACAAAACTCCACCCTGGACACCTACATGATAGTTGCTCAATATTGGGGATGTTGAAAAACCCACAGCAGCCACAGAGTGTGCTCCTATGACACACTACTACTCAAAGAGACCTTACAATGTAGTTAAGATGCACACACAGGACAAGTAAGAGGGAAGGTAAATGAGTACGGTAGGGATAGAGAGTAATGATACAGAGCAAGTGAGTAGGGGTAGGTAAGAAAGTCAGCACAGCATCATTAAGATGGTCGTTTATTCTACATATTACCACACCCGCCTGAAACTCCCTCCCGTTTCCCGCTCACCCCACTCCCCACCTCCCACCTCCTGGCCCCAACTTGTAGAACACAGTTTAGTGCAGCGGAACACATAAGCGCAGCTTCATAAAGAATGGTCAACCTACCTGAGTCCTCAGCCTGTGCACAGGTGTCAAGGGCCCCAATTCCATGGATGCCCTCCTGGGGTAGGAGGGAGTGCACCATCAGCTCCAGGGGGGTGAGGTTGGCAGTATCATGTGGTGGGGATGGGCACCAGCCTTGCGCCTCACATCCCTCCGGAGCTTGCGCCACTTGCGCTTGCAGTCCTCCACGTCCCTTGCACAATGGAAGACTGCATTGACGCTGTCACGGACCGCCTCCCACTCCCTCTGTTTGGTCGTTGCAGCCAGCCTCTGCCCTGTGGGAGCAAACAGATGTTGGTGGCGTTGCTGGATCTTCTGCACCAGTAGCTCTACCTCGCCATCCGTAAAATTACCCTTCCGGGTTGGTGGTTGACGTGGCGGCATTGTACCAATGGGGTTTTCGAAAATACGGAGTGGGCGTTTATATAGTCGCCAAGAACGCCCATTGACACGGGGGAATAGGCGTGTCTGATATGGGCGTTTTTTTTTTTCAATTATACACATAATTGCTAAGCGTGCCCAGCTCAGATAGCGATTTGGAGCACATGATTTCGATTATGGGTAGATAATTATGGGCGTCCCCACCTGCCTTCCCTTTCTTCATTGGCAGCTAACCCGCCATTTCCTGCACTGGGACCTTGCCGGTTGCTCTTAAGAATCGTTTACAGGGTTTTACCCTCACTTATAATAAGGTTTGTGTTTGGCAATGTATGTTTGGGTACACCTGTGTATTTGGGGGGGGGGGGGATTATTGCTGGCCCTCAGCCAACACGCCTTCCGTTTCCACTCTTCCACATCCCGTGACCCTCCCTTACTTTCTCCCATTCTCTCTGCCTGCTTGTAACAGGCAGTCTGTGGGGCCGACGATATTCTTACACTCGCACCAAATCAAGCACCCCTCGGTAAGGGACATTTCAATGAGAGAGATGTGCAGCTAATGTTCCAGATGATAAAAGGCGCACTACACAGTCTTGAAATAGACGTTCATGGTAAGCTCTCATTTGTCTGCCACCTCTTCTCTTTGTGCTCATAGTCAAGGAGTGTGCATTCACTGTATGTAGTCTGGAGTCTACTAGCTGGCTGTCTTTTCACCTGGTTCCTGTGCACTGTACTGTGGGGTTGGCAGGTCCTCAGTGGTGTGGGCCAGCTGTTGGAGCTGCTGTATTTGTTCCCGGTAGGTTCCATCTTCCTTGTTTATGTGGTGAACCCCAGTCCCCATTTATGCAGTGCCCACCCATTCTGAAGCTGCATAGGAGGGGGAGGGGGAATGATATATGCAATGGATATGTTTAGCACATTATGGAACACCTTCCTAAATTCCTCCATAGGTAGGGAACAAGAACATTTTGTCACAATTGGTAGCCTGGACAAAATGCTCAAGGTGGCTACAGGTACTGCCATTGAGGCCTTAAGACATGGTGGTGAGGGAGAGGGTTCTGTGTACAGGTCACAACCCAAAGTACCTGCAGGTGGCTACAGCCTGGTGGCTGCTGTGGCCTAGTGGTTAGAACACCAGCCTTATAATCACAAGGTTGCTGGTTCAATTCCCACCTAAGGCAAGTCACTTCACTGTCGGTTGGCTCAGGGACAGACCCAGAATACCTGAATGTAACACACCTTGATCTACTACTGGAGACAGTGTCATCACAGCTGCAAATAATGAGCACCATTTTTATTTGTGGCCGTCTGTAACACAAGTATTACATTGCAACTGTGATGAAGTAACCATCCATCTAATGGGTTTCCCATTGGTTCCCCTTTTCACCTCAGCACTATATACCATAGCTGATGTATTGAATGTGAATGTGCTACCTGGGGTTATGTGGAAGTGTCTACTTGGCAGATCACACGTGCTACACTATTAATCTCTTATTGATGGCACTCTGTGTTGTGGGTCAGTATGGTGGAGGGGAGGGAGGGAGAGAGGCTGGCTGGCCATTTGTATTCATGAACACAAATATCCATCCAGGCTCCCCGGCCCAACCCCCCTGCACATATGGCCATGCAGGTTGCAATGAACAGGTGGCCTTGTGTATGGCCAACATTCTCAGACATACATCACCTTCTCATTCACACAGCACATTTAATGCTATGCATATTGCTGCCTCCTTCCTCTCAACTCAACAGCACCATTTGCTTATATGTAATGCACAAGGGAGACAAACACACACACACCCTGATAGTTATAGTGTAACAAAAACATTTATTTCCCCCCACCCATACAAAATAACCCACAACAATGCCCTCCTCCCCCCCCCACAACTCCCCACAACCCCAACAATTCCCTCCCCCCACACAGAACCCCAACATTTCCCTTCCCCCCCCCACACACAGAACCCCAACATTTCCCTCCCCCCCACACACAACCCCAACATTTCCCTCCCCCCACATACAACCCCAACAATTCCCTCCCCCACCCACTCCCCACACCCCCAACAGTCCCCCCCCCAATTTAAGTCAAGGCGGGCACGCCCTCTGACTAAGGCCCTCTGTAGCAGGGCAATGAGCAGGCCCAGCAGTACCCTTAGTGGGCCCTGGAGCTGCTCATTGCCCTGCCGTAGGGCTCTCACCTTTTGCAGCAGCTGGTGCTGGCCAACTACTAGCTGCTGCTGGCCATCTACCAGCTGCTGCAGGAGGCGCATCATGGCCCCTGCGTCTAGGGCTGCTGGAGGTGGCCCACGGGCTGGAGCAGGCCCAGGGGACAGAGCAGACCCAGGGGACGGAGCAGACCCAGGGGAAGGCGGTGGGGCAGGTGATGGTGCTGCTGCTGCCGCAGGGGATGTGGATGGCTGAGGGGAGGGAGAGGGCTCTGCTGCTGGTACAGGTGGGGAGGGGGCCTCCATATAGTCCTCATCTATGATGAGGACCCCCTCCTCCGAGCCCGATGACTCCTCCTCCTGCGCCTCCTGTGCAGGCGCCGGCGCCTCCTCATCCTCCTCCTCCTCATGGCTTTCCTGCTCCTCCTCCTCCTGCTCCTCCTCCTCCTCCTCGTGCCTTTCCTGCTCCTCCTGCTCCTGCTCCTCCTCCTCCTCCTGGAGGTGGTGGCCCTCCTCATCTGCCCGCTCGGCTTGCTGCTGGTGGAGCCCTGTGTATGTAAAAGGAGTGTGATTTAGATCAGCGCATACAACATGGCTTGCATAGTGCAGTAGCTGGATGGCGTGAGGCAGGGGATGGGGCAGGGTGTGGTAAGGCGTAGCCTATGCCCATGGGGAATGAGCTGCATCAGATGACATGACAAAGAACCCTGGAACCTCCTCTGACACACACCACACAGGACATGTTGCCATACCAAATTCATTGCTGACTAGCATGTTTGCATTGTGAGATGCAACGAGGGGTTGATGGGCAGTTGTTGTAGGATTTATTGGTGGGGGGCAGTGGGAAGGGTGTTGAGCACAAAACTTTTATGTGAGTTAGGCCATGACATGCAGTAAAAGTAGGGCCTCAGGCAGGTCTACCAGGACACACTAATCAGCCACCACAGAAAGGGGAATAGTAAAGTGAGGCATATCATCTCATTCATCTCGGGGGGATGGTCGGAAGTTGCAGCCACACTCATGGGAGAACCCCTGCAACCTGCATCCTTGATCTGGGACAGATATGTTATTACTTACTAGTTGGCTATTAGGCACATGGGAATTGATATTGTACAACACATTTGCATTATTCAAGAAATGTATTTACTAATCTGTACAGGTGTCCTGTTTTTGAATACTTACGGCGAGCCCTGAGGTGCCTTCGCACCGCCCGGATGAGGTCGGGCCTCTCCCGCCTCACATGGCGGAACCGCCTCCTGAGGGACTCCAGGTCCCGGTGGACTCCAAACCGTCTGTAAGATATAAGTTTGTAGAGCAGGGGTCAGGGGGGGATGGTCCTTTTTGTCCTCTGCACACATTCATTTGCTATTCAAATACCAGAGAGAAAGGGTCAACGGTGTTGGGGGGGAGGGACCACCTCCATTGGTACTGAATCATAGGAGCCACCTTTTTACCATTTTGGGGGGTGGAACCCCCAGTGGAGATTACCCCTCCCTCCATACATACAAGGCATTTATTTTATATTGGGGGTGGTCAAGCACCCACAGCAGCCACCGAGTTGGTTCCTATGCAGATGATGACAGAGAGGTGGGCATGAGGCCAGACAGTACCGTTTGTATACATTATAATGTATGCTTGTTAAACTACTTTATATGTGTTATCATGACCATGTTATAAAGTATGGTATACGTTTCATTGGTCTCTGTTTCCACTATTCGGATGCGTTGTAAGCCACATAGAGGCTGCAAAGAGGAGTTGGAAAATGTGGCCGTCACATAACTAACGAAATTGTCACATAACACTAACATAATTGTCACATAACTAACGAAATACATTCTTGTAGGGATGTGGGAATGGTCGTCGTTTCAATAACATACAATTTATTAGTGATTGTGCATGTTCCTATATTACTCATGATCCTTGCATGGACACTCCAGTTACTGGCGGTAACATTGATGACGGAGCTGTTATATGTGTAGGTACAGGAGGGGAAGGGGGTTGGCCCATAACCTTACCTTTCCAGCCTGTCCCTGATGCGGGACCAGGCTCGCATGGCCTGGAGCCTGGGGGGCAGGTGGTGGTGCTGCACAAACAGCCTGTGCCGGTGCCTTAGGCACAGGCGCACCAGCAACAGGCTCTCCTCCTGCCCGAAGTTCGGCTCCCGTCGCTGCGCCATTTTTCCACGTGTTGGAAAAGAAGTGCCTTATATAGACGACCTTGCGTGAGGGACGTCGTTTCATGCACAGCTCCATATATGGATGACCATTCCATATATGGCCCCTATCAGCACGTGGACGCCCTCGTAAGCATAGACGTCTTTGACGTGCACATGCCTGCACGTGTGTGGAACGTGCCTTATATAGATGAGTATGACGCACCCCACCCGACCCTTTTCACATATACACAATATGCATATAGCTGCATGTTCAGTAGGTGTACAGTGCATGCAGATCCGGACATGCAGATGGGCACATATGATGAAAGTATGGGTGGAGCAGCATGATATGTCTGTAGTTGACACATATACGCGTTCCTCATATTTTCCCGTACCTGGATGGCCAGAACAACATGTACTGTACTTGCGGTACACCTACAGTGGGGGAAATAAGTATTTGATCCCTTGCTGATTTTGTAAGTTTGCCCACTGACAAAGACATGAGCAGCCCATAATTGAAGGGTAGGTTATTGGTAACAGTGAGAGATAGCACATCACAAATTAAATCTGGAAAATCACATTGTGGAAAGTATATGAATTTATTTGCATTCTGCAGAGGGAAATAAGTATTTGATCCCCCACCAACCAGTAAGAGATCTGGCCCCTACAGACCAGGTAGATGCTCCAAATCAACTCGTTACCTGCATGACAGACAGCTGTCGGCAATGGTCACCTGTATGAAAGACACCTGTCCACAGACTCAGTGAATCAGTCAGACTCTAACCTCTACAAAATGGCCAAGAGCAAGGAGCTGTCTAAGGATGTCAGGGACAAGATCATACACCTGCACAAGGCTGGAATGGGCTACAAAACCATCAGTAAGACGCTGGGCGAGAAGGAGACAACTGTTGGTGCCATAGTAAGAAAATGGAAGAAGTACAAAATGACTGTCAATCGACAAAGATCTGGGGCTCCACGCAAAATCTCACCTCGTGGGGTATCCTTGATCATGAGGAAGGTTAGAAATCAGCCTACAACTACAAGGGGGGAACTTGTCAATGATCTCAAGGCAGCTGGGACCACTGTCACCACGAAAACCATTGGTAACACATTACGACATAACGGATTGCAATCCTGCAGTGCCCGCAAGGTCCCCCTGCTCCGGAAGGCACATGTGACGGCCCGTCTGAAGTTTGCCAGTGAACACCTGGATGATGCCGAGAGTGATTGGGAGAAGGTGCTGTGGTCAGATGAGACAAAAATTGAGCTCTTTGGCATGAACTCAACTCGCCGTGTTTGGAGGAAGAGAAATGCTGCCTATGACCCAAAGAACACCGTCCCCACTGTCAAGCATGGAGGTGGAAATGTTATGTTTTGGGGGTGTTTCTCTGCTAAGGGCACAGGACTACTTCACCGCATCAATGGGAGAATGGATGGGGCCATGTACCGTACAATTCTGAGTGACAACCTCCTTCCCTCCGCCAGGGCCTTAAAATGGGTCGTGGCTGGGTCTTCCAGCACGACAATGACCCAAAACATACAGCCAAGGCAACAAAGGAGTGGCTCAGGAAGAAGCACATTAGGGTCATGGAGTGGCCTAGCCAGTCACCAGACCTTAATCCCATTGAAAACTTATGGAGGGAGCTGAAGCTGCGAGTTGCCAAGCGACAGCCCAGAACTCTTAATGATTTAGAGATGATCTGCAAAGAGGAGTGGACCAAAATTCCTCCTGACATGTGTGCAAACCTCATCATCAACTACAGAAGACGTCTGACCGCTGTGCTTGCCAACAAGGGTTTTGCCACCAAGTATTAGGTCTTGTTTGCCAGAGGGATCAAATACTTATTTCCCTCTGCAGAATGCAAATAAATTCATATACTTTCCACAATGTGATTTTCCGGATTTAATTTGTGATGTGCTATCTCTCACTGTTACCAATAACCTACCCTTCAATTATGGGCTGCTCATGTCTTTGTCAGTGGGCAAACTTACAAAATCAGCAAGGGATCAAATACTTATTTCCCCCACTGTATGTACATTATTTTACACACTTTGTGATTTGGTCGTTTGCACCTGCAATAATCGACCGTGTTAGGGCGCCCAATTTAGTCACGCTTATGCGCTCGTCATTTGATTGTTTTCTTACAGGGATAATCGATTATCGAAAAACGCCCACACTATTTTCCGATTATACATGTCTATTTTTGGACGTTTTCGTAAGAACGTCCTAATTCGTACTTGGACGATCTTTCAATTATGCCCCTCTCTATCTCTTAAATAAAAATACTGGGGATTTTGGAGATTATGGGTATCAAAACTCTATCTTCTTCTTCCACATATTGACAATACGAACACTTGCCACATTTAAAGTGGCCAGATTGTTCCTCTTGTCTCATCTTGTTGTCGGTTAATAACTCCCCCAAGTTTTTACCCCTACCATAGGCAAATCTGGGAACTTACTGCCAATACTTGTGAATTACTGTACGTATATGGCCTGCCATAGATGAAAACAGCATTACACTCACTAGCTGCGTGTTTTCTTCTCGGGGTTTGGGGAGTAGTAGCCATTGTCTGTCTGCATGTGCAGCTCTCTTATAAGCTTTTTTTAATCACCGGTTCGGGGTATCCCCACTGTAGAAATTGAGTCGCCATGCTCGTGGCTTGGTCTTGAAACTGCTCCCTCAGGAAACTGCTCCCTCAGGATCAGGCGACCCTCAGGGGGAGGAATGCTGGCTTCGGCCTAACCCCTGGTAAGCCTTTCCTCAGCTGAGAGGTGCCCACCTCTACCACTGGCTGCCATTCAGGTGCTGTGGAGGACTTGCAGCTCATCTGCATATCCTTACAGCCTTCTCCGGGGTGACACCCAGGTCCACCCCGATCCACTCAGGGCCTCTGCTCTAGATGCCGCGCGCCTAACGGCGCGCAGGGCATTTTTCTCTTTGTATCTAATCTTTTTCCAGTTGCTAAAGTACCTTAATCGTTTATGGCCCCTATTCACATTCTCTTCCTAGCTCTGTCCCTTCCTAATCTTTTCCCTCACCCCCTACCTCTCTCCGCTACAGGAACTCACTTCCCATCCATTGACTTCATCACCTCACCTTCTCTCCTACCCTCTTCCTCCCTCTTGGCTTTTAATCTCCGTCTCTTTCTTCCCTCCATTTTGCCTTCCCCATTCTACCTAAATACCTCTCGCCTTCGACGCCTTCGTGGCCACACCTCTCCTACTCTCCTCCGCTCTCTTTTACTCTTTCTCTTACTCTCAGCCAATCCTGGCCCTCCTCACCAACTATTATCCAAACTCTACAGATCTCACCGTGACCTCTCTAACCTCATCTCTATTCCTCTACTCCCCTCCTCTTCTCTGCCCTTCTTTTGCGCCCTATGGAATGCCCGCTCTATCTGTAACAAACTCCCCTATATCCAGGACCTCTTAATCTCGCGTCACCTCCATCTGCTCGCCATAACAGAAACCTGGCTCTGCCCTGATGACTCTGCTTCAGTCGCAGCCCTGTGCCATGGCGGTTATCTATTTTCACATACTCCTCGCCCTGCTGGCCGTGGGGGCGGTGTTGGACTACTTCTCTCTCCCTCCTCCAGATTTCAACCCCTTCTTCCACCTCAATCTCACTGTTTTTCCTCCTTTGAAGTCCACTCTATCCGCCTTTTCTCTCCTCTGCCTCTTCGAATAGCGGACATTTATCGTCCCCCTGATAAGTCCCTTTCATCCTTTCTCAGTGACTTTGACGCCTGGCTTGCCTTCTTCCATGATCCTTCCTCCCCCTCTCTCATCCTTGGTGACTTTAATATTCCTGCTAATGATCCTTCCAACTCTTATATTTCCAAGTTACTCGCTTTAACGTCGTCCTTTAATCTCCAACTATGCTCCACCTCCCCCACTCATCAAAATGGTCACTGTCTTGATCTCATCTTCTCCTCCAACTGTTCACCTTCTAGTTTCCTTGCCTCTGATCATCCCTCCTCTGATCACCATCTTATAACTTTCACACTTAAATCTCCTCCCTCCCAGTCCCGTCCTATCCTATCTAATTTATCCAGGAATCTTCACGATATTGACCCTTCATCTCTATCCTCCCATGTTTCAAACCTCCTCTCTACTGTGGCACCATCCACGTCTGTCAACGAGGCTGTTTCTTCTTACAACAATACTCTATCCTCTGCCTTAGACACTCTTGCACCTTTGATGACCCGCCCTGTAAGGCGTACAAAACCCCAACCTTGGCTGACTTCTAATATCTGCTACCTACGTTCCTGTACCCGCTCCGCCGAACGCCTCTGGCGGAAATCTCGGGCCCTTGCTGATTTCTTACACTTTAAGTTCATGCTGACCTCCTTCCAATCTGCTCTTTTACGTGCCAAACAGGATTATTATATCCAACTGACCAACTCTCTTGGCTCTAATCCTCGACTTCTCTTCACCACATTGAACTCTCTCCTCAAGGTGCCCCCTCCCCCAACTCCCCCTTCATTATCTCCTCAGACCCTTGCTGAATTCTTTCACAAGGTTCAAAAGATAAACCTTGCTTTCTCTACCTCACCACCTCTCCCTCCACTAGTCCGTTCCCCTCTCTCTCCTTCCCCTCATTCCCTTTCCTCCTTTCCTGAAGTTACTATTGAGGAAACTACACTTCTCCTTTCTTCCTCAAAATGTACCACCTGTTCCTCTGATCCCATTCCCACCCACCTTCTTAATGCCATCTCTCCTGCTCTTATTCCTTTTATCTGTCACATTCTCAACCTCTCACTTTCCACTGCGACTGTCCCTGCTGCCTTTAAACATGCTATGGTCACACCTCTCCTTAAGAAGCCTTCACTTGACCCTACTTGTCCCTCTAATTACCGACCCATCTCCCTCCTTCCTTTTCTCTCCAAATTACTTGAGCGTGCTGTTCACCGCCGCTGCCTTGATTTTCTCTCCTCACATGCTATTCTTGACCCATTACAATCTGGTTCTCGCCCTCTCCACTCAACCGAAACTGCGCTTACTAAAGTCTCCAATGACCTATTACTGGCTAAATCCAGAGGTCAATATTCCATCCTCATTCTTCTTGATCTTTCCGCTGCTCTTGACACTGTCGATCACAGCATACTTCTCGATACCCTGTCCTCACTTGGATTCCAGGGCTCTGTCCTTTCCTGGTTCTCTTCCTACCTCTCCCTCCGCACCTTTAGTGTTCACTCTGGTGGATCCTCTTCTACTTCTATCCCTCTGCCTGTCGGCGTACCTCAGGGTTCTGTTCTTGGTCCCCTCCTCTTTTCTATCTACACTTCTTCCCTTGGTTCATTAATCTCATCCCATGGCTTTTCCTACCATCTCTATGCTGATGACTCCCAAATCTACCTTTCTACCCCTGATATCTCACCTTGCATCCAAACCAAAGTTTCAGCGTGGTTGTCTGACATTGTTGCCTGGATGTCTCAACGCCACCTGAAATTAAATATGACCAAAACCGAGCTTCTCATTTTCCCCCCCAAACCCACCTCCCCGCTCCCCCCGTTTTCTATTTCTGTTGATGGCTCTCTCATTCTCCCTGTCTCCTCAGCTCGAAACCTTGGGGTCATCTTTGACTCTTCTCTCTCCTTCTCTGCTCATATCCAGCAGACCGCCAAAACTTGTCGTTTCTTTCTTTACAACATCCGTAAAATCCGCCCCTTTCTTTCCGAGCACTCTACCAAAACCCTCATCCACACCCTTGTCACCTCTCGTTTAGACTACTGCAATCTGCTTCTTGCTGGCCTCCCACTTAGTCACCTCTCCCCTCTCCAGTCGGTTCAAAACTCTGCTGCCCGTCTCATCTTCCGCCAGGGTCGCTTTACTCATACTACCCCTCTCCTCAAGACCCTTCACTGGCTCCCTATCCATTTTCGCATCCTGTTCAAACTTCTTCTACTAACCTATAAATGTATTCACTCTGCTGCTCCCCAGTATCTCTCCACACTCGTCCTTCCCTACACCCCTTCCCGTGTACTCCGCTCCATGGATAAATCCTTCTTATCTGTTCCCTTCTCCACTACTGCCAACTCCAGACTTCGCGCCTTCTGTCTCGCTGCACCCTACGCCTGGAATAAACTTCCTTAGCCCCTACGTCTTGCCCCATCCTTGGCCACCTTTAAATCTAGACTGAAAGCCCACCACATTGCTTTTGACTCGTAAGCACTTGTAACCACTCGCCTCCACCTACCCTCCTCTCTTCCTTCCCGTTCACATTAATTAATTTGATTTGCTTACTTTATTTATTTTTTGTTTATTAGATTGTAAGCTCTTTGAGCAGGGACTGTCTTTCTTCTATGTTTGTGCAGCGCTGCGTATGCCTTGTAGCGCTATAGAAATGCTAAATAGTAGTAGTAGTAGTAGTAGTAATTGAGCGAAGTCGCTTCAATCGCAAAAATTGGCCTACGGGTATATTGTCCCATAATTGTTTTGGATGGAAGCTTGAATAATGTGAATCGTTGTATTGATATGTCCCTGAGTTACTGTGATGTTGATATCCAAAATATTAATCTGATTTTGATCCCATTGTGCTGTGAACTTCAAATGTCTGTCCATCTGATTGAGATGATCAATGAACCTATATAGGAAACCAGAAAGAAATAGGATGTCTGCATAATCTAGTATATAAGATCTCATAGAAGTTGTATAACAGAAGCATTAATTCATGCAATGTTTAGGCGTCCCAATATTATGCATGATCCTTATTTTGTTTGATACGTGTGCGATCAATAGTGCATGCGAGATCTCATTATAGAAGCTTAATATGCTGGATAAGTATGTACATACTTTGTGGACTTTCAAGGAATGCCTAATGTGCAATGATGGTTCCATTGATTCTACCACTTATCCCTCATGGGAGATCATGGTAAGAAAGGATAGAACTGAACACATTAAATTTTGTGAAAATAAAAATAATTCATAATGTTTTTAAGCTAAGGTGATATAAATTAAATTTTAACTGCCAGTCCCTCGACAATTCTTCTAACGTTTGAAGATCCCTTCTCATTGTTTCTACTCCCTCCAGGGTATCCACTTTATTGGATATCTTCGTGTCATCCGCAAAAAGGCACACCTTTCCTTCCAACCCTTCAGCAATATCTCTTACAAATATATTAAACAGAATAGGCCCCAGCACTGACCCCTGGGGAACTCTACTACTCACCTTCCTTTCCTTTGGGCAGATTCCATTTACCAACACCCTCTGTCACCTGTCGGTCAACCAGTTTCCTATCCAGTTCACCACTTTGATCCTAAGTTCAGCCCTTTCAGTTTATTCAGTAGTCTTCTGTTGGGGAACATATCAAAGGCTTTGCTGAAATCCAAGTAACATAGTAACATAGTAGATGACGTCAGAAAAAGACCTGCACGGTCCATCCAGTCTGCCCAAGAAGATAAATTCATATGTGCTACTTTTTTTTATTTGTACTGTCCTCTTCAGTGCACAGACCGTATAAGTCTGGCCAGCCCTATCCCCGCCTCCCAACCACCAGCTCTGGCACAGACCGTATAAGTCTGCCCAGCACTATCCCCGCCTCCCAACCACCAGCTCTGGCACAGACCGTATAAGTCTGCCCAGCACTATCCCTGCCACCCACCACCGGCTCTGGCACAGACCGTATAAGTCTGCCCAGCACTATCCCCGTCTCCCAACCACCAGCTCTGGCACAGACCGTATAAGTCTGCCCAGCACTATCCCTGCCACCCACCACCGGCTCTGGCACAGACCGTATAAGCCTGCCCAGCACTATCCCCGCCGCCCAACCACCAGCCCCGGCACAGACCATATAAGTCTGCCCAGCACTAGTCCCCCCTCCCAACCACCAGCTCTGCTACCCATTCTAGGCTAAGCTCCTGAGGATCCCTTTCTTCTGCACAGGATTCCTTTATGTTTATCCCACGCATGTTTGAATTCCGTTACCGTTTTCATCTCCACCACCTCCCGCGGGAGGGCATTCCAAGCATCCACCACCCTCTCCGTGAAAAAATACTTCCTGACATTCTTCTTGAGTCTGCCCCCCTTCAATCTCATTTCATGCCCTCTCGTTCTACCACCTTCCCATCTCCGGAAAAGGTTCGTTTGCGGATTAATACCTTTCAAATATTTGAACGTCTGTATCATATCACCCCTATTCCTCCTTTCCTCCAGGGTATACATGTTCAGGTCCACAAGTCTCTCCTCGTAAGTCTTGTAACGCAAATCCCATACCATCCTCGTAGCTTTACTTTGCACCGCTTCAATTCTTTTTACATCCTTAGCAAGATACGGCCTCCAAAACTGAACACAATACTCCAGGTGGGGCCTCACCAACGACTTGTACAGGGGCATCAACACCTCTTTTCTTCTGCTGGTCACACCTCTCTCTATACAGCCTAGTAACCTTCTAGCTACGGCCACCGCCTTGTCACACTGTTTCATCGCCTTCAGATCCTCAGATACTATCACCCCAAGATCCCTCTCCCCATCCGTACCTAGCAGACTCTCACCGCCTAACACATACCCCTCTCTTGGATTTCTACTCCCTAAGTGCATCACTTTGCATTTCTTCGCATTGAATTTTAATTGCCAAACCTTTGACCATTCTTCTAGCTTTTTCAGATCCTTTTTCATGTTTTCCACTCCCTCCGGGGTGTCCACTGTGTTACAAATCTTAGTATCATCCGCAAATAGGCAAACTTTACCTTCTAACCCTTCGGCAATGTCACTCACAAATATATTGAACAGAATCGGCCCCAGCACCGATCCCTGAGGCACTCCACTAATCACCTTTCCCTCCTCCGAGCGAACTCCATTCACCACCACCCTCTGGCGCCTGTCCGTCAACCAGTTCCTAATCCAGTTCACCACTTTGGGTCCTATCTTCAGCCCATCCAGTTTATTTAAGAGCCTCCTGTGGGGAACCGTGTCAAAAGCCTTGCTGAAATCTAAGTAGATTACGTCTATAGCACGTCCACGGTTCAATTCTCCGGTCACCCAATCAAAGAATTCAATGAGATTCGTTTGGCACGATTTCCCTTTGGTAAAACCATGTTGTCTCGGATCTTGCAACTCATTTTCTTCCAGGAAATTCACTATCCTTTCCTTCAGCATCGCTTCCATTACTTTTCCAATAATCGAAATGAGGCTTACCGGCCTGTAGTTTCCAGCTTCTTCCCTATCACTACTTTTGTGAAGAGGGACCACCTCCGCCGTTCTCCAATCCCTCGGAACCTCTCCCATTTCTAAGGATTTATTAAACAAATCTTTAAGAGGACCCGCCAGAACCTCTCTGAGCTCCCTCAATATCCTGGGGTGGATCGCGTCCGGTCCCATGGCTTTGTCCACCTTTACTTTTTCTAGTTGTTGATACACACTCTCTTCCGTGAACGGTGCTATATCCACTCCATTCTCAAATGAACTTTTGCCAGTCCATCGTGGTCCTTCTCTGGGATTTTCTTCAGTAAAAACAGAACAAAAGTATCTATTTAGCAAATTTGCCTTTTCTTCATCATTATCTACATAGCGGTTTGCAGTATCTTTTAGTCTCACAATTCCCTTTTTAGTCATTCTCCTTTCACTAATATACCTGAAGAAATTTTTGTCACCCCTTCTTACCCTTCTAGCCATTTGTTCTTCCGCTTGCGCTTTCGCCAGACGTACCTCTCTCTTGGCTTCTTTCAGTTTCCTCCGGTATTCCTCCCCGTGTTCCTCGTCTTGAGTTTTTTTGTATTTCTGGAATGCGAACTCTTTAGCCTTTATTTTCTAAGCCACTTGCTTGGAGAACCATAGCGGTTTCCTTTTTCTCCTGCTTTTATTTACTTTCCTTACATAAAGGTTTGTGGCCCTATTTATAGCTTCTTTCAGCCTGGACCACTGTCCTTCCACTTCTCGTACAGTTCTAGGGTAGGAAAAGCCACAAATATAGCCAGCACAAATCTTATCTGAGTTTCTCTCAGCCAGAGACCAGCAACACAGCTCTCCACAGAAAACACACTTGTGCTTTTAAAATGGCTGCAGAAAAAAACACCAGGTGAACTGAGATAGATGGGGTGGGGGAAGGAAGGAGCTCAGAAACTTGGCAAAAGAAAGATTTCTAATACTTGCTGGCAGTTTGAAATCAGAAATCTAGTTTTCAGATTCACAGATATCAATAAACCAGTTTGAAACACAGTCAGATTATACAAACAGATCAAACAGGGCTTTTTTTTTTTTTTAAATCTTTTTAGGAAAATATATCTGCAGGGACACAGACAGACAAGGATAGTAGGTAGAGATGTGCAAAAAACCCACAGTTCTAGGGTAGGAAAAGCCACAAATATAGCCAGCACAAATCTTATCTGAGTTTCTCCCAGCCAGAGACCAGCAACACAGCTCTCCACAGAAAACACACTTGTGCTTTTAAAATGGCTGCAGAAAAAAACACCAGGTGAACTGAGATAGATGGGGTGGGGGAAGGAAGGAGCTCAGAAACTTGGCAAAAGAAAGATTTCTAATACTTGCTGGCAGTTGAAATCAGAAATCTAGTTTTCAGATATTAATAAACCAGTTTGAAACACAGTTTGAAACACAGTCAGATTATACAAACAGATCAAACAGGGCTTTTTTTTTTTTTTTTAAATCTTTTTAGGAAAATATATCTGCAGGGACACAGACAGACAAGGATAGTAGTTCTAGGGTAGGAAAAGCCACAAATATAGTAGGTTGCATCTAGCGCACATCCTTCATCCAGATCTTTGGTCACCCAGGCAAAGAAGTCAATAAGATTCATTTTGCAGGATATTCCTTTGGTAAAGCCATGTTGCCTTGGATCCTGTAACCCGCTGGCTTCTAGAAAGTTAACTATCCTTTCTTTCAGCAGCGACTACATTATTTTTCCTACCACCGACGTGAGACTTACCGGTCTATAGTTTCCCACTTCTTCCCTATCTCCACTTTTCTGAAGAGGGCCTTGAATCCAATTGATTGAAAATTCTTCAGGAAACAAAACACTTCTTGGAATCACTGTGGATTGAAATTCCATGTGTAAAAGGGAAAAAGATAGTGATAGGAGTGTACTACCATCCACCTGGCCAGGATGAACAGATGGATGTAGAAATGTTATCAGAAATTAGGGAAGCTAACAAACTGGGAAACACAATAATAATAGGTGATTTTAATTA
This sequence comes from Microcaecilia unicolor, assembly GCF_901765095.1. Lineage (NCBI taxonomy): Eukaryota > Metazoa > Chordata > Amphibia > Gymnophiona > Siphonopidae > Microcaecilia > Microcaecilia unicolor. Next base: position 101,700,360 of record NC_044038.1, read on the forward strand.
CCCCGATATTGACTGGGTAAATGTAACATCAGGGCATGCTAGGGAGGTATAATTCCTTGACGAAATCAAGGACTGCTTTATGGAGCAGTTGGTACAGGAACCAAGAAGAGATGGAAACATTTTAGACCTAGTCCTTAGTGGAGCACATGATCTGGTGCAGGAGGTACTGGTGCTGGGGCCACTTGATAACAGCGATCATAATATGATCAGATTTGATATCAGCTTTGGAGTAAGTACACACAGGAAATCCAATACGTTAGCATTTAACTTTCAAAAAGGAGACTATGATAAAATGAAAAGAATGAGGAGTGGCTGCAAGGTCAAAATTTACATCAGGCATGGAAGCTGTTCAAAAATACCATCCTGGTAGCCCAGGCCAAATATATTCCGCGTATTAAAAAAGGAGGAAGGAAGACCAAACAACAGCCAGCATGATTAAAAAGTGAGGTGAAGGAAGCTATTAGAGCTACATGAAAATCCTTCAGAAAATGTAAAAAGGATCCAACTGAAAACAATAAGAAACAGCATAAGGAATTGCAGGTCAAATGCAAAGTGCTGATAAGGAAGGCAAAGAGGGACTTTTAAAATTAGATTGCGTTGGAGACAAAAATATAAAGTAAAAAAGTTTTTAGATATATTAAAAGCAAGAAGCCAGCAAAAGAATCGGTTGGACCGTTAGATGACTGATGGGTAAAAGGGGCACTCAGGTAAGACAAAGCCATAGTGGAGAGAGAAAATGAATTCTTTGCTTCGGTCTTCACCAAGAAAGATTTGGGTGAGACACCGGTGCCAGAAATGGTACTTAAAGCTGACGAGTCAGAGAAACTGAATGAAATCTCTATGAACCTGTAGGATGTAATGGTTCAATTTGACAAATTGAAGAGTAGCATATCTCCTAGATCAGATGGTATTCATCCCAGAGTACTGATAGAATTGAAAAGTGAACTTACAGAACTATTGTTATTAATATGTAATTTATCTTTAAAATCAAACATGGTATTGGAAGATTGGAGGATGGCCAAAGTAATACTGACTTTTTAAAAAGGTTCCAGAGGAGATCCAGGAATTTATACACCGGTGAGACTAACATCGGTGCCGGGCAAAATGGTAGAAACAAAAATTAAAATAAAAAATAAATAAAAAACAAAATTACAGAGCATATTCAAAAGCATGGATTAATGAGACAAAGCCAACACAGATTTAGTGAAGGGCTATCTTGCCTCACCAATCTATTACATTTCTTTGAAGGGGTGAACAAACATATGGATAAAGGTGAGCCGGTTGATATTGTGTATCTGGATTTTCAAAAGGCGTTTGACAAAGTACCTCATGAAAGACTCCAAAGAAATTGGAGAGTCAAGAACACCGAATCCGTATAAAGTCAAGGACTAAAGACAGAGGCTAGCAAGTGGGTTTCACCTCATGGTCAGGCAAGGCAACAGCAGAGAAAGGCTGGTCAGCAGGTGGTAGCTCTATCCAGGCAGGTAAGCATGCAGGGGAGGAGCCACCTATTTAATGAGCCATTGTCCTGTGGCCAGCTCAGCTGGCCAAAGCAGTTATCTTCTCAAGCTGCATCAGTTAACAGCTAAATTTCCCCTGATTGTTTACTTTGTATCCTTTTTATATCTTTTCCTCAGAAATTTAAGAGTTTTGTCTTTGGGAGCCGAAGGTCATGGCTCTTGATCCCATAGATGTTTTCTTTGTATCCATTAAGGTCCCCAGCACAATAAACAAAAATTGTTGTGAACAGTTGTTTTGTCTCTGTTAGCCTTGATGTGTCAGCAATCTGCTTGAGTCCTATTACAGGAACAATCCTCTGCATGGAATAGTGCTTCATTGTAGTGCTACATGCTTTATCCCTACAATCCTCCCTCTTTCAAGGATTTTAGTTTTAAAAGTAGCTAAAGGGCTAGGGCTTGAAACACTATCTAATGGACAACTGTGTGTGTACTCTTGCCCACTAAGACATATACAGTAACTTGATTATGAACAGATACTATCAGTACAACATATGCAAGTTCAGTGGTAAAGTAATGCAAATGCAATAATCTTAACAACATAGATGAACATGAAAGCATATGAAATGATATCAAGGGTTATTGTTTTATTGCATGCAATTTAAATGACCTCGGTCAATGTCCAAGAGGAAACCAAGTGATGCAAAAATCTCAATGACTGTCCATAGAAATCAAAAGACTTATCAGTTCATTGGAAAAGAAATGTCACTTGTACCATGATAATGATGATGGGATGATATTAACCACATGGATGATAAAGGTTAAGGCATCAAATAAATATAACATGTCCAGCAGGCAACATTCTAGCACCCTGTACGTAGTCCATCTGGATGACTAGATACTGGATATGTTTTTTTTTTTAGCCTTGTAACAAATGCTACCAATAATTACCGTAGTTCACAGCCAAGTATTATAAAAATAGAGCAATTATTTATATTTACAAGAGCAGCAAAGATGATGTACAAAGAAGGCAAGAATAAAGACACAGGAAGCCAACTCTGTCCTTGTGGATGACGTACACATAACATTGTTATCCCCATTGTTGTTACTTCAGGGGCCACAATTGGCACCACATTGAAGAGGCATCTTGGTAAAGAGCCAGGGTTTTATAAACAACTAGTAAATAAGGCCCGTTTCTGACACAAATGAAACGGGCGCTAGCAAGGTTTTCCTCGGAGTGTGTATGTTTGAGAGAGTGTGTATGAAAGTGACTGTGTGTATGAGAGAGAGTGAATGTGTGAGTGTGTGTGTGTGACAGAGAGAGAGTGATTCTGGGTGCGAGTGTGTGTGTGAGAATGAGTGTGTGTGTGTGAGAATGAGAGTGTGTGCGAGTGCGTATGTGAGGCACAGTGACTGTGAGAGAGTGTGTTCAACACAGATACACTGTGTGAGAGAGTGTGTGTGACACAGAGTGTGAGAGACTATCAAGCTTATTTTCGAAAGTGATCGCCGGCCATAAATCGGGAGATGGCCGGCGATCTCGCAAGAGCGGCCAAATCGATATAATCGAAAGTGGCTTTTTTGACAGTATCCCCGCTTTCCCGTCACCTCGCCGACAAAAGTTCAAGGGGGCGTGTCAGCGGGACATGGGCAAGCATGGGCGTGGCTACCAGATGGCCGGCTTTCGCGGATAATGAAAAAAAAACGGCGTTCAGCAGTATTTCGTCAGGTTTACTTGGTCCTTTAATTTTCATGACCATGCCTCAAAAAGGTGCCCCAACTGACCAGATGACCACTGGAGGGAATGGGGGATGACCTCCCCATAATCCCCCAGTGGTCACCAACCCCCTTCCATACTAAAAAAATAAAACTAAAATACTTTTTTGCCAGCCTGTATGCCAGCCTCAAATGACGTACCCACCTCCATGACAGCAGAATGTGTTGTATCCTCCGACAACCTTTCCCTGGTTGCGATGTGGCTCTCAGGTGAGTGTGACACCTTTTCTGTTAGGTGCACTGCAGAGTCACATCAGCAATGCATTGTGGTGGGTGTAGGGTAGTGGGCTCTACTCCCATGGTGCTTTTCCCCCTGCTAACTGGGTCAGAGTGTGTCCAGTTTTGTTTCCGGTAGTCCATTAGGTAGTGGCCATTTTTGTCAGCCACTTTTAGATCCCTTTCATGTGTTACCCACGTTAGAGAACTTAGTTATTACCTTGAATGTTGCCCCTCTCGAGCCATGCAGTGATTCTGTTCTCTCCCCTGTCCCTCCTCCAGCCACCCAGCGATTATGCTGTGTCCCCTGCTCCCCATCCAGCCACCCAGCGATTATGCTCTCTGTCCTGCCCCCCTCCAGCCACCCAGTGATTATCCTGTATCCCCTGCCCCCCCCCCTCGAGCCAAGCAGTGATTATGCTCTCTCCCCTGCCCCCCCTTCAGCCACCCAGCAATTGTGCTCTCTGCCCTGGCCCCCCTCCAGCCACCCAGCGATTGTCCTATGTCCCCTGCCCCCCCTGCAGCCACCCTGTGATTCTCCTCTGTCCCCTGCCCCCCCCAGTCACCCAGTCGAAGCAGCGGCGTTATTGTAAGCCATGGCCGTCCACGGAGTCAGCTTCTGAACGGAGCCCGTTCATTCCCTCAGTCCTCCTGCGTTGTTACCTGCCCTTGACGTCATCACGTTTTGATACGAGGGCGGGGCATAGAGAGATGTGACACCCTTACAGACTTACGAACCCTGAAGCCACGGAGTCAGCTTCAGAACGTTGGAGGTGCGTTTTATTATAGTAGATGTGCAGTTTTGCCAGTCAAAGTGTCTCTCCAGCTGTAAGGGTAATTCCAAGAGTCAGTGGCAGTTCTAGCCATGACATCAGCAGAATCATGTTAACAATCTTTATCCTCAAGGTCAAGGCTTTAGATATGGAAAATCTCAGTCTGCCTATGATCATCAGGTTATTGTTGCTGGATGGTGCCATGTAGTATATTCCCATATATCTTTATTACATAGGAACACACAGATATTGCTTCATCGTGATTTTGACAATTATAGTACTGCTAAATGTTCATGCACTGTACAAGTAATGTCCATTGTGCATAGGTAACACCAGGCTGTGATCAGTCCTCTGGTTTTGCGGAAAGCTGGTAACCATGGTAAAATCAAAGTCCAGACAATACATGTTAACAGTGGAACATAACACATGGAAAATATATAATGAGGCAGTACAATGCAAATCTTATATCATATATAACTATGAGTGGCAAACTTTATATCATACATAACTATGAGTGTCAACAACAGGCAAATTATATACTGTATTGTGTATATTGCATCTCAAAAAAGATTTGCAGGTGAATTTTCGAAAGAGAAGGACGCCCATCTTCCGACACAAATCGGGAGATGGGTGTCCTTCTCTCAAGGTTGCCCAAATTGGCATAATCGAAAGCCGATTTTGGGCATCCTCAACTGCTTTCCGTCACGGGGACGACCAAAATTCATGGGGGCGTGTCAGCACTGTACTGAAGGTGGGACTGGGGCATGATTAAGAGATGGGCGTCCTCGACCGATAATGGAAAAAAGAAGGGCGTCTCTGACGAGCATTTGGACGACTTTATTTGGTCCATTTTTTTTCACGACCAAGCCTCAAAAAGGTGCCCAAACTGACCAGATGACCACCGGAGGGAATCAGGGATGACCTCCCCTTACTCCCCCAGTGGTCACCAACCCCCTCCCACCCTCAAAAAAACTTTAAAAACATTTTTTGTCACTTTAAAAACATTTTTTGCCAGCCTCTATGCCAGCCTCAAATGTCATACCCAGCTCCATGACAGCAGTATGCAGTTTCCTGGAGCAGTTTTTAGTAGGTGCAGTGCACTTCAGGCAGGCGGACCCAGGCCCATCCCCCTACCTCTTGTGGTGGTAAATGTTGAGCCCTCCAAACCCCCCCAAAACCCACTGTACCCACATGTAGGTGCCCCCCTTCACCCATAAGGGCTATGGTAGTGGTGTACAGTTGTGGGGAGTGGGTTATGGGGGGGTTGGGGGACTCAGCACCGAAGGTAAGGGAGCTATGCACCTGGGACCAATTTGTGAAGTCCACTGCAGTGCCCCCTAGGGTGCCCGGTTGGTGTCCTGGCATGTGAGGGGAACCAGTGCACTACGAATGCTGGCTCCTCCCATGACCAAATGCCTTGGATTTGGTCATTTTTCAGATGGGTGTCCTCAGTTTCCATTATCATAGAAAACTGGGGGCGACCATCTCAAAAATGACCTAAGGACGACCATCTCTAAGGTCGACCTAAATTTGCTGATTTGGGCGTCCCTGACCGTATTATCAAAATGAAAGATGGACGCCCATCTTGTTTCGATAATATGGGTTGCCCCGCCCCTTTACAGGACCGTCTTGTGAGGCAGGGGCGTAGCCAGACTTTGACGGGAGGGGGGTCCAGAGCCCATGGTGAGGGGGCACATTTTAGCCCCCCCGGCAGTGCCGCCCCCCCAGCCATTATCGACTCCCCCCGCCGCCGCCGCCGCCACTGCTAACTTTGATAACTTTCTGCTGATGACCCTCTTGACCTCCTCCTGCAGCCAACCCTCCCCTGCCATCGCCGTGGGCTACCTTTGCTGGCGGGGGACCCGTGAAGGCTTCGTTGTTTCTGACGTCCTGCACATACAACATGCAGGACATCAGAAACAGAACAAAGCCTTTGCGGGAAGAAGAGGACCCCCTCATCTGGTGGGGATTGGGGTCCCCTGCCAGCAAAGGTAGCCCACGGCGGGGGAGGGTTGGCGGCGGGAGAGGGGGTCGAGAGGGTCGTTGGCAGGGGGGTCCAGGGCCAAATCTACAGGGACCCAGGCCCCCCTGGCCCCACGTAGCTAAGCCACTGCTGCGAGGACGCCCTCATAAAAACTTGGGTGCCCCGTTCGATTATGCCCCTCATAGTGGAATTAGAAAAGGTACAAAGAAGGGTGACGAAAATGATAAAGGGGATGGGATGACTTCCCTTTGAGGAAAGGCTGAAACAGCTAGGGCTCTTCAGCTTGGAGAAAAGACGGCTGAGGGGAGATATGATAGAGGTCTATAAAATAATGAGTGGAGTGGAGTGGAACGGATAGATGTGAATCGCTTGTTTACTGTTTCCAAAAATACTACGACTAGGCGGCAGACAATGAAGCTACAAAGTAGTAAATTTAAAACATATCAGAGAAAATATTTCTTCACTCAACATGTAATTAAACTCTGGAATCCAGAGTTGCCAGAGAATGTGGTAAAAGCAGTTAGCTTAGTGGGGTTTAAAATGGTTTGGATAGCTTCCTAAAAGAAAAGTCTATAAGCAATTATTAAAATGGACTTGGGAAAATCCACTGCTTATTTCTAGGATAAGCATCATAAAATGTATTGTATACTGTTTTGGGATCTTGCCAGGTAATTGTACCCTGGATTGGCAACTGTTGGAAACAGGATGCTGAGCTTGATGGACCTTCAGTCTGTCCCAGTATGGCAACACTTATGTTTTCAATGACAGGTAAAAACCACACAGTGTGTAGAAATACCTGGGCATTTCTTTGACGCTTGGATGTATAGGTGGCATGTAATAAGGCTGCTTGATTTAAGACAACTTTATTGAAGTGGTATTTTGGAAGGGAAATACCATAGATGATGTGGATAGAAAAACTCCTCCCCATTTATTTGCACTAAAGATATCACTTAAACAACAAGCTACCAAGCGGAGTACTCCTATATAGAAATATATGACACTTGGAAATACATGACAGGTGTGTTAGTGCAAGTCACTTTAAAAATGTGAGTATGAAAAATAGGTACCTTAAAAAAATTAGTTTCCATATGCATAATTAGGACTGCATTAGAGGTTCTGCTCTGTATTCACTTGATAAGGGCGTCTCAAGGGCAAAAAACATGAGACCAACAGAGACCCCTGTCCTGACAAGGCCCAGGCCTAACTGCAAGTCCACATCATACTTGTAAGTACATAAACCTTTATAGTCAATTCAAGTTTGACTATTTACAAACTACCTTTAGATTGTTTCATTTTACATATGCACTGGTGCATTGTGTCAGCTGGTGGTGCTGAACTAAACCCTTTCTGATCGGCAGACGGGAATTTATGGAGCAAGTGCAAGGTGTTGCATGTGGGAAAAAAGAACCCGAATTATAGCTACATCATGCAAGGTTCCACGTTAGGAGTTACGGACCAAGAAAGGGATCTGGGTGTCGTCGTCGATAATACGCTGAAACCTTCTGCTCAGTGTGCTGCTGCGGCTAGGAAAGCGAATAGAATGTTGGGTATTATTAGGAAAGGTATGGAAAACAGGTGTGAGGATGTTATAATGCCATTGTATCGCTCCATGGTGCGACCGCACCTTGACTATTGTGTTCAATTCTGGTTGCCGCATCTCAAGAAAGATATAGTAGAATTGGAAAAGGTGCAGAGAAGGGCGACTAAAATGATAGCGAGGATGGGACGACTTCCCTATGAAGAAAGACTAAGGAGGCTAGGGCTTTTCAGCTTGGAGAAGAGACGGCTGAGGGGAGACATGATAGAGGTATATAAAATAATGAGTGGAACAGGTGGATGTGAAGCGTCTGTTCACGCTTTCCAAAAATACTAGGACTAGGGGGCATGCGATGAAACTACAGTGCAGTAAATTTAAAACAAATCGGAGAAAAGTTTTCTTCACCCAACGTATAATTAAACTCTGGAATTCGTTGCCGGAGAACATGGTGAAGGCAGTTAGCTTGGCAGAGTTTAAAAGGGGGTTAGATGGTTTCCTAAAGGACAAGCCCATAAACCGCTACTAAATGGACTTGGGAAAAATCCACAATTCCAGGAATAACATGTATAGAATGTTTGTACGTTTGGGAAGCTTGCCAGGTGCCCTTGGCCTGGATTGGCCGCTGTCGTGGACAGGATGCTGGGCTCGATGGACCCTTGGTCTTTTCCCAGTACGGCATTACTTATGTACTTATGTACCTTTACAGTAAAACGGTCAAAATCTGTACAGGCCATCCATATAAGGATTTCTGTATGGACCCATACGCAATGCAGGTGAAGAGGTAAAGCTGAATGGGTGGATTAAAAAGTGAACCAAACTGTTGTTAATATATGGGAACAACCAGGAGGTTGCAAATAGGCTGCATACATGTGTGACCCCCAGCCAAATTGCATGACTGTACTATGGAAGATTTTTTTTATTTGTTTGGATTTGAGTGTCATATGCATACACTGTATAACAACAAACTACATTACAAGGGAATGCACAGTAACCCATCTTGCAGGTGAACTGAGTAGACTGACTTGTCAGATCAGAAAGCTTGAAAGAACCCTAGAGAGTCACTAGTCATACACCTTGGCTGCAGAACTCCCTATATGAGAGCTGAAAAACCACAAATTCTCCAGACCTACCCACTGTAATATGCTGGATATAACAAGCAACACTGCTATGACTTAAAAGCAAAAGGGCATTATTCGTTGGGCCTGTCCGAGATTGGAAGGACAGAAAGCTGCAAAGTCATTCAGAGATTTGCCCCTATGATTGATTTAGTGATACCAGGCCACTTCCTTCTTTCAGCCCCTGCACTTCTAACTCCTTCTGGCTCTGGCAGAGGAGGAATGTTGATGCTGCAAAAAGAAAAGCCATTTTTTTCTTTTTCTTTTTAGAACCCAGGCAATGCATTTCCAGAAAAATGAAATATGAAACATCAAAGAGGAAAAATTATTGAAATCAAATTTATACTGAATTCAGTTTTTAAAAAAAACAAAAAACTGCACGCAAAATTATTTACAAAAACATAAGTACATAAGTAATGCCACACTGGGAAAAGACCAAGGGTCCATCGAGCCCAGCATCCTATCCACGACAGCGGCCAATCCAGGTCAAGGGCACCTGGCAAGCTTCCCAAACGTACAAACATTCTATACATGTTATTCCTGGAATTGTGGATTTTTCCCAAGTCCATTTAGTAGTGGTTTATTGACTTGTTCTTTAGGAAACCGTCTAACCCCTTTTTAAACTCTGCTAAGCTAACCGCCTTCACCACGTTCTCCGGCAACGAATTCCAGAGTTTAATTACGCATTGGGTGAAGAAAACATTTCTCCGATTGGTTTTAAATTTACTACACTGTAGTTTCATCGCATGCCCCCTAGTCCTAGTATTTTTGGAAAGCGTGAACAGATGCTTCACATCCACCTGTTCCACTCCACTCATTATTTTATATACCTCTATCATGTCTCCCTTCAGCCGTCTCTTCTCCAAGCTGAAAAGCCCTAGCCTCCTTAGTCTTTCTTCATAGGGAAGTCGTCCCATCCCCACTATCATTTTAGTCGCCCTTCGCTGCACCTTTTCCAGTTCCACTAGATCTTTCTTGAGATGCGGCAACCAGAATTGAACACAATACTCAAGGTGCGGTCGCACCATGGAACGATATAACGGCATTATAACATCCTCACACCTGTTTTCCATATCTTTCCTAATAATACCCAACATTCTATTCGCTTTCCGAGCCGCACAGCACACTGAGCAGAAGGTTTCAGCGTATTATCGACGATGACACCCAGATCCCTTTCTTGGTCCATAACTCCTAACGTGGAACCTTGCATGATGTAGCTAGAATTCGGGTTCTTTTTTTCCCACATGCATCACCTTGCACTTGCTCACATTAAACATCATCTGCCATTTAGCCGCCCAGTCTCCCAGTCTCGTAAGGTCCTTCTGTAATTTTTCACAATCCTGTCGTGAGCTAATGACTTTGAATAACTTTGTGTCATCAGCAAATTTAATTACCTCGCTAGTTACTCCCATCTCTAAATCATTTATTAATATATTAAAAAGCAGTGGTCCTAGCACAGACCCCTGAGGAACCCCACTAACTACCCTTCTCCATTGTGAATACTGCCTATTTAACCCCACTCTCTGTTTCCTATCCTTCAACCAGTTTGTAATCCACAATAGGACTTTTCCTCCTATCCCATGACCCTCCAATTTCCTCTGTAGTCTTTCATGAGGTACCTTGTCAAAGGCCTTTTGAAAATCCAGATACACAATATCAACCGGCTCCTCTTTGTCCACACATTTGTTTACTCCTTCAAAGAATTGAAGTAAATTGGTCAGGCAAGATTTCCCCACACAAAAGCCATGCATGAGCTCCAAAAAATGCACAAGAACATTCCTTGTTCCCTGTTGCCATGGCAAAAGCAGATAACAGCTTTCTTCACTAAGGCAGAGTTTAAAAAATATTCTCTGCAACTGTTCTTTCTGCCTTGAGTTTTGTTTATTGGTTTTTTGTTTTTGTTTTTATAAATAACCTGACAGGTGTTTCACATGGTGAGGCACACATACAAGAAATGTTTTAGATGTTAATAACTTTACAGACATGAATTGTTATCTTCTCTACGTGAATAGAAACATGTGGATAAGACAGTCATAACAAAAATATTTTAACAAAACATTATGGGAGAATTTCTTTTGTCATCCCCCTTTTCAACCTCTTTTCAACTCACTCCAGGAGACATCCATATCCTGAGACTCTAGAAAGCCTGCTTAGGAGAAAAAGGTACATTTTATTATTATTAATTACATTTATTTGCTATCAGAAGATTGTCTTGGTTTTCCACCTGGGCACTGATGGGATTGCAGAACTTTCTTTTGAGGTTTATTCTTTGGTGACAGCTACACAGATATTACAGGAAGCATAATGATGTTTAGCATTCTTTAGATGAATGTTTGGCTACTTTAATACAGCAAACACACTTTCACTAGAAACGTCTGACCATTTGTCAGACTAAGGGGAAGCAACAGAACAGATAGGACTCAGCCCATTATCTGACACACACTTAAGCCATAAAGAAATTATGGCAATGCCTTCTGACTCAAATGATTCACCCCAGGAAAGAAAACCATTGCTATACGTGTCCATAACTCCCAAATTCTGAAAAGAGAATGGGAAATTTTAGCTCCATCACAGGCAGAAGGCTAATATTTGCTTCCCCAGTCCCTTAAATTTATAAGATGGGATAAAATCTTAATGATGATAGTAAGGATGTATTATGAAAATGCTAGGCACCCCAGCTCAGAAGGGAATATCAAGAGTTAATTTGAAAATTAGATATTTTTAAGACAGATCAGGACAGATGCATTTAACCTAGTTACAGTTTGATGACACTTGCTGAATTAAGTAATGAATGTTTTGTTCAGATGCTGGGAAGTGTCACTAAGAACATGGATGTTTGGAAGGGAATATGGAAGTGAAAGCAAAATATGCAGATGTCTGAGCATGCAGATGTAATATGGAATAATGGAACTCCTCTCATTTGAGGAAAGGCTACAGAGGTTACGGCTCTTCAGCTTGGAAAAGAGACAGATGATGGGAGATATGGTTGAGGTCTACAAAATCCTGAGTGATGTAGAACGAGTAGCGGTAAATTGATTTTCTACTCTTTCCCAGTGCTTTTTTTTGTGCCGGTACATGCTGGTAAAGCATACTGGCACCTTTTTTTCCTAGGGCCAGCTCATCTGCCACCCTTAGCTCCCCAGCCCTGCTTTCTGTTCCTGTCACCTGCAATATGTTTAAATCTTTTTTTTTTTTTTACCTGAAGTCGCAGCGCTGGCGTTAGTAAAAGGACCAGGATCAGCTCCTCCAGCCTTCCCTTCATTCCCTTTCAGTGTCCCGCCTTCCTCTGACATAGTTTCCTGTTTCCGCGAGGGTGGGGCACTGAGAGGGAATGAAGGGAAGGCTGGAGGAGGCGAGCCTGGTCCTTTCACTAATGCCAGTGCTGTGACTTCAGGTTAAAAAATAAATAAAAGAATTAAACGCTTCGCGGGGTGGCAGGAACAGAAAGCAGGGCTGTCGGGGAGCTAAGGGTGGGCAGGTGGAGCTGGGGTACTGGAACTAGACGGGGGCTTAAAAGGGGGGCAGGTGGAGGCTGGGGTGAGTTACTGGACATGGAGGGGAGGATAGGGGGCAAATGAGAATCATTGGACATGGAGGGGAGGGCAGAGGAAAATTGCTGGACATGGATGGGAGAGGAGGGTGGGGAGAGAGGAGAAATCACTGGACATAGATGGGAGGGGAGGGCAGAGGAAAATCGCTGGACACAGAGGGCAGGAGAGAGAGGAGAATCACTGGACATGGTTGGGAGGGGAGGGTAGGGGCAAAGGAGAATTGCTGGACACAGATGGGAGGGGAGGGCAGAGGATAATCTGGAAATGGATGGGAAGGGAGGGCAGGGGAGAGAGAGCAGAGTTGCTGGACATGGATGGATGGATGGAGGGAAGGGCTGGAGAAATTCTGGACATGGGTGGAGGAGAGGGGAGTCAGGAAGGAGATGCACATGGATGGAGGGGAGAGAGGAGAAATGCTAGCCATGGATGGAGTGGAGGGAAGACAGGAAGCAGATACATAGTAACATAGTAACATAGTAACATAGTAGATGACGGCAGAAAAAGACCTGCACGGTCCATCCAGTCTGCCCAACAAGATAAACTCACATGTGCCATTTTTTGTGTATACCTTACCTTGATTTGTACCTGTTTTTTTCAGGGCACAGACCGTATAAGTCTGCCCAGCACTATCCCCGCCCCCCAACCACCCGCCCCGCCTCCCACCACCGGCTCTGGCACAGACCGTATAAGTCTGCCCAGCACTATTCCCGCCTCTGGCACAGACTGTATAAGTCTGCCCAGCACTATCCCCACTTCCCAAACACCAGCCCTGCCTCCCACCACCGGCTAAGCTTCTGGGGATCCCTTCCTTCTGAGCAGGATTCCTTTATGTTTATCCCACGCATGTTTGAATTCTGTTACCGTTTTCATCTCCACCACCTCCCATGGGAGGGCATTCCAAGCATCCACCACTCTCTCTATGAAAAAATACTTCCTGACATTTTTCTTGAGTCTGCCCCCCTTTAATCTCATTTCATGTCCTCTAGTTCTACCGCCTTCCCATCTCCGGAAAAGGTTTGTTTGCGGATTAATACCTTTCAAATATTTGAACGTCTGTATCATATCACCCCTGTTTCTCCTTTCCTCCAGGGTATACATGTTCAGGTCAACAAGTCTCTCCTCATACGTCTTGCAACGCAAATCCCATACCATTCTCGTAGCTTTTCTTTGCACCGTTTCCATTTTTTTTTAACATCCTCTGCAAGATACGGCCTCCAAAATTGAACATAATACTCCAGGTGGGGCCTCACCAACATCTTATACAGGGGTATTAAAACCTCTTTTCTTCTGCTGGTCACACCTCTCTCTATACAGCCTAGCAATCTTCTAGCTACGGCCACCGCCTTGTCACACCATTTTGTCGCCTTCAGGTCCTCAGATACTATCACCCCAAGATCCCTCTCCATGTCCGTACCTATCAGACTCTCCCCGTCTAACACATATGTCTCCCGTGGATTTCTACTCCCTAAGTGCATCACTTTGCATTTCTTCGCATTGAATTTTAATTGCCAAACGTTAGACCATTCTTCTAGCTTCCGCAGATCTTTTTTCATGCTTTCCACTCCCTCCGGGGTGTCCACTCTGTTGCAAATCTTGGTGTCATCCGCAAAAAGGCAAACTTTACCTTGTAAGCCTTCGGCAATGTCACTCACAAATATATTGAATAGAATCGGCCCCAGCACCGATCCCTGAGGCAATCCACTACTCACCTTTCCCTCCTCCGAGTGAACTCCATTTACCACCACCCTCTGGCGTCTGCCCGCCAACCAGTTCCTAATCCAGTTCACCACTTCGGGTCCTATCTTCAGCCCGTCTAGTTTATTCAAGAGCCTCCTGTGGGGAACCGTGTCAAAAGCTTTGCTGACTGCCTAAAACGTGTTCATTAAAATTTGTACGGGGAGGCAGGTTGAAGAGGAAGGGGGACTGAAGAGGGAGGGGGAAGAAAGGTGGGGGTAAACAAAAAGCATAATGTATGGTGAGATGCACTGTAAATGCGTGATGTTCAGATGGAGGTGGTTTGTTTGTTAACACGGTGATTGCAATGTATCTTATGTTCTCCACATTTATCACCAATAAAAACATTAAAACATAATGCTCCAGTTCTATAACTGGGGGAACTGCCATCTGAAATATGGGCTAAATTTATACAGGCTCATCATATGAAAAGTTGATACATCTAATAAAGCGAAGTTACTTACCTGTAGCAGGTATTCTCCGAGGACAGCAAGCTGATTGTTTTCACAAATGGGTGACATCCACAGATGCACATGGATGGAAGGGAGAGAGGAAAAATGCTGGACATGGATGGAGTGGAGGGCAGGGAAGAGAGGAGAAATGTTGGAGGGAAGGAAAGACAGGGGAAGGAGATGCACATGGACGGAGTGGAGGAGGAGAGGAGAAATGCTGTACATGGATGGAGGGGAGGGAAGACAGAGGAGGAGATGCACATGGATTTAGGGGAGAGGAGAAATTCTGGACATGGATGGAGGGGAGGGGAGAGAGTTGAAATGCTGGACATGAGGGGAGGGGAGGGAAGTGAGATGTACATGGATGGAGGGGAGGAGAGAGGAGAAATGCTGGACATGGATGGAGGGGGAAAGGAAAAATGCTGGATGGGAATGGAAAGAGAAAGGAGATGTATACTGACAAGATGAGGGAAAGGGAAAAGAGGAGAAAAACTACATATGGATGAATAAAATAGTTAAAAGCTGGATCCACTCTATACCGCCTCCAGTGAAGTCCGCAGAGGACCTAGCTTTTACCTATGGATGCAGGGCAAGAAATGAAGAAGAAAGGAGGAAAGTAAAGAAATAAATGGAAAGGAAGCCCTGGAAACAGAGTTAAGGGAACAGATAGGGAGCAGCAGAATCAGAGACTGGGACCAACATGATCAGAAAAACAAAGTCACCAGACAACAAAGGTAGAAAAAAATAATTTTATTTTCATTTTAGTGTTTGGAAGATGCACAATTTGAGAATTTATATCTGCTTTCTTATTTTGTACTGGGTGTACTAGAGCTGTAACAGCTTATAGAAATTATTTATAATGAAAAAAAAGTCACGTTATTTTTTTCTCCTATACTGGTATAGTATTTTCAATTATACTGCTTATATGCGCCACGACTGGTATAAGGGATGTGGCTACCATAGAGGCAGAGCCATAGATGGTGTCCCCGCACATAATGAGTACCAGTACCTTTTTTCCTACAAAAAAAGCACTGCTAGGGGACACTCAAGGAAGGTACATGAAAATACTTTTAAAACAAATAGGAGGAAATATTTTTTCACTCAACGAATAGTTAAGCTCTGGAACTCTTTGCCTGAGGATATGGTAACAGTGGTTAGCGTATCTGGGTTTAAAAAAGGTTTGGACAAATTCCTAGAGAAAAAGTCCGTAGTCTACTATTGAGACAGACATGAAAAGCAACTGCTTGCCCTGA